>NW_022170819.1:9968100-10426367 GCF_008802855.1 Photinus pyralis
ACTGTTTGAAATTATTAATTCTACAGGCCACATTCTATAAGAAAATTTTTTTTCCCGGGTCGATCTGAGACAATTTTTTTTTCGGGGCTCAAAAAAAGGCAGTGTATAACCTTCCTTTTTTACCAAAAATCGACTGCACCAAAATTTCTCGGGAAAACACTTTTTCTTATTAATTTTGGTGCGTAGAATCCAAAACAATTCGTACTTTTTCGATCAGACTTCTCAATCAAAAGTTATAGACTAGAAACCAATTTCGAAAGAAAATTCAAAGGGCTGTAACTTTTGAACTAGTAGCCCAATCTTGGAACTGTTTGAAATTATGGATTCTACAGGCCACATTCTATAAGAAAATTTTTTTTCCGGGTCGATCTGAGACAATTTTTTTTTCGGGGCTCAAAAAAAGGCAGTGTATAACCTTCCTTTTTTACCAAAAATCGACTACACCAAAATTTCTCGGGAAAACACTTTTTCTTATTAATTTGGGTGCGTAAAATCCAAATCAATTCGTACTTTTTCGATCAAACTTCTCAATCAAAAGTTATAGACTAAAAACCAATTTCGAAAAAAAATTCAAAGGGCTGTAACTTTTGAGCTAGTAGCCCAATCTTGGAACTGTTTGAAATTATGGATTTTACAGGCCACATTCTATAAGAAAAATTTTTTTCCGGGTCGATCTGAGACAATTTTTTTTTCGGGGCTCAAAAAAAGGCAGTGTATAACCTTCCTTTTTTACCAAAAATGGACTACACCAAAATTTCTCGGGAAAACACTTTTTCTTATTAATTTGGGGGCGTAGAATCCAAAACAATTCGTACTTTTTCGATCAGACTTCTCAATCAAAAGTTATAGACGAGGTTAAAACCGAAATCCGAAGGCGAGTTCGGCACAAACCTAGGCAGAGTAGAAATCTGACTTATCCCATCAGACAGGTTTGTGCCGAACTCACCTTCGGCCAAATGTAGGATTACGATTGTAAGGCTTAATGTGCACCCAAGCAAATCTTACACGAGATAATATTCGATCGGGGATTATCGTATATCTTAAACCCCAAATAAAGCACACCCTCCGGTAATTTACAGGTGTTTGAATGAACTTTGCTTACGGCTTAATACGAATGTCCTGACGGCTACCCTAGAACTACAACTTATTTTTATAAATTGACACCCATCCCTTGACGCTAATATTTTCCACCAATCCTGTTAGATTTGGTAAAAAATTTTGTATCAGGACCACACCTTGCGTAAGAAGGTCTATGTCAATAAGCGCAACTAGCGTACATTTATAAACGAATAGTAAACCTGTATTTTTGTCACGTGCTCGGCTTTAAACAGAACGCATTGAAACTCTTAGGTTCGAAGGGATCGTAGCAACCGCACTCGCTTTTTCGAATACGGTTATTGTTATCGCCAGACATACGTTTCTTCATGATCGCTATAAATTTGTGTACATTTTCCTCAGTTTAACAAAATACAAATTCAAAACCGAATATTTGAAACGGCAAAGTGACCACATGCTCTAAGGCCTTCTTAGTTTTTAAAAGGCTTTTAGAGGCCTTCAGAGCCCTCAACATACATAATAAATTTTTAAGAATCATCAAAAATGGTCTTTTGGAATCTTGTATGAGCCCTTAGCAGAACCTTTTTTTCCCTTATAGAGGTTTGAGAAACTTTGTATAGGGAGGGGGGGGCTCCCTTCCGTCGCTAAGGTTTACCCACTAAAACCCTATCCTCTGTCTACTTTAAGGTAGGTGACGTCGAGGGCCCGCCGAAACATTCTTGCTATTCTTCAAGGTTCTTGTAAACCCTTTAAAGAGGAATTCAAGAAAGGAGTCATAACGATCCAATATCCCTTTAAGGATCAGTTCATAAAGCTCTTAACCGTTAAAATCCTCTATGGCATTTAAAAGGCTCTGAAAGCCTTGCAGACTCTTCGAGACTGTAGGCGACATTTAAGAACCTTTAGAGACCCTAAACACCTTTTAAATACTCTGAAGTGTTCACAAAACTCTTTAAAGGCTTCATAGGCATTTTGAGGTGTTAAATGCATTCAAAGGACTCAAAGAACTTCTGGAAGGCTTTTTACAACGATTGGAGACTCTTCACGAATCATCAAGGCTTTTTAAAAAAGTGAATTAAAAATAAAAACCCTAGGAAATTCCTCCTGGTCTCTTGAAGACTATTGAAAAAAATTCTTAAAGCCTCCAAAAGGCTTTAAAAGGTCTTTGCAAACGTTTAAAGACTTATGGAACATTAAAAGGTCCTTAACTTTAAGATATTTTAAGGACTCTTAAAGGCCACTAAAAAGCGGTCCTTAGAGAAACCGTGGGGTAACCCATGAAGGCTCTTAAATATTCTTAAGATACTTAAATAACCGTAAATACTAATGAAGGTTCTTAAAGTGCCTTTAAAACCTTGTAATGTTTTAAGAAGTCTCCAGAAAACCTCTGGTGGTGACTCTTGAAAAGCCTTAAGTCTTGTCGCACATTCATCATCACATTAAATGGCTCTAGAAAGGTTTTTGAAGATACTTAGAGGCTCTTGAAAGCTTTCAGGCATTTAAGTAAATTATTACCACGAAAGCGTTGAGGTCCAAGGTGTAAAACGTTTCGTTTCGCTATATTTGGAGTGGCTGGTTACGTTTAAAAACAAAATTTATTAATCAAAGCTGTGCACCTAATTGGTTTATACGAGGTGTTGTTATGATTATTATGACATTCAGTCCAATTCTGTAACTTAAAATAATCTTAGCAACTTGCTAATAGTGAAGGTAATTGCTAGATGAGCAATATTTGTTAAAAGTGGTATTCTATACTGACAAACTTAGCAATGTTGCCTAAAATTTTAACAATTCAATTGCTTGACCCTAGCAATAGGTAAAGTGCTGTTGTTAAGTCTTAGCAAGTGTATTTCACCCGCTCCAATATGGCAGGTGGTTGGTTTAAATACGAATTTTTAAACGCTGTTGAAGATTCGATTCTTATCATAATTCATCTAGTTTTTAATATCGTTTGGAGCAGTTCTTTCATGAACTAACATGGCATTTTTAGGGCATTTTCCAAAGAAGTTGGGTGCGCTACTGAAGCCACTTTCTCTGTCCGTCTGTCCGAGGCCTTAACTACTCCTACAGTTCAAGATATTTAATTCATTCTTTTTGCATTCGGTAGCGTATAACTACAAAATCTTGACGATTAAACGGCGCAATGTCAACTTTCCTATTTATAGAGATATTTTTTTGAAATTTTAAACATAGATGTCTCTAGTAAAGATAAGCATATCGCATATTGTAAACATCAGATGTGGGCATGGGCAAACTGCGCAACTGCCAAATTTCTTATTTATAGAGAAATTTTAACAACAGATGCTTCCAGGAAAGATAATCGTATTGGGCACCTGAACCAAGAAAAATAGTAACAATTACACTGCGCATCCGCATTATGTCCGTTCAGTGACCTTTTCGGAACTACTGATCAATGCATGATACTACAAAGTTGTAGTATCATGTGATCAATGCATGGTGCGCTAAAGTTAATCGTCTTAGGGCGAAAACTTTTTTACTTGTTTTCTAAATTGCCCACAATTAGGGAATGTTGCTTCCATGTTGTTCTAGTACCACGCTGTTTGGTATCTGTATTTTCCATGGCGAGCAAATACAAATTACAAGTCGCACATCACTTTTAAAGTCACCAACGCGTCTATCGGTTAAACTTAAATCAAAAATACAACTAACCTTACAATTAAAAAGTTTAAACAGTTGTGAAATTAGGTGGTAAGAGTTCAGTAGGTTCAGTAATGCGTTTAATTTTACGCCCAGTGACAACACTCTGTTACTAAGTTCTGACTAGTTCGTAGCAATTTGACGAAGTGTAGGAATATTAGCCATATTGCTCAAGTTGGTAGTTAAAGAATGACAAATTTGTTATCATTGCTCATAATATTGCTAGAATTTTGTGTGAGCAATCTTGCTATAGTTAGCAATATTGCAAACTTGTTAGTTACAGAATTGGACTGATTATCATTATAAATAAAACGGCAACCTGTAAAATGTTTAAAAACAATTAATTCGTGCTTTTGTTGGCTTCAACGCACTAAGCTATAAAAGTAATGCACTGTATAGGTATGCGACTGTATTGAATGAAAGTAAAGAAAGAGAAATAGAAGAGAAGAGGATGTGAGAGGAAATAAATGGTATTCAGAAAATGGAGAGGAACGATCGATGGAAATGCAAAAAAACAGAGTAGAAAGGGAAACAGTATGGAAAATGATGGAGGATGCGCAGGGCGGAGAGATAGTGAAAGTGGATTGGTAAAAGATTGCTTGACAACGAAAATAAACGCAAAAGGAATTTGAGAAGAACAGAGAGGAGAAATGGATACGGGCGAGCTGAGATCGAAAGGAGGAAATCGTTAGGATGAAGGATGAAAAAGGAAGTGGGAACTAATCAGGGAGTAGTAACCGAAACACTTATGGGAGGGAAACAACATCAATTTTTATTTGTCTTACTTAGATCTAATGGATTGTCTACCCTTATTACTCCAGTTTGAAGAAACCGATTCCACTCAAAGAACGTTGATAAGATCACTTTGGAAATAGTTCGTAAAATGGCACTTTGGTGTAAATAATATTTGCTATTCTCTTAAAAATGGCCCCAAGCGCGATGTCTAGGGCCGGTTTTACATCGCCGAAGACCACCTCCCATTCGGCGTTGATCAAGTTGTTGACTTCCCTTCCCAAGATCTCATTTCCGTCGAATAGGTTTTCGAAATGGAAGTCCACCTTTTTCGGGTTTGTGCTAGCGTTGAACGTCTCAATTCTGGAATAGGTCGTTCCGTTCTTCTCGTACTGTTTACTTATTATTGTCGGATTCGCGGTGACATTATCTGGGAATAACATAACCGTTTAGTTGCTCTTTGCCGTTTCGGTGACGTACAAAGGTTTATGACGCATCGCCCCTTTCCGTGAACGGACAATAGTAAAACTCTCCCATCGATTTCGTAATCGGCCTCCATGCGTAGCTTATCGTAAATTCCAGTAAGTGACAACGTTGCCACGTCACCCGCTTCTTCTAGTCTAAAGCAAACACACTCAGAGGGTTTCGTGAATCGTGGCACTTACGAAATGCTGTTCACTTTGACCTCGGACATTCCGTGAAGCTCCACGTTTTTGTACGTCTGCCGAATGTCCACGCTCCCATGACCTTCCCCGATGGTCATACTTTCTATTCTGGTCGGTTCCAGTGGAGGAAAATTAAATTCCGGTAAACCTGCAGATGAGGTCATGATTTTGTAAAACCGCGTTAGGTCAGTACTTACCATTCTTCAGCAGTGGGAAGGCGTGCTGAATGGCGTCTCGCAAACATTCTTCTCTCTTGGGATCCGATAGGCTGCACCGCTTAAATTCGCTGGCTGAAACATTAAGCGTTTTTCCCGAAGAATGCCACATAAGTTAAACTTACGCAAGCTAAGTGCAGCGGCAAATCCGAACAGAAGATGAAATCTGTGCAGCACCATAGGTAACGACATTCGAATTAACATCTTTCTTAAAGATTACATTATATAGTCGACTAAAGGATAGACCTTTATACTTCTGATGTAAATTTTTCTGCTACACAAGGTTAATATGCACATATAAAACAGCGACTTGTATTAGCGCGAGAACTTGTTTTATGTGTGTTGAAGGTTCATAGGTAACGTTAGCAACCTTGGCCAGATTAGCCCACTAACTGCCTCATTCACTTTCCATGTTTTTATGTGGAATGCAAATGCTTCTAAATTGTACTTGTCTACCTTGTTTCCAGTTAAAACAAGTATAAATTGTGCACAACTCTTGTGCAGATAAAGTGCATTTTTTTAAACAGAAATAGCTTTTGTTTTGACATCACCAATGGATATAATATTCTCAATCGCTCTTTGTGAGTACTCTCTTCCGACAATCCGTTCTTGAGGTATGAGGGAATATACCCGATCACGATAAGAGGTCGAGGAGGAGGGCTATGGTTGGTAGAAAGTAATTCCTTTCGTTGAGACCTTTCATTAGAGTACCATGAAGGATAAAACTAGTTCCACTCCCCCCCTCCTCCTCCCCGTACTTTGACAAGAGGACGGAAAGAAGGGCAGTAGTTGGTAGAAAACGGTTCCTTTCGTTTAGAATACAATGAGAGAGAAAATTAATCCCCCCCCCCAGGCCCCGTCGTTCACTGATCTCGAAAAAGAGTCGCACGGGAAAGTTATAGTTTGTACAAATCAATTTATTTCGATGAGACCTTTCATTAGAATACCATGAAGGGTAGGACATGTGTTTAACCCCCCCCCCCCCATTTTCTAAAGTTTAACTTGTCACCACTAAAGGCATGCGTATGCAAAATCTGAGACCAATTGGTTGTCGTATGCAAAAGTTATGCACGTTTTACTTTCAAAAACAGCATCTCAGGAAATAATTCATGGGGGGCCCCCCTTTTAGGCAGCGAAATTTGATGGCCGTCTGGCACACCTTCGAGGTATAGGCTACCTACTGCAAAAAATTCCAGGACTCTAGGACCATTCCCCTAGAAGTAGTTCAAAACGGCAGAAGTGGATCCGAACGGACAGACGGACGGACGAAACGCAAACAATAGCTTTTTTAATTATTAAAAAATGCGCTAAAAAGTGTGACCAAATGATGATTAAAAACTCGTCGCTTTTTGTTCTTGGACTTTAATCTACTTCGAAATTTTCTCCGACCTTCCGGACTGTCTTGGAGTTTCCATCAACTTCCTTGAACACCTGCTTCCTCGACTTCTCCACCTTCTGTATACGGTGCAAGCATATCTTGGCTAGCCGTCGGGTGGAATACCTGCCGTATACAAGACCATGTTATCCGGATCATGTGTTGTACTTTAACTGCCGACAATTCGGCCATAACTCTTCCGACTGCCGTAGTGAACGTCAATGCTGTGCCCGAAGCTCCAACAGGAGCAAAATAGGGCGATGTTATTAAGCCTTGTCCGGACGGAAAAATTAGCAATACGAGAATTAAGGGATGCTATAACTAACATTTCTTCTATTTAAAATAGGTATGTTGATAATGGACTTTAACAGGAATACTTGCTATTGGCATTCTCACATGTACTTTGCGTGTTAAATTAATTTATGATAACTGAGGCTGGAGTAAAACTCCACCATTTCGATGTTTTCTTATGTACATGCAATTTGTCATTTTAGGAGTTGTGTTTTAATGTGTTGCTGTACTAAATTGATTTATCATGTTTTCCACTTGCATTTACGAAATCTCGTGTGTTTTGTTTTTATGAATGTGTTTAACTGCATTTAATAATTCTATTACCTACCTCATTTTTATCGTACACCTTGAGATTTTTTTTAATTATTTTTTTTATTGCCTTTATTTTATAGTGGGCTGAGTGTTAATTAATGAGATGTTTTATTTGTGTGTGTTATGCCAGGTTTTTTTTTGCTTGCGGGTTCTTTTTTCCCTGGTTTTTCGGTTTAAATTTGCTCCGCGGAACCAAGCCCCGTGCGTAATAAATTTCATTTCTCTTATTCCCTTCGGACGCACAACAATTGTGACTTATTTAATTCCCTTCCCGATTATGGCTCACGTCCCAACACATAAAAGAACCGATTACACAATGTAGGAGCTTATTTGTGACATAAGAGGTGCAGAAGGCTAAAAGGAGGTATACATACAAGACCCTAAGGATGCGTGAATAAGGCTCTAAGGAGACCTGAAGTGTCGAAGGAGGCGTAAAGAACTTCGAAGTGTGAAGAAGACTCCTCTAAGGAGGAGTAAAAAATCTCTACACCTGGAGGGTCGCGTGGAAATGACTCGAAGGCGTGAAACAGACATAAAGTGAAGAACTTTGAAGAAAACATGAAGATATAAAGAAGGGTCGAAGCAGCCTTGAAAGCAGCGTGGGGAGATCTCGAAGTAGGCGAAGTGCGAAGCCTCACTAGAGATGTGAAGAAGGCTCAGAAGAAAAACCTTGAATATTGAAGGAGGCATGAAGAAATGTCGAAGAAAAATACTCTATCGAAGACGTAAAAAAGGCTAGCAAACCTAAAGAGGGCGCTGGAGGACAGCGTGTCAAAGTAGGCGTAAAATAATCTCAAAGGAGGAGTAAAGAAATCTCTAAGAAGGCCCGACCATAACTGGAAGGATGCTTGAAAAAGAGTCGCAAACTAGAAAAAGACGTGAAAAATCTTGAAAGACTCCAAAGCAGGAGCCGTGGAGAAGACTCGAAAGAGACGTGAAAAAGGCTCAACGCGGACGTGAGTAAAGGTCGAAAGGCGTGAAGAAGAGTCGAAAGAGATACCAAGAAAACTCGAAAGGGGAGTAATCAAGGTTTGAAGAAAGAAGACCGCAAACAGTTTCGAAGAAGACGTGAAGATCTCGAAGGTGACACAAAGATACAAGAGAAGCGTGAAGAAACGAAGACGCGAAAAAGCCGAAAACTTGAAACATGCGTGGGGAGCATCATTGGTGTCTATGAAATATAGAAGATTGGGTAATAGATGTGTACAAAGCTTGGAGGAGAGATAAAAAAAGACTCGTATAAAGCGTGAGAGGTTTCGAATAAGGTGTGAAGATGGCACGAAGGAAGCAGAGGAAGCATAAAGAAGTGCAGAAGGAATTGGACGCAAAGAAGGTACGGAAGAAGGGCGAGGAAGACTTAAAGAAGGCTCTTAAGAAGTGGCATGAAGCTTCGAACTAGTATTGAAAAACGGGGAATATCGAAGGGAACTTGAAGAAAGCTTGAAGCAAGCGTGAAGGAATCTCGAAGGAAACATGAAGAAATCTCGAATTAAAGATTGTTAAATGAAGCATGGAAAAATCTAAAAGAAGCCGTGAAGCAATAATCAAGGGTGCGTGAAAAAGACTCAACGGATACGAAAAGAACGCCAAAGAAAGTGAACAAAAAGTTAGAATGAGGAGGCACAAGGAAATATCGAGGTAGGCGTGAAAAAGGAAAAATCTAGACGGCGCGAATAAATCTCGAAGAGCTTATAAAACTCAAAAGAGACGCGAAGAAATCGTAAAGAAGGGTTGAAGAAAGCGCGACGAAAAATTGGATTAATCGAAACGGGTGTGATCAGGACTCGAAAGAGGCGTGAAAAAGGTTTGTGGTAGAAATGAAGATTTAAGAAAACGCAGACATGAAAGACTCAATGCAGACGTGCGGTTGATGGACATATACAGGGTGTCCTATTTTCGACACTTAGGTGTAGGGTAAAATGGCGGCTACCATTAATTGTAAGTTTGGCCTATATTACTTTTTTACGGACTCAGCCAAAACTAGACAATCCGATTTCTGCGATTGAGGAAACCGTTTATTTGGGAATTTCAAAATAGAACAACATCGAACCTCACTGCCGGACTCCAATGCATTTAATATTTTTAGTAAATTTTCACGTAGTTGACGATTGTTCTTTATATCTGAGTGATGTAAAACAGATGCAACACAAAGTTGCTCATATTCACGGGGAACCCCGCGAGATTGGTTTGTGTGAAATGCCATTTGGTCTGACGAATGCGCCGGCACCAAATCAAGTTCTAAAGAAGCGTGAGGAAGGCTTGAAAAAGGTGATCAAGCAGACAGAAATGGCAAAAAGCATCAAAGGAGACGTGCAGAACTCTCGAAGGAGACACAAAGAGTCAAAAGAAGCGTGAAAAAAAGAAGACGTGAAAAAGGCTGAAGAAATCTCGGAAGACGCGCGAATTAGACTTGGCGGAGGAACTGTGAAGAAGCCTCAAGGAAATGCGGAGAAATCTCTATAAAGAGGCGCAAAAGATCTCAAAGGAGGAGTAAAGAAATATTGAAGGGGGCGGTAGTGTGCGGAAACTTTAAAGGAAGCGTGCAAAAATTTCGAAGGAGAGATGAAAAATGCTCGGAGGTCTGAAGAAAGCTGAAAGAGGCGTGAAGTAATTATGAACGAATCGTGAAGATTTAAAAGAGGCATTAAGGAGACTCTAAGAAAGCTTAAATTGGGCGTGAAGCAAACGTGTGGAAATCTTAACAGGAAAGAAATCTACAAGGCGGTGTGAAGAAATCTTAACGGAGGCTTGATGGCAGCTCGAAGGAGAAATTTAAAAATAGGCGTGAAGTAGGTGTCGAAGTAGGTGTTCAAATCAAGAATCTTGAAAGAGGCGTGAAGAAATATAAAAGGAGAGGAGGAGGTCTCGAAGGAGGTGTGCAAAAATCTCAAAAAAAGGCGTGTAGAAGTCTCGAAGGAGACGTGCAGAAAGCTGAAATGAGGCACGTAGAAGATCCAAAGTAGGCGTGAATAATTAAGTGTCGAGGGCGGCCTGAAGAAGAGTAGAAGGAGGCGTGGGGAAACTCTGAGAGATGTGATGGAATCTCGAAAATAGCATGGGTAAGTTAAAAAGGCAAGAAGAAGAGATCGAGAAAACTAGAAAGAGGCGTAAGCAAGGTTTGAAGGAAAAATCAAAGAAAGCAGATATAAAAATGACACGAAGAAAAAGACTCGATGGGAAAGTAGCAGCAAGCTTAGAGGAGGCGTGAAGAAAGCTCGAAGGAAGTGTGAAGAAAGGTAGACGAAAGCGTAGAGAAATGTCAACGAAGCGTGACGAAAACGAAGCAAGCGTGAAGAAATCTCGAATGAGGCGTAAAAATTGTTAAACAGCAGGGAGATATCTAGATGATTGCATGAAAACATATTTTACTGAATGCGTCCAACCTTCATCCTCCCTGATCATGGAACGCAGCCAACTCGTAACGTTAACAAACGAGTTGATCACCGACATACGTCTATTTAGTGCTAAAGCTAATAATAAAAATCGATAGAAATAAGAATGTAGTGGTATTCCAGTATGCCAAATTGACACGTCAAGGAAAGGTTAAAATGTAGTATTTATTTATTTATTTATAAATTATTTAAACAATTGTAAAAGAAAATGTTTAAGAAGTTGAAGGATAAAATCGCCGAAGAGGTTAAAAGTTCGCCCCACAAAATCCAACAGCTAACGCAGACAGTAACCGAACGAATACAGAATGCAACGAGCGACGAAAGCTTCTTTTCAATCGGAGAAGACGGTACCTAAAACGCGACAAACCCGCGGAACACTGTCAACTAACCGGGACCGTATTTTAGACTCGTCGACGCCCGAGCCCGGCTTCACGAGCGTCTCGCTTTCGACTCCGCAGGGCGCGCCGGTCCGGAGGAACTCGAGCTCGTCGATAGCGAGCGACATCTCGTTCCTGCCACGGTACGAGTCCGCGTCCAACTTGTATCACCTGCAGGTAATTCGGTAGTCGGTGCGTTTGCGTGACAATTTCCCCCCTCCTCCGTTTGTTTGCAGTCGGACTTGGACGTTTCGGCCAGCGAAATCGAGGACAATGTCTCGACGTCGTCGCAACTCGGTCACCTTAGCAAAGAGCAGATACACGCCGCGTTTCAGAAGGCGCAGTTGAGATACCATAAGTATAGGGGTCGCTATGCGGACATTAAGAATTACTATAAAGAGTTGGAGAAGGAAAATGGGAAAATTAAGGTAAAGATAAACAAAACTGGTATAGATTTACTCTACCGCTTAATCCTGTTCACTATGAAGGGTGTATGATCACAGAAACACGCCTTGTATATTTAAGACCATAAGTTCTGGCATTTTAATCACCCACTAGAAGTGCAAGTATAGTCCTATGAATAGTAATGGCCCCAACATGGTACCTTGGGGCACATCAATATGGTGTCTTCACTTGCACTTGTCATTTCCACAACTTTCTAAAACCGTTTTGGTGCTTTCTAAAATCGTGTAGGGTCCTTTTGGAGCGCCCAAGACCATTTTCAAAGCTGTCAATGTCCTTTCCAGGAAGAGCACAGCTCTGGAACTTGAGGAAACTCCGGGATGCACTTTCCAGGTTGGACTTCTGATGGGTGTCTGAAGCTCAAAAAAGCTTTGGAAATCGTTTATCAAACTCGGGGACCATTTTAGGGAAATTCCTAGAAATCTTAAAAAAGACAATTTTATCACAACTCTTCATGTTTGCAAGGCCTACTGGAGAAGTCAGCTTCACTGGATCCCCAAATATTGGGATCCGTAAAGCAAGCAAAATGAACCTCAAAAATTGTACTGCGCATGCGCAATACAGTACCTCCTTATCACTAACAAAATGAACGCCAAAAATTGGAAATCAGTAATCGTGCAATTTTTTGAATTTTTGAAAATAGTTTTGTAGTAGGAATAGACAAGATTTTGATTCGGTTGCATAAAAATGATGGCCAAATACGATTTTTACATTTTTTAATTATAGGTAAGTATATAAGTGGTAACAAATTTAAAGATATACATTTCTACAGTACTAATTTTTGGTTTTTTAAATGCCTTTGCACTTAATTATCAGTTACTGTCCTCTTCTGTTCACCAATGTCAAATATGTTAAAAGAGACAGTCTCTATTTGTTTGATTGATTTGCCATTCTTTATAACAGAAAGTACAAAATTCTGACGTTTTTGGAACAACTGCGCAAAAAATTCTACTGCGCATGCGCAATATATAACTTCCTTATTTGTGGAGCGATTTAAAAATTGAAAATCTCCCTCCCGCCCCTTTAAGTTCACTAGAAAAAAATCCAAAAGCTTCGAAAAACGTTCAAAAAGTGTAACAAAAAAGGGTACAGTAACTTATGCAAACTACATTTTACAGCAAGTGTTGGTGGAAACTCAGGACAAGGCCTTACGACGAGTTGCCGAACTAAGGGAACAATGTTCGTTGGAACAAAAAGCCAAAGCGCACTTAGAAAATGCCTTAAGACTCGAACTAGATGAAAAACAATACGTTATAGACACATTGAAGACAAAAGTGAACCTTTTACAGGACAAAAACTCCAACTGCGAGAAATCGGAGACGTTAGTGAATCTCGACGATGGGCTCGCGAACGATCTGAAAACGGCGCAGAACGAGATCGAGACGCTAAACGCACGTTTGCAGGAGATGAAGGCGAACACGATCGTGTTTAACAGCAAAGAAAGCGACCTAAAGAAGAGAATCGCCGAGCTCGAGGAGACGGCCAAGAGAAAGGCGGTGGAAATGGACGAAGTTAAGGAGCGAGAGAGGGAGAACAATCTGATCATCGCCCAGACGAAGATGGAGCTACACACCGAGATACAAAATCGCGACCTTGAAATACAGAATTTGAAGCACGACCTCGAGGTTCTCAAAGTAGATTTAGACAGTTACGAAAATAAGAGCAAAAGTACAAAGTTGGAGAATTTGCACAGTCAAAACGCGAAGCTAATCGAGAAGATCGACGCGCTGACTCAAAAATGCAAAAGCTACGAGAGCGAGTCGCTCAAATTGGAGCAGCTCAAAATCGAAAACGAGGCCTTGAAGGAGAGCGACGCGAAGCTGAAGCAGCAGCGCGACGAGGCGGAACGGCAACGGGCGGAGTTAAACGAAACAGTCGACTCGTTGACGCGGAAATGTCAGGGGTACGAAGGCGACTTGCTCCAGCTTGAGCAGCTGAACTCATTGAGGACCGAGGAGCAAGTGAAATGTCAGAACTACGAGAGTGAGTTGGAGCAGATGAAAATTGAGAATGATGGGTTAAAAGCGAGTCAGGCTGCATTAGGCGAGCAAATGAATGAGAATGAGGCGAAAAGGGCTCAGGACTACGAAAGCGGAATGCTTCAATTGGAACGGCTCAAAATCGAAAATGATGCGTTAAGGGTCAGCGAGGCGAAGATGAGGGAAGAAGCTTTAAGGCTGGGGGAAGAGGTGGGACGACGCCAGGTCAAATTCGACGAGGAGCTTGCGACCGTCCGAGAGGACACGAAGAGGAGTCTACTCGATCTCGAGTCGAAAATTAGGGAGAAGTTTGAGATTGAAAGGGGCGAACGCGAGCGAAGCTTGCAAAGCGATTTTGAGGAGAAGCTGCGACAGGTGGTTGCCGGTACCGAGACGGCGCAAGAAACCCAGCTGAAACTGCTGGAGACGGAGGGTGAGGTGAAAACTTTGGCGTGCTCAGTGGGGGAGCTGGAAGGGAAACTTCAAGCGCTTCAAGAGAGGTACAATGAGTTAGAGAGGAATCATCTGGAATTAATTGAGGAAAATTCAGGCGCGCTGAGCGAGTTGAAAACTGCCAGAAAGCGAGTGGACGACTTGGAGGTCGACGTGCCAAATTTGACCGGAGAGGTCTCTCGATTGCAAGCTGACGTGGCAAATTTGCAAAGCGAAAATTTGAAACTGTCGTCGGAGGCGAGCGACTTGCAGGTAAGTCTAGCACTGTTGTTTTCTTCAACCGCCCTTTTAATCCTACAGGAGCGACTTTCAAAATATGACTCCAAAATCTCCCAACTGGAGGCTACAAATTCCAGCTGCCAAAGTGAATTGGAAAAGTTACAGCAGGTAAGGTTACGGCTAGAATTAGAATTAGAAAACCATCCTCTACGGAAGGAAATCGAGCAACTGAACGCTTTGATGGCCTCGCCCACAAATCCACCTGAGGTGACCTTCAACGATTCGGTCCTAAGCGAGGTTGCCAAGACGATCTTGAGCGTCGCCGACTTTCAGGACCAAGTGCGCCATCTGACGGAACAGAACGCCGCGCTGGAGCTGAAGCAATGCAACCGAGACGAAGAGGCGAGTAAGACGACGCAGGCGCTTCGGAAGAAACTTAAGGAACAGAAGGCGAAGTTTCACGCAGACATTCAGAGTCTCAAAGGGGAAGTGTCCGAGTTTCGAGAGAAGAACGAGGAAATTCAGTCGCACATCGACGAGTACAAGCAGAAGTTGAACGAGTACGAGGTCGCGTCGTCGCAGAAGAGCGCGCAGCTGCGGGATTTGACGAATGAAAACGGCGATCTTCGCGATCGCCTGCTGAAGTCCGACGAGCGCGTCGCGGTTTTGTCGCAGGAGAAAGACGGTCTGTCGCACGCGCTAAGATTGAAAGTCGACGAGAATGCGAATCTGGCCGAGGAAGTGCGGAAGCTCGCGTCGGACCAGAACGAGAAGCTGACACGCGGACTGGCGACGCTTCGCGAGGAGCACGAAACGCAAGTCTCCAAACTGCAGGACGATCACATGATCGCTCTGCAGCAGGAGATTGCGAAGCTAAAGGTTAGCGAGAGTAACTGTGACTCTCTCGCGAGCGCGAACTCCGAACTTGTGAGGGTTAATGTCGAGCTCGAGGGTAAGCTGAAGAAATCGGACGAAGACGCGGCGCATTTGCGTAAAACCAACGACGAGGTGAACGGGCAGCTCCAGTCGTGCCAACTGGAGTTGCGCACGGTGCAGGAGAAACAGGAGGGTTTGCGCGATGGGAATCAGCAGCTACAAGACGAGGTGATGAGGCTAAGACAGGAGGAGGTGGCTCTGAACGAGAAACTGCTGACTCACGCGGAGACCTCCGCAAACTACACCAGGTCACTCGAAGAGATCGCCGAGCTCAGGAGTAAAAACACAGAGCTCGCGCACGATTTCAAGCAAACAGTGGAAGAGAACGACAGCCTAATCCATGACTTAGCCGAGATGAAGCTCAAATACGAAACCATCGCGCTTGAAAAGACAACGTGGGAGAAATCCGACTTCGACAGGCAAGAGCTGGAGACGATCAGGGCCGAGAACGAGAAGCTCCACGGCGAACTGCGCCAGCAGTCCGAAACTAGAGACGCGATCGAAAAGGAGCTTCAAGTGCAACTCAGAGACTTGGAGAACCAATTCACGGAGATCGCGCACGAACGTCAGCTGCTCCGCGACGAAATCCAAGAGCTGAAGATAGCGCCGATAAACTCGGACGACGTCGGCAAACTCCACGAGCAGGAAATCAACCATCTCAACGACAAGCTCATTCAGTACAAGTCACTGGACCTGACCAACCGGACGTCGATACAGTTCTACGAGAACGAGCTGCAGAAGTTGAAGAACAAGAACGAAAAGCTCAACCGGAAGCTGGACGAGACGCTCGTCACACTAAACCACTGCGCCGACCTGAGCAACTCCACCGAAACTGAGTACCTCCGCAACGTGCTGTACAATTACATGCTCGGAAAGGAGGCGCTGGTTCTCGCGCGCGTCATCGCCGCCGTCTGCAAATTTGACGATCACCAAACCGAGGCCATCTTACAGAGGGAACAACAAAAGCAAACGTTGGTAAGCGTAAATTTCTCTCGTACTCCCCAACGCGCTTATCCCTTTCCGTTTTAGCTGGGACAATTAGGATTTCGATAGTAGTAGAATTTTTATACGAATAAATAAATCCCGCTTCTTAATTAGTTTATTTGATGCAGGTAAGTAGTTTAACAAATTGTTTTATAAGCGAATCACTCGGTTGTATATAATTGTTTTTAATATATTTTATTACGTAATTAGTAATTAAAACGGTGCAATTATTACATGCTTTTCTAAATATGTATTATATTGTTAATAAAGATGTTACTTTAATAGTCTTTTTGTCTGCTTAACGAAATGGTGTACATCGTAATAGTTGGAGATAAAGGGCAATGGATACTCATCTTTGGTAGTCAAAACCAAAGTCAATGTGAATTGTTGAGAACTGGATAGCAAAGATATATTTGGAAATCCTCGAATCGCTAGTCACATCGCACTTAGATTCAAAACTGACGAGTTCCTGTTATTAAGATCTGACCTACAAACACGCTATGAGTAACCAAAATGGAATCGAGCCATTCCCCAGGTATTACAACACATACATCAGACAAAACTAAGGGTTGTTAAATATACCTCGCCGGGCGGGAGGAATACCCAGGCCCAGTGGGGTGTCTGTAGACGTGGGCTAAAGTTGTTGGGTTCGGAACGAGTGAAAATATTAGTGTTAGGTTCACCAAGGCCCGTATAAACTTGAATAGCTCGATCCCCTCTAAACAAGCACATTTCCCTCTTGATTACTCACAATCCCAAATAAGCAAATATAATGAAATAATCGAGAGTGACTAAAAAGCACAATACACAAATATGTACAGAACAGATACAGCCCTACCGACACTGAAACATGAACAAAGATTGCACATGTGATGATCTTAGCCTCCTACTATCTTGGTGCCTAACGCCAACTTCAAGTCACACTGGAATATTGGACCACATTCGGTAGTAGCGGTAATGCCAAACTAACATGGCTGCCTATTTGAATATTCTCGCTTACATTTCCCGCGAGAATCTGTCACTCTGGGGCCACTCCGAGTGCACTAAGATCGTGATCGTCATGTAGGACACCTACGTTGTGTAATAACTGGGTTCTCAGCAGGCATTGAGGGCGTTTTATGGGTAAGGAACACCAAAAGCAATAGTTGATTAAGTTTATATTGCAGCTAATACCAAAACGGTGCCCCTGCAGAGGGTCTTAAGTGGTTCTATACTACTCCGGCATTTACCTTACGAATTAGGAAAACCTAATTCGGAGTAGTCCTATAATGAACAACATCCAATGTACAGCACTTTTGAGCCCTCTCGAAACCGGGGTAACTACTACAAACACGCTATGAGTAACCAAAATGGGATCGAGCCATTCCCCAGGTATTACAACACATACATCGGACAAAACTAAGAGATGTCAAATATACCTCGCCGGGCGGGAGGAGTACCCAGGCCCAGTGGAGTGCCTGTAGACGTGGGCTAAAGTTGTTGGGTTCGGAACGAGTGAAAATGTTAGTGTTAGGTTCACCAAGGCCGTATAAACTTGAATAGCTCGATCCCCTCTAAACAAGCACACTTTCCTCTTGATTACTCACAGCCCCACATAAGCAAATATAATGAAATGCAATGAAATAATCGAGAGTGACTAAAAAGCACAATACACAAATTAAATATGTACACATGCAAGTATGTACAGCACAATGAAACATGATTGCCAATACCAACAAAGGTTACACATTAAAGGTACAAGTGATTAAATTCAGTAAGTAAGTACAGAAGTAAAGTGTTACAATCTGCATTCAAGTTACACACATTTATAGATTAATTGAATAAAGCAAATACCTCACCTGATATAAAAAAGCAAAAGCACACAGCTAATGATTAAGGTATAACAAAATATTTCAAGACAAGCCGTACTTTACACTTCAGCCGGTTACAAGACAAAGACCATAAACACACATGTTAAATCCTATTTATTTGACCAACCCAAGCCACGCGGTAATTTGATCTGCTAATACCCCTAAAAACCACCCGAAAATCGCCCATTCCCTGCATTTCTAAGAAAAAAGTGGACTGCAGGCACAGCTTACTTACTTACTATCAGTAAGCTGTGCTGCAGGTGTTTGAAATTGTAAACACATGTGTCTTACAAGAAATTCCATCCGTTTCATCTTCGCTCTCTTTCCCTTTCCTGTAATCCCACCAGATTTCGGTTGGCAGCTTGTGCAACTAACATGATGTATAGGGTGCTTCGTATCGACAATCATATTCACCGAACGTTGCTAAGGTTGGGGCATCTCACACTTTTCTTTTATTTTATAAATTACTAGGTACTGGTCAAAATATCTCTGAAATAAGTGAAAATAGGGTTTATTTTTGCTTCCTAGACATGTTGTGAGCTATTTCCATTTCTTCCGGAATCACCCTGTGTACTGTACATTACAGATTCGAAATCAAAAGGTTTTTAATTCTTAGCAGATTCTCGCCCCTGGGACTTGTAACTTGTCCCTAGTGCGGGATATTCAAGCCTACAGTTGAGATTCAAGAACAATCACAGCCTTAGTTGTCGTAACTCGTTTTGTTACAGCATTTCCCATCTTGTTACCTGTATCTTACAAAGTCCATACAAACGTCAAACAATTCGATAATCTTCACAAATTTAAACGAATGGCCAAATCTATATAATTTGAACTTTCAATCAAGCACTGATCCATGTAATCAAAACATTATGCGACATGGAGTTCTGGAAGGCACCTAGAAAAATCAACAGGGTCTAGAAAATGATCACATGTTCCGACATCGGCCTGAACAGCTCTAAAACGGCATAAAAGCTTTGGCCGATCGATGAAATGTTATGTAGATTGCTCTGGGAAGCAGCTAAAGAGCTCCGAAAGGCTTCAGACAATCTTCTAGTGTTTTTCTTAACCTGTTTAGAGTTCAAAGGGGTTTAGGGGCATTACAAATCTAAAATGACGACCGGACTGGAATCAACGACCAAACAAAAACGAGATACCCAGATACCATGTACCCTTAGATCATATAGTACATGGACTGCTAATTGTAACTAAAATATGGTCAAGGACATCGCCTGGGTATGTGCGTTTCAGGGTGGATCGAGTCTGTCCGAAATTGTCCGATGAGACACGATTTGGCGCTGTCAACCTATAAAGTAACAAACGTCAATTAATTAAATGCCTAGATATGCCAAAAAAAGCAAACCTATTCTTATTTGTGGACGTATAGAAGATAATCAAGAGTAAGTATTTAAAGCTTACCTTACTACTCGGTTACCATAAAAGCTACTCTTTACGCGATCCAAGTGGTGTTCATACTACCTTAGTTTACCCTGAGATTCACATACCCACGACTACAGTGCCCTTTATCCGTGACCGCCAGTGACCGAGGACTAATAGCAGTCCATGTACTATATGGTCTAAGCATGTACCGGAGACACCGCCCCGCCATTAGTCATTAGTGGCTATTGGGTAGCTTACTGATTAGCTTGAAAATACTGACGTGTAAATTTATTGGTTAAAATTATTCTACAACACTCCCAAAGCTGTACAAAGACCATGGATTTTATCAACTCCATTCCCACGCACATGGTAAGGGCAATTCGGGCCACAATTCACCCATTGAACACACTTGCTTAGGACTTTGAGGGCCAGTCGAGGGCCGAGAAGTACTCCAGGGTGATCATAACGCTCTTCGGTGCCGTCGGCGTCATCTGGGGCTACATCATCCAGCAGTTCTCCCAAACAGTCTACATTCTAGCGGCCGGATTCCTGCTGGCGGCAATTGTAAGTTGACCAGTCGCGCGACGCACACGCTTCAGTTACAATTCCAGCTTACCATTCCGCCGTGGCCCATTTACCGCCGTAGGCCCCTGCAATGGCAGAAGGTACGTTCGGGTGACTCCGGCGAGCCGTCCAAAAAAAAGAAGAAGTAGTTTTGTACGAAACTTTACTTTGTAAGATGCTTGTTACATACGTTAATCTAATAATTGGGGAGCATTTCTCCCACCTTATCCATGTAATGTTTTATTCGGCTGTAAATGTAGGAGAGGGTGGCGTGTACAGTTGACGATAGCCTGTGTGGTTCTGCGAGTACGGTGAGGCACAGCCCGTTTCTCATCTCGATCACGTGGCTTCCCACAAATTTCTTGATGACCAACGTGATATTCGCGATGCACGGCATACAGATGTCCGTGTTGCTGACCGTGGGATCGCATTTCTCCGCGCACTCCTCTTTGAAGGCAATGCCCGGGGGCACCTCGAAGCCGCACGAGACTACGTTCTGTATGTCGCTCACGCAAAGTAGGGTACCGTTGGATAAACAGATCAGGTAGGAGTTGGGTATGCAGAGGATTTCGTCGATGCTGGCCTCGCAGTCGGTCGTGGTTTCGCCGGGTAGATCGAAGGTTTTGCTCACATCCTCCGGATGCATGAAGTAATGGTGAACGCTGTAGTAGTGGGTGACTTTGCCGATGTAGTGGAGCTGCTGGGGGTGGGTGCGTTGGTGCTGGTGGTAGTAGCCATAGGTTCGCTTCCCATGGGAAAGTTGGGTGTAGAGGAAAAGGAATACGACGTATTTCAAAACCATTTTATTGAGAACTGAATGGAATATTATGTCACCATATCAGTCTTGGTTTTTGTCCTCCATTCATCAGGTATAGTTATGTAATTACGCAGATGTTGTAATTGCGCAATAAGAAAAGCATCTGGAGATTTTGTGATCTCATTTACAATTAGAATGAATCTTAATGTCATTACTCTAGTCAAATTTCTGTGGCCCTTTTTCACGTAATTAGTAAATCCCATGGTGTTTCTCAAGGGTCGTTTCTTAACTGCGCATCGGAATTTAAACGACCGGAAATCCCGAATAGGCCACTTTTACGGACTTAAAATCGATGCCTGCACTCCCTCCTGTGGTTTAACGGCAATTTTTGTTTAAAAAAGATTTAAAAATAATGTGCAGGTCCTTTGCAAAAAATTTCAACGTATGAAATGTACTTGATCAACCGAATCGACAATTTTTTGAGGGTTTTTGGAATACCTACCCAGTGGCGTATTTACGGGGGGGGGGATGAAGGGGATATCCCCCCCCCCCCCCCCCCCCCCATTGAGTTATCATCATACCTATTAGCATTGAATAAAAACACTATAAGAAGCCTAACGCTTATGGAAGAAAGCGCGACAAATCTCACAAATCCCCTTGCACCCGCATTGGTTGTGACCACCGAACTCTCTTTGCGGTAAATAGGAGGAAAGCAAATTCTCATTCTTCTCAGTTCAAGAATCGACTCTATTGACAGTGTTCCCATTATATTCTCAGTTCAAACTCTGTCGCGCTTTATTTCCACGGGGTTAGGCTTCTTATAGTGTTTTTTATTCAATGCTATTAGGTATTTAGGTAATACTATCCGCTCCGCCCACTTTAAAATAAAGGCAATAATATATAGGTATATATAGAGAGCAATTTTGGTTTTGGTTAAAGTCTAAAGTCACTAAAATCTAAATATTCTGTAGTATTCAGTATTCACTATTCAGTGAGTGATCAGTGTTGGCAGTCAACGATTTGACTATTCGGCATCGATCGGCAATTCGCTACATTGATGCCCAAAATAACAAATAGGTATCAGGTACTGAGGTGAGGTACCTGCGTCCTGCCTTTCACGAAATAACGAAAATAAGAATTTTAAAAACAGGAATTTTTTTTGTCCATAACTTTTGATTGAGACGTCTAAGGCTTTCACAACATTCTAGTTTTCAAGGCATTCTTTTACCGTAGATTTATAACTCTTTTTTAGCGCATAGTCACAAAAATAAAAAATGCGCTATTGTGACCACTGTCCGGTCGTCTGTCCGTCCCTACGGCGCTGTGTCGCTACTAGATCTTTACCTTAAGAGCTTATCGTTCTACTTTTTGCGCTCTTTTGGCCCTAGGAAGGTTTTCAAGCCATCTAAAAGAGGTCACTTGGTCTTTCCAAGGGGTTCTACACCCGTTTTCAAACCTTTCTTCATGTTCAATGTTTTTAAAATGTTTCTACACTCACCAAATGGATCTATGAGAAAGGCAGGCGCTGTTTTGAAAAAAGTAGCAGCGCAGCATAGCCGCATATAATTCCAAATGGCGTCTATTTTATACCCGTGCAGCGCCAAGATATTACTCACCCCTCGTGGTGGAGGCACTCAACGGACGCGTCTCCGGGTGGCGGATAGGGGGACCTTCATACATGCACCTGACTGATCGCGTGCTTCGGTGGGGTGGTGAAGATTATAAGTGGCTCGTCGGAGCTGAAACCCGACAAAGGTCTCTTTCATTCGAGAAGGGGCTGACCGCCAAGGCTTGGACAAGCGGCTATGCCCACAGATCAGACCGCTATACTCGTGGGAATTCTATGAACAATAATTCCAGCAAACCCTCTTTTTCTGGGCTCTTCGTGAGAAGGGACCAACAAAGTTAGAAATTTGACGTTAACGTTCTGTTGCTGCAGCAGTTCGTGGTTAAATATAAAGAAATCGACGCAACGTCAACGTAGTTTATAAATAACGTTTTACAAATCCCTTATATTTAACCAAAACTAATGAGAGTAGTATTGACGCACCTTATATATGTCAACACCTTGTATACAATTCATCATGGTGCGATTTGAAAAATTGAATTTATAACCTCACTTTAATCAAACATGGTCAAATCCAAAGCCAAAAAAGCAGAGAAAACCAAAGTGAAATTAAAAACCGCCCTAAAGCATAAAACGAAATTTCTCCCCAAAGGCGGAAATGTCACGAAGACTGACTTCAAAATCAAACCGATCGTCATACAGACACAGCTCAAGGAGAAGAGTACGGAACAACCGCTTTCCAAGCGAAACTTAACGTTTAAGGTAACAGCCCCACCGACTCCCCCTCACTAACATCCGACTCGTAGGAGCTGCTGACACGTCTCAACCACCACAACGTCAACGTTAAATCGTCGGGATGTGACGATCTCTCCGAGCTGATCAAGTCGACCGACCCCCAGCTTGTCGAAGTGCAGTTACACGTTTTACTGCAGGGGGTGTCGAAACTGCTGTTGGACAGAGAGGCGAAAGTTCGTCGTTTGGCCGTGCAGCTCATCGGCGATATTCTCGCGAAGGTGAGCGGGTTTCGGGTAGTGGAAGCAAACCACCTTATGTACCCTTTACCCACACCTGGGTAAGAGCATGTAAGAGTTCCAAACAGCTTCTAAAAGCTTCCAAGAATCTATAAAAGTCTTCTAAAGGCTTTTTAACAGTCTCTATGGTCACCAAAGGTTTTTCTCTGAGACATTCCAAACGTCTTCTACGCCCTAGGGGCTTTGAGATAGATTTTTAGGTTCTTTGTAATTAAAAAAGCCTTTAAAAACCTTTTAGAGTGTTTAAACTTTTCTTGATGGGCTTTTTAAGACCTTATATGAGTTTGCAAAGGCTTTTTAAAGGCCTGTTAAATTTTTTAAGAACCTGTAATGGTATAAGCGTCTCTATGAGCCTTCAAAGATTGTCAGTGCTCCAAGGTCTAGAGACTTAGAGAGCCTTTAATAGAATTAGAGTTGTCTTGAAGAACCTTTAAGGTCTTCTATGAGCTTGTAAAGGCTTTTTTGAGTCTATTAAGGTTGTGAAGAGCCTTAAAACTAGCTTTGTAAATTTCTTTCTACATGCAGATATACAGATACTGCACTTCCCACATTAGTCGTTTCGGAACAAGATCGCTTGCTTCCATGACACATCCCACAAAAGCACACATGTGCGCCTACACACCGAGATCGCGTGTTTACTAATGCAATCCTCGCAGGTGTCCTTGATTAAACTCGAGCCGTTCTTCGAGATACTGATAATGTACACCGTCTGCGCGATGACACATCTCGACGTCGGCGTGCAAGAGGATTCCCTACTGATAATCGACGCGTTCCTGAAGAACATCCCGTCGCTAATCGCCAAGCACTATCTGCGACTGTTCCCCAATTTTCTTAGGCTTATCTCGAAACTGCGCAGCGAATCGAACCCGTCGCGCACGCTCACGCTCAACCTGCAGGGCTCGTCGACGAGCATTCGATGGCGCATTAACGTGCTGAGTAGGCTGGAGGGTATTCTGAAGGCGATCGTTGACGGAAGAGCGAGAGGGAAGGAGGAGACGGTCGGCGGTGGTGGCGGACCGAACGTGGAAAGGGTCGCGTTCGGTTATTGGAAGTTCGGAGGGGGCGCGCAAAGGAGCGAGGGTAGCGTTTCGGAGCATTTGGACGTGCTGATACCGTTGCTGAACGAAGCCTGGGTCGAGGCGCTGCCGAAACCGGATAAACAGGAAGAGGAGGGTAGGTAATTTGATTTGTTTTGTTTCAGTAGACTCTGTTGTCGTGCGATGGGTGGTGGGTTCAGGTGGGGAGTGGACAATGTGCGCATGCGAATATTCAATTCCAGGTCGCGCATGCGCAGAGCTGAAACATTGATGACTGCGCACCTAGGTCACGCTTGCCCAGTACCAACTACACTTTTGAATCGAAAACCTCACCGCAATTTCTTCATTTCAGAAAATACAATTATCAACAACGACACTGCGTCCATTCTGCGTTGCACCCTGGGCATTTTTCATCTATTCTGGGAATTGTTGCACGAATCGGATAAGCAATTGGTATCCTTCGCCTTGTCGACAACCACCGCCTTTAAACTCCCGTTTTAGGGCCAGAAACTGCTGACCAATGACAATCAGAAGTATTTCAGCCACGTCTTCTCGTTCTTCCCCTACGCGCAGAAAGACGCGCAGACCGGTAAGATTAAGGGAAGAAAGAGGCCGCAGGTGGTGGTCGATGCGAATAACGATCCGAAATGCATCGGGGAGAATCTGGTAATATGCTACATGTTTTCGGCGCTCTACAAAAACCTGACGAACAAGAATTTGGCGGAGAGGGCCGCGCAGGTTGTCTCGTATCTGAACGGTGCGCCCCCGCCCGTTTCCGGTCCCAGTGCTTAAATGTGTATTTTGCAGTGTGCCTGATGAACCGGAATTACGTGCGCGGTGGAAACGTGGACGTTCTGCTCAAAACGCTCCGCGTGATTTTCTTCGAGAATTCGAGCAGTTGGGCTAAGCGCAAGATTAATCTCGATCTTCTGCTAGGTGGCGTCGTTCACTTTTACGCGCACAATCAGCTGAGCGTCGAGGTCAACGTTGAGATAATCAAGTTGCTCGCGAACGTTGTTCACTTGTCTACTCTGAACGGGTTGGTGGCGTACAGGGCGTGGCTGCGCGATTTGCCTAAACTGCTGTGCGAGTCCACCATTTCATTGGAAGTGGTCGACTGTCTCTCTCTGTTGTCGCGTATGGCGAGCGAGGAGTTCGGGGACGCACTCGCAGCTTTGCTGCCACAAATCTTCGGTGGGTATGTCCTGGCGTGCACATCCTTCTAATGTTTAGTTTTAGAAAATTTGCCCAAAATTGAGATTAAAGGGGCGGGGCTGTATCCGCCTCGTTTTCAGATTGTGAACATGTTCGCACTAGTGCCTCACATTTCACAAGCTGACCTGGCGCTCGTTGAACATGTGGCAACGAGCCTGGAAGACGGCAAACTGTCTAGGCATATTAGGGACGTGTTCCGTGAACGGGACGGGCTATCTGCACATTTATGAGTTATCTGCAATAAATTTATTTAAACTTTGCAATTATTATTACATCTTGTACAAAGGTCGAAGTGCCTAACAGAATATTATATTTAGCAACGTAAGACAGCGGAGGCGGCCGCGGTGCCCCTTTTCCTACTTTCGGGCCCTGAGCAGAGCGAGGTGTCTCGAACCGAATTTTCATCACTTTCTTTTCTAGCGGTTGGATGGACAGTACTTGATCGTCCGTGCCCATCAGTCGAAAGCGTGATTCGCCTTGCGCAAGTTTGAAGAATTCTTGGATGGAGCTCTCCTCGCCTTCGGTAAGGTCTTGCGAAAACTTTTTGGTGACCTCTTTCTTCTTCGGAGATGCTACACCTGATGTGATCGCTCCCTCTAACTCGCAGAGTTGGACGATTGTAAGCGCCAGGGGAGCCGGCGATGTGTTGTTAACCTAGACGTAACAAATTGCCAATGTTGATTCAAGTTTTCTACTTCCTCTATCGTTTTGGTGACATCATTCGAGTTCGACGAGTGCATAAGTAAAAATTGGGTGGGAGAAAGGCGTTCGAGGCAACCCTACGTAACGTAAGCCCGTAACGCGAAATTCTTACCAAGGCGAAATATGTGAGTGGTGGTCACCTTTGAAAGTTCCAACCCAAAGCCGTATAACCGCTTTATATAAACGAATCGTTATCCGCACAACCGGAAAATTCTGTCCCAAGCCAAGGTTAGTAGAGAGAGTATGTTGCCTCGTAACTTTAGAGAGACGCGTCATCGAGAATCTGGAAGTCCCATTTGATTGGTGTTAAAATTTTCGTTGAGTTTGACAGTTATATTTGAACTGTGTAAGTACTTAATTGTCAGACAGTGCTGAAGACTCTATAACGAATACTTATTATAATTCGATTGAATACTTACTGTTACTTAAGTAGGTATCAATAATAGGGTATTAGATGCCGGATGGAAATCTTTGTGACGTTGTTATATGCAATAGCAGCTCCAACAAATCGAAAGCAAATGGATTAGCAGATTCAGTTTTTTGCTTTTCCAAAAGCATATTCGTGTATTACAAAAAGAATGGGTTTTAAAGAGCAATGGAAAGGGGAACCTGAACCCCGTATGCAATAGACTGTGCAGTCTGCATTTCCCGGCCGAAGACTATGAAGATGAAATGTAAGCTATTTTGAATAAAGTGTGTTTAATACTTCGCTAGCATGTTTTTTTCTATGCAATGCAGGAACTTTTCAGCACATCCATGTAAAGTAGATACCATTTTGCATTTTTTGAATTTGCTCTGTTGTTGTGTTAATAATTAATTTTTATGATGTGGACAAAATGGGATTCTGGGTGACGTCATTCGCGTATTTTAATACTGAACGTTTATTGGCTGAAAGTTACGAGGCAACCTACTTTCTCTATTAACCTTGGTCCCAAGGAGCATTTTAGAGAGGATCACGTGGCGGCCACCAATTCAATTAACAATATTAAAAGCTATTACCAAAATTCAATGAATAAAGAATACCAGGAAGGAGAATATCAACAATATACGTGCGACCGCGATGGCTATTGCAAATGGCGGATAATAGTTTCCTGTTCCAGTGGCGTACCTACCTTACAGTTGTAAAAGGATACAATTATAAAGAATTTTACACGAAAACAATATAAACCCCCATGTGTCTACTCCGCCTATGACTTTTGTTTAACTAACCTCAAACTACATTCCGATAAAAAATTTGTAAATTTACATGTACTATGTAAAAATAATATTGGTATCAATACTTACACATGAAATGTAATTCCCAAACTTTTATTTTTTTCGGTTTTGGAGCAACCACAAGCACAACAACTAACCATTATTTTTATGTCACTGCAACAACTACAACAAAAATGACTCATAAGTGGCTTTTGCAAATGGCCGACTTCCGTCGCACTTTCTCTCGTATACAACTTGATTAATGCTCCTTCCTGGTATTCTTTATTCATTGCCAAAATTACTGCCGCCACGCGGTGGTTACCAAAATGGAGAACACCCTTGTGGTGGTAGCCACGCTTCGGTCACGTGCTTGGATAATGGCCGCTTAGACCATATAGTACATGGACTGCTATTAGCCCTATGCTTTCAATACAAAATGGGTGGTCACGGATAGAGGGCACTGTAGTCGTGGGTATGTGAATCTCAGGGTAAACTAAAGTCGTGTAAACACCACTCGGAGCGCGTAAAGAGTAGCTTTTATAGTAACCGCGTATTACGGGAAGCTTTAAATACTCTTGATTATCTTCTATACGTCCGCAAATAAGAATAGGTTTGCTTTTTCTGCCATTAGGCATTTAATTAATTGACGTTTGTTAATTTATAGGTTGACAGCGTCAAATCGTGTCTCAACGGACAATTTCGGACAGACTCGTTTACCCTGAAACGCACATACCCAGGTGATGTCCTTGACCATATTTTAGTTACAATTAGCAGTCCATGTACTATATGGTCTAAGAATGGCCGCCACTAAAACATAACTGCGTTCCTACCGCATACCTACTTGGTTATTGGCTTGTTATTTTTCGTGCAGTTCCAAATCTGTCAAGAAAGTACCGGGAACATCAACATATAGAAATGACGGGGAATGGTTAATTTTGTAACATTTTTTTTGCCTGCTCTTAATTTATTTAACGTTTCGATTTGTGATCTTTATTTAGTATTCTTGCGCTAATGTATATTCAAAATCGTTACGCCATCTAGATATCTTCTTTAGTCACTAGTATAAGGTACTTATTTTCGTAGAGGAGTTCTTTTACCTTGGCTCTTTGTTTTCCTTCTACTTGCTATAGTTATTAGTGTCGCCGACCGAGGTCGCGCAGTATCTACCATGGTATTTCTAATGCTATCCCCTTGCCTGCGTAGTTTAAGTTCTCTTTCTTTTCAGTGAAGTTTCTGCCGTCGAGTTGATTAGAAGTAAATGTCTCTTGGTACGTCATTACTCTTACTGGCTTCGTGTCACACCTGATAACAGGCATTAGTGTTTTGACTTTACCATAATTATCTTTGGAGCGGTTCTTTCTTTCTCTTTCATGTCTTAGTGACTCCATCGAAACGTTTTTACCGATTAGTATTTTGCATTTTACCAATATTGTTACATTATTACGCAGCATTCTTTTCCCATTACCTACGTGTGTTTTTTACGGCTTTGTTTTCCTTACCTTTCTCTCCTCTCCTTCTTGTCGTTATTTCTTTTGGATTACCTTTACGTTTGACCTACTTGTGTGTTTACGCATTACCGACGCAGTACGTGGATGATTTGGCATTTTTATTTGGACGCGCCATTTTCGCGCATGGAGGTTTCTACATTACCGGCTGGGAAAATTCCACTTTAATTCTACCAAACAACAGAATTTGCTCGTATTAGCTCGTTTGCATCTTGAATTATAATTATATTGTTTTGCTACTTAGTTATTACTTAATCACTTTTATGCTGTTATACCCGGACTATAGTCGTAGTCGATCAAAATTTTGCTTTTGCTAATGCAAAGTCATTCGAAGTATTGATTTTTTTTTAGTATTAATTACAGTAATTATATCCGATTTACCTACTTAGTGTCAAACGTTAGCATTGCTATTTCGCAACACGTTTTGTGCAGCGTTTTATTTCTTGTTTGTGTTGTTGTCTGTTACCGATTTGCAGAACCCGCCCTTTTTGGGCTCAACAAGCCCTTTGCGACCCGTAGTTCAAAAGGTAAATTTTGAAATTTTGGTCGATTGCTTGATTCAACGTTTGATTACATATGGGTTTTCGATACAATCGAATTGTAATTATTACATTTGCTTGGTAGCTAATGTTGTTTATATAAGGCAGGAACAACAAAGGTACGGGGTTGGATTTTCTCCAATTGCCAGTTGGATTCTCCTTGTAAAGGGTCACCGCAACAAGAAACTCGGATAGTGAAACGCTTGACCAATAAGATCGACCTCTTGCATTACCCACCAGTTAAATGGGATTTCTCGTTGAAAATTAATTTCGAAAAATGGTTGACGCAGGAACAAACCGTACCAGGCTTCCTTTGATTTAATTAGTTGAATTTGATTTATTCGCAGTGCAATTTATGGTTAGCAAATCAAAGCTAGAATTAATTGCCTTTAACTTTTTTACTGGTAGCCGTTTGGTTCATAATTTTGTTCATATTTCATACAATTAACTTAGATGCACGAATTTGTTTAATAAATTAGCTTTGTTATCGTAACTTGTTACTCTAAGTACGCCTTCTTGTTAGTCATTTGCTTTATACGAAAAAAAGGCTCCGATAATACAACGAATTTTACGCCAAAACCAATTCGCACAATATTTACGGTTACAAATAAATTCGCTTATCGCTTTCACCACGCAATGAGGTTCTCCTTTTTTTTGCACAAACGAACCACGTGTTATTAATTTACTTATAATGGTAACTCGCAACAAATTGAAAGGGCACCTATGTCGTCAAGATCGTGGTACGTTCTACGGTTGCGAACCCAAGATTCTCTTCGAAGATGCCGCTCTCCCACCAGATTTTCACTTATGTACTTCGCCGAATCCCAAATACGAAAACGACCTTTTGTGCAAAGCATGCCCCCAATACAAATCCCGCATTTTCATCACGTGCGCGACTTGTTGAAAAACGGAACGCAACTTTTGATGTCTGTGAGATCGTGGCAACACTGTGACGTTTTCACTTTTATCTACTTGAGCACTAGTTTCTCATCTTAACGTGCTTTTTTTTCTCGAATTAAAGTTCTGTTGCGGGGGTGTACAATCCTTATGGTTTTTTGTGTGCCGTACAGGTCAATCGCTTATTTTTGTTGTTTTTGCGAATAAGTAACTTAACACCGGAAGTTAGTAATAATCTTGGCAGCGTAAAATACTACACTGCCTCGTTTAATTGATTTGTCCTCGACCGCGCATGTGTTGTGTGAACTACGTCTTTGACACCAGAACCTATAATAATGATGGGTCAACGTGTATGTGAATTTCATTTCTTTGTAACGTAAAGTGTTGGTTGTATTAGAATTACCTATTGGATGTTTAAATTTTGTTTAAATAATTGCCTTTTGATCTGTCTATTTTATTGTTCAGTTAGTAAATTAAGGAACATGTGAAATTAATTTGGTGAATGGTTTGTTAAGTTATCCCTTGTAAATACGGCCGTTGCGATAAGAAGTCTCGTTATCGCTGTGTAAGCTAATTATAGTGCAGATAAGCAGAGGTTTTTTTCGCCGACGTAAACACAGATGGTTCGGAAAGCGAGTTTGTTTTAAATAGAAGAGACGGACGTTAATCGGAGATTTTTATGGTTTGATGGACGTTGAAAAGTAACCGTTTATTGTTTTTGTGATTGGCGGTTTTCCTGTATTTTGAGTATATGACCGGATAATGTAGTAATTCCGATTGGCCATTCCCAGAAACCCAGATTTCCACTGGAGCAGTAATACGATGCAAAACGAATGCCCGAAAAACTCCACATCTTTTACCCAATACTTGACGTTCTAGGGGTAAGATTTAGATTTGAGTTCTACTACGGCCAAAACCCGATGATTGTTCGCTCTGAGTGTCACGCTGGCTCAAAATCGAATGCTTTCAAAAATCTCCTCCGGATTAATCCCTACCTATCTTTTTTAATTGATTACCGCCCCAAAATTACAAGAGAGCTAGGGCCATAACTCAAAATCAGTAGTGTTGGTCACGTAGACCTAAATAAAGCAATATAATGCCGGACAGAGTGACTCCAAAGACTATAATTTGATTGGTTAAGAACCCCCACAACTACTTATCTCTGTTTTGGCCGAAGCACTCCTTCACTTACCTCGATCGAGCAGTCGGAGAATCCCCCATGCGCCGCTTCCAGTCGACACACGCGGAACTCGGGCGCGATGGTGAAGCTAGCGTTCGCGCCTTCCCCGCCGACGACCAATGGCCAGACTGTGTCGCCGGCGCGTATTTCGAAATACTCGATCATCTACGGCCAAGTTTATGTGTCACTTTGACATCAGTCACGCAAATGCGTCGTAAATCATTTCTAACGCGCGCCCCCTTCGGGGTCGCTTCCAAAAGGTTCGAGTCGATCGGGTTCCACCCCGGTTTGGATCCCCTGGGTACGATGAGCAAGAATCGGTCCAATGTCGGTCCCGGCGATTACGATCTTGAGCGGCCGCCGAAGCAAACCGGTTCGGGTTGGAAGTGCAAGGTCGAAACGGAGGAGTTCTCCAAGAATTTAGGTTTTAGAAACGCAGAGGTGCTCGAAGAAAGGAGGTTTCGTCGCACCTGTGGAGGTCCCGGTTGCTACGACATCCCAGACAGCGTGTTCGCGAGGCAGTCCGCGTCGTGCAAGAAGAACGTAAGCTTCGGCGTCCGCGCGAGGTTTCCGAGGGAATCGAGGGCGATTATTCCGCCTCCGGGTACGTACAACGTCTCGACGCCGCCGGAGCGTCGGCAGTTCAGCGCGCGTCCCTCGTTCGAGCGCGACGGCTTCGTGAACCGTTTCAAGAGTGCGGATAAGCCGTGGACCAAACCGCCTAACCTGTACACTCCGGTGGATAGAGGTTCCCTTCGCGCTCTGATGGATAAGGTCGTCTCCAAAAGGGGCCCCTACGATCTTTTCACGGGGCCGAGGGACGACTCCACCATAAAAAACCACTTCGCCCCTCCCACGTTTAAGGGACCGATCAACTTCTTCAACGTCTACCCCGCTGAGCTGGACGTCTTCCTCAACCACCCCCGAAACCAAACGCGCGGTCGATTTTTGAACGAGAAGAGGTTCGGAATTGCGACAATGAGGCACATGATCGACGATCCCACCCAAGTGAGACGTGATCCGGACGACCCGAGCCCGTGCACCTACGACATCTCGAGGTACCCCACCCGCACACGTCTACTATCTCACTTTATTTTACAGACCGAGAGTGTGGCGGAAGAGTCTTCACCCGTTCAATCAATCGGTGACGTATGCCCGCCCTCCGATTCCCTGGAGGATTTTTCCGGGCGTTGGCCGATACAACCCCAAGCACGGGACGTGCCCCAAATCCAAGAGGCAGTCGTGGGTTTTCAAGTCGAAAACCGGCCGCACCGAGTACAAGGCGGTCGAATATAATTCCTTCTAAGTACCTTTTTTGTTCGATCCGGCCTGAAGGTTAGGGGCAGTTTTAGGATACGCTCCGGTGGTAGGCTGACGTCCAAGTTCGGCAGACTAAAGCAGCCGGTGGGCGAGACATGGGTGGCGGTTGGTCTAATCCATTGGTCTAAAATAAAATTTGATGCTTTAGAAGTCCAGGTTTGTGATCTACCTGATATGTTGTGTAGCGAGATGATCTTTCTGGAGGAGGTGCCGATCAGGACAGTCCCGAAGTCGATTTGTTGACTGCTGAGGTTGTGAACGAAGCTGGGCCTGGTTGCCTGGCAATCCGCCACGAAGTAGAGCTTTTCGGGGCTTCTTACACTGAGAAAGTAAATTGATTTAGTGTAAAACTGCAAGGCTTACAATTGGGAGCTGGAGTAGGAGATTGTGCAGCAAAACTTCGCGGTGATACGGAAGGGGTCTACGAGTTTTGAAGCCTCAACTTCAGCGGGGTATAGATCGGAAGTTTCAATGACAATAGCACTACGATCAATTTCAAATTCGGGCGGCTCCACCGTCGGTGCTTTTTTCTTCTGCTGCAAGTACCACTCGTCCAATTTCTTCTGAAGCAGCTGGCGTGCTTTTAACTCGGTGGCTGTCTCCGTCACCAACTCCTTGGGGAGCTCAGGTCGCGCTACCAGTGTCAGCTTGAGCCTTTCGCCTGCTTTGAGGAGGCCGCAACTAGGTTCAACGCTAATCCCAGACGTATCACCGACAATTTTAAAACGCGCCTCGAACTCCATGTGACTCTTGCAGGCGGAGCGCTTCCTCTCATAACCGCACACGCAGCTGGCGCCCTCAATGCCAGACTGCGCGCGCAATTCGATGCCCATGAGTGAGTACGACCCGCAAGGGGTATCTGGAAAGGTGACCCACTGGTGCGACAAGTCGCACAACGGCGCAACCACTTGCGCTCGCACCGATATCGCATTTCCCCGAAGATTCACTTCCGATTCCACCGACGGATAGTGGAGATCCTCCAAGGAGGCGTCGAACACCAATGGCGCATCCGCAACAAAATTCTCAACCCGTCCCGCTAACACGAGAAACTCGATCATCATCTCCACCAAGGGCTCGACGGACTCTCGCTCCAACTCACTACGCACCGCTTGCACCGCCCTCTTGATGCGTCTGTAGGAAAACCTCTGAGTACGACCACCTCCGACGGAGCTCCGAGTGCGCGAACTCACCGACTTTAACTCGCCGATCGCGCCCAGACCTTTGAGCGTCTCCACTGTCAAACCGTAGCCAAAGGAGTCGCCCGGTTCAGGACTGAAAGCCATCGTGAGCGTTTTGGTCTCGAACGGCCGGAGCTCTCCAAACCCGCAGTCGGGCGACACCTGAATGGTCTAAGGAAACGTTAGGCGATTGCGCACTCCGGAGGTTACCTCGGGTAAATCGACGAATCCGTAGACTTGGAAGACGTGGGAGTTGTTCGTGAGATTGAGCGTGGTGTAGACAGTTTCGGCCGTGGTGCAGACGCCCATGTCGATCACCGAACTGCCGAAGCGCATGTCGTCGCACGAGATCGTCAGCCCGTTCGCCTCGGTCAGTATTGAGGTGACCACCATCTTGCAAGGTGGCACCTTCGACGACAGGCACACGTAGACCGGAAATTCCAATATCCGCGTTTCGGGCGTGTAAAATTTGGTTTCCATCATTTCCGACCTGATGGTGTGTGGAAAGAATATCCTAGCTGTACAGAAGGGGGGAGTTTACCTCGGAATTAACTTCACGTAGTAAGTGTTGACACTCTCCGCCTGGATGATTATGTTGTTAGCGTTGGTGAGGAGATGCTTGGCCAAGCTCGAAGGGAATTTGACCTCGAGTCCATGGGGCAGATGAGCAGTATTGCGGATGTTGAAGTTGAGCTGGTAGACGGAGTTGAACACGCAAGTGCCGAAATCGAGCGTGAGCGGTGCAACTTCAATAAACGGCCCACTGATCTCTGCTGAGAGCTCCAGTTCCTGTAGAAGACAAAGCAAAATTCGAGATATAATTGTAAAGGTCCCTTTAGGATTCCCAAAAAATCTAATTTTAAGAATTAGAAAAGAAGTTTTTATTTGTGTTGACGTCGAACTAGATGATCAGTGTGGTATTGCCCTGTATGTGTCGACTAACCGTTTATGTTCTCGACCTCGTACAATTCCGATTCCTCGCTGTATCATGTGGCTTCCTCCCTCTCTCTCGTGCCCGTTGCTCGGCGGTGCATAAGCAATACGAGAAGGGGGGTCCACTAATTAACTTTCCTTCTGTTTAGAATGTGGTTCTGTTTGTTATAATTGACATTGACATTAATACTACTTGCGTTTTTTCTTGTTAAATCAATAGGAGCCGATGCCATTTTGATGTTTTTTATGTACATGCAATTTATCATTTTAGGGGTTGTTTTATTTGACCTAAATTGAATCGTAGATGTATTTGATATGCTTTGTATTGTCAGGTTTGGATAACACAACGTAGATAGAAGTTATAATTGTACCACCCAGTCCTAGCCGACTACTACCGAAATTCAACAGTAGTGCGATACGTCCGTTACTTCGAAATAAAAGATGGCTCTGCTTATATTCTTTTTTCCCTATCTTAGCCTACTTTACGTATAGGGTAACTAAAAATTGCAGTGCCGGGTTGAGGAGTCTCTAAAAAAATGACATATTCTAAATGCTCTTTTATTATAAGAGGGCGAGCCAACTGAACCGGAGGGCTTGAATTTATGTCGATAGACGAATCGACCCTTATCTAATGGTTGATATCGTGTTTAAGGGATCTCGTCGCTCTAAGACTCCAGTTGAAAGATGGCAGAGGACGAGCAGACACTAAGTATTGGGGGTAAAACGTATTATTATAATGACAAAATAGAGTAGACGCCATTACTTTTGCAAAACGAGAATATAATGTGCGAGGAGATTGAAGCTTAGGATAAAATACTAGTGAGGTTATAAGTTAGAGTGCTAGTTAGGTTAGGTGAGAAATATTGTATCAGGAGAATATGATGTGTAAGGAGGTTAAGGTTAGTATAAAGTTATAGTGAGGTTAGGGTAGAGTGCTAGTTAGGTTAGGTCAGAAATCATGTATCAGGAGAATATGATGTGCCAGGAGGTTAAGGTTAGTATAAAGTTATAGTGAGGTTAGAGTGCTAGTTAGGTTATGTCAGAAATCATGTATCAGGAGAATATGATGTGCGAGGAGGTTAAGGTTAGGATAAAGTATTAGTGAGGTTAGGTTATAGTGCTAGTTAGGTTACTTGAGAAATCTTGTATCAGGAGAATATAATGTGCGAGGAGGTGGTTGAAGGACCTAACCTAACTAGCATTCTAACCTAACCTCACTCATACCTTAAAATAACTCTCAATCATCTCCTCGCACATTATGTTCTCCTGATACTAGGTTTTTCACCTAACCTAACTAGCACTCGAACCTAACCTTACTAATAATTTATACTAACCTTCAATCTCCTTCCACATTATATTCTCCTGATACAAGATTTCTCACCTAACCTAACACTAATCTAACTACAGTAATACTTTAATCTAATCTTTAACCACCTCCTCGCACATTATATTCTCCTGATACAAAATTTCTCAGCCAACCTAATTTTGCGAGGAGGTGATCGAAGATTATGTTAAAGTATGAGTGAGGTTAGGTTAGTGTGATAGTTAGGTCAGGTGAGAAATCCTGTATCAGGAGAATATAATGTGCGAGGAGGTGATTGAAGGTTATTTTAAAGTAGGAGTGAGGTTAGGTTAGAGGGTTAGTTTAGGTCAAGTGAGAAATCCTGTATCAGGAGAATATAATGTGCGAGGTGATTGAAGGTTATTTTAAGGTATGATTGAGGTTAGGTTTGAATGCTAGTTAGGTTTGGTGAGAAATCTTGTATCAGGAGAATATAATGTGCGAGGAGGTGGTTGAAGGTTATTTTAAAGTAATAATAATAATAAAGGTCTTTATTGTCGTTTCCTGCCATGCAAGATATAAAAGATACACAGAATAGATATAACAAACAAAAAAAGGAAAAGACAATCTTGAGGCGCAGTTCAAAAAATGTTTGTTCTTCCACTGAACCTCAGTTAGAGAAGTAGACATAATAGAAAAAAAAATAGATATCAGAGTATAGCAAAAAAAACTTAAATTAAAATAAAACAATCCTACACAAACAATTCATTGACACCTACACGCGTCACATTAGAATTTGTCACTGATGAAGTATGAGTGAGGTTAGGTTAGAATGCTACTTAAGTTAGGTCAGAAATCATGTATCAGGAGAATACGATGTGCAAGGAGGTTAAGGTTATGATAAAGTTATAGTGAGGTTAGGTTAGAGTGCTAGTTAGGTTAGATCAGAAATCATGTATCAGGAGAATATGATGTGCGAGGAGGTTAAGGTTGGGATACAGTCATAGTGAGGTTAGGTTATAGTGCTAGTTAGGTTAGGTCAAAAATCATGTATCAGGAGAATATGATGTGCGAGGAGGTTAAGGTTAGGATAAAGTATTAGTGAGGTTAAGTTAGAGTGTTAGTTAGGTTAGGTGAGAAATCTTGTATCAGGAGAATATAATGTGCGAGGAGGTTGAAGGTTAGGATAAAGCATTCGTGAGATTAAGTCAGAGTGCTTGTTAGGTTAGGTGAGAAATACTGTATCAGGAGAATATAATGTGCGAGGAGGTGGTTGAAGGACCTAACCTAACTAGCAATCTAACCTAACCTCACTCATATCTTAAAATAACTCTCAATCACCTCCTCGCACATTATGTTCTTTTGATACAAGATTTCTCACCTAACCTAACTAGCAGTCGAACCTAACCTCACTAATACTTTATGCTAACCTTCAATCTCCTTCCACATTACATTCTCCTGATACAAGATTTCTCACCTAACCTAACTAACACTCTAATCTAACTACATTATTACTTTAATCAAATCTTTAACCACCTGCTCGCCCATTATATTCTCCTGATACAAAATTTCTCAGCTAACCTAATTTTGCGAGGAGGTGATCGAAGATTATGTTAAAGTATGAGTGAGGTTAGGTTAGAGTGATAGGTCAAGTGAGAAATCCTGTATCAGAATATAATGTGCGAGGAGGTGATTGAAGGTTATTTTATGGTATGAGTGAGGTTAGGTTAGAATGCTAGTTAGGTTAGGTGAGAAAGCTTGTATCAGGGGAATATAATGTGCGAGGAGATTGAAGGTTACCATAAAGTATTAGTGAGGTTAGGTTAGAGCGCTAGTTAGGTTAGGTGAGAAATCTTGTATCAGAAGTGTATAATGTGCGGGGATGTGGTTAAACGACGTATCATAACTAAAACTCAAACCTAACCTTTCTAAGGCTTAATCTACGCTTCTAATACCTCCTCGCACATCATATTCTCTATTCGCTTGATCCGGGTGCCAGCGCACAGCGAAATAGGGGACAACGAAGGGAAGACGTGCTGGCTCGCGTAGGCAGTGGTGGGGTCTTCGTTGAGCTTACTTTAGGAATTGGTCCCTAGGTTTTCAGAGTCAGGATTTAAGATTTAGTGACCAGTTCATTCAAGGTTCAGTAGCAACAAGGAATGGTCCGGGCCCTTTCTAACAGGACCCTATGCCAAATCTGGGTTTTCTAAACTTCTATCACCTGCATAAGGGCTTGTGGAGTGCAGGTTCTGTGGCGAGGTAGATGAAACTACCGAGCATATGGTCTGCCAATGTGATGCCTTGACAAGAGACAAGTCATCAGCTCTTTGGCTACAGTTATCTGGAACCGAGGAGGCCGAAGCAACCTAGGCTAAACATGGTTCTATCTTTTATTAAGAAGATCGGGATCTGAACCTGTTTGCGAAGGAAAGGGGCCGTGCACTTCCTAACCCAACGCATAGGCAACTGTTTCTCTGACAATTCATTCTAACTAAACGCCTAGGCATTGTCTCAACTCTTTAGGTTAGATGGTCCACTTCACTCATCAATTGAACGTCAAGGTTCCATATCAATTCAGGATGCCCTAATTGTGCTTACTTGAGCATTTTCTGCCCCTAGTGGCTGTCTCGGCTCATTATGTTCCCCTAATGATGGCGTATGTGCCCGCTCTTTTCTCTTTTATCCCTTAACTGAACGCCTAGGCGCATTGACGTCCACCCAATGATAATGAATGTGCTTCCATTGTGTTTTCCACGCTTCTTCTCACCAATTCACTCTCTAACTCAATACCTAGGCGTCGCGTCGACTCCTGTTGGACCATGAAGATGTGGATTTCGTACAGATTCAGGATGTCCCCTTAATTATAGCGTAGGTATTCGCTCTTATTTAGCCTCTTCTTCCGATTCAATCAATGCCTTGCCCCCCACTTATCGACCCCATGGTACTTTCCTAATGAGAGTTGTGCATTTTGCGCTGATCCGCCGCCTAATTGACCACCTGGGTGTCATTCCACTTGGAAATGTGGATCAGATTGTGTAGGACTTATGTCGAACTCACCTTCGTCTAGCTAAAATTGAGCCTGCTCGCTTATTTGAAGCTTTCAGTTAGGTCGAAATATGAAGTTCATTATCGACGAGGATTGATAAGAATAGTATTTACTCGTTGATCGCGGAAACGTGTCGCACCGCGCGCGTAACGCATCTATAAATAGTTAAAAGAAAGAAAAATATGTTGGCCTTTGGCCAAACCAAATCGACACACACACACACGCATTCGTAAACATATGTCACAGCCCACTTAAGATTTCTTACAAAAATTGTAAACCTCGTCGTCGGAGCGGCGTCACCTTGGCCTCTTTAACGTCGCGCGCTCCGCGATCTCGACCGTTGGCGTAGTGTCCAGTCCGCCGACCTACTAAACCAGTGCAACAATTTACTTCTACCTGAACACCAGGTCACCAAAATGGCGAATCTTCTGCTGCTGGTCTTGCTGGTGCGCGGAGGTGAGTGCCCCAGGTGCGCGCCCTCGTAACCGACGCCCTCCTCGTTTCAGGTCAAGCGTTGTTATGCTACGAGTGCACCGAGGCCACCAACCCGGACTGTCGACATCGGATCGCGAACGTGCAAAGTGTCATGTGCAGGCAACCCTCCGACGTGTGCGTCGTGCACAGGACGCCGCCCGCCGGTAAGCTACACGGGCTTGTCGAATAATCTACACGTCGACTTTTAGTACTTAACGTGGAGGAATACGGGGCTAACATGACGATGAAGGTGATACGAGGGTGCAAGTTTAAGGACTACTGCCAGTACGTGAGGGAGTTCAGCGCGCGATGCACTACGTGTACCACTGACCTTTGCAATTTCGCGGCTTCGAGTCCGACGCCGACTGCATTAGTGCCAATTTGTATTTCTGCCTTTTTATTTATTATAGTCTGAAGTATTTTTGCAGAATTTTTTGGCAGAACTTCCGTTACGCAACACAAATAGCTCAGTCGGGTGCTAGTGGTGCGTTACGGAAGTGGTACGATCTACAGAAAAGGTAAAACTACTTTTCAAAGATTCTGTTTAGTGCCGCACCTTGGCACAGTAATTTTTATGTGCGAGTGACTGGTAGTTCGCTTTTGGTCATTATCGGCACAAGTGATCTTACGCATTGGCTTTTTGCATTGAGCTGTAGCGACAAAGGTTTCTTGGTAGTAACCACGAATGCAGTGGACTGAAATTAGTGCTGAGTTAGTGCTTGGGGGTGTCTCTTTTTCGCATTTGGGTATTTTCAACGCTTTACTGCCTTACTGCTATGCGAGATAGTTTTAATTCGACTCCGAGAACCAACCTGTTAACGTTAACAGACGTCGTCGTATGTGTGAGGTTACTGCTTCCACCCTTTAGGCTCTATTTTTATGTGAGCATTCGGGTCAGCCCTAGACTTCGGCGACATAGCACGTCACATTTTGAAAACCTCGGCTTTGTGTCGCATTCGCTCAAATTCGCCTCTTCTACGAGGGGTTGTTGTTCCCAAGTCTCCTTTTTCACTCAATCCGGTCCCACACATTCTCGTCATCCAACCCCTTTTTTGTCCCGCCTTCTAAGTCACATTCTCCTTGGTTTTCCTCGCCACCTTTTCCCCTCCACCTGCATTTGGCTTACCCTTCTTCAGTTACGCAAACTGACAGTTTTTACTCATCCATATTCTCAGGTCCACTTCATAATAGTCACATACGACAGGTAGAATTGAAAAATACACATGTTATTTCTTCATTTTTGTATTTAAAGGTGAAACCTCCCCATTCGTAAGGTCCATGTCGTTATTCCCACAGCCATCGCCCGAACTTCAAACACCTGCATTCGTTATCTTGCACGTGGCGTTGTTAGTAAACAAGGCCAATTAATTTGTCCAAAAACGCATTTTTACAAAGGAACTGACCAGAAAAAACTTTAATCTTAGGGCGAAATTACGATTAAATGGTCCCTTATTTATGCGTTTTAAAATTTATGATATTCGCTAAGTATAACAATTTCAAGCGTTTACAATCCGCCCAAAACCGCCCCGTTTATTTCTTCATTTTGGATTTAAAGGTGAAACCTCCCCCATTCATAAGGTCCATATCGTTATTCCCACAGCCATCGCCTGAACTTCAAACACCTGCATTCGTTATCTTGCACGTGGCGTTGTTAGTGAACAAGGCCAATTAATTTGTCCAAAAACGCATTTTTACAAAAGAACTGACCAGAAAAAACTTATACCTTAGGTCGAAATTACGATTAAATGGCCCCTTATTTATGCGTTTTAAAATTTATGATATTCGCTAAGTATAACAATTTCAAGCGTTTACAATCCGCCCAAAACCGCCACGTTTATTTCTTCATTTTGGATTTAAAGGTGAAACCTTCCCCATTCGTAAGGTCCATGTCGTTATTCCCACAGCCATCGCCCGAACTTCAAACACCTGCCTTCGTTATCTTGCACGTGGCGTTGTTAGTAAACAAGGCCAATTAATTGTGTCCAAAAACGCATTTTTACAAGGGAACTGACCAGAAAAACTTTAATCTTAGGTCGAAATTACGATTAAATGGTCCCTTATTTATGCGTTTTAAAATTTATGATATTCGCTAAGTAACAATTTCAAGCGTTTACAATCCGCCCAAAACAGCCCCGTTTATTTCTGCATTTTTGTATTTAAAGGTGAAACCTCCCCCATTCGTAAGGTCCATGTCGTTATTCCCACAGCCATCGCCCGAACTTCAAACACCTGCCTTCGTTATCTTGCACGTGGCGTTGTTAGTAACAAGGCCAATTAATTTGTCCAAAAACGCATTTTTACAAAGAACTGACCAGAAAAAACTTTAATCTTAGGTCGAAATTACGATTAAATGGTCCCTTATTTATGCGTTTTAAAATTTATGATATTCGCTAAGTAACAATTTCAAGCGTTTACAATCCGCCCAAAACAGCCCCGTTTATTTCTGCATTTTTGTATTTAAAGGTGAAACCTCCCCCATTCGTAAGGTCCATGTCGTTATTCCCACAGCCATCGCCCGAACTTCAAACACCTGCCTTCGTTATCTTGCACGTGGCGTTGTTAGTAAACAAGGCCAATTAATTTGTCCAAAAACGCATTTTTACAAGGGAACTGACCAGAAAAAACTTTAATCTTAGGTCGAAATTACGATTAAATGGTCCCTTATTTATGCGTTTTAAAATTTATGATATTCGCTAAGTAACAATTTCAAGCGTTTACAATCCGCCCAAAAACGCCCCGTTTATTTCTTCATTTTTGTATTTAAAGGTGAAACCTCCCCCATTCGTAAGGTCCATGTCGTTATTCCCACAGCCATCGCCTGAACTTCAAACACCTGCATTCGTTATCTTGCACGTGGCGTTGTTAGTAAACAAGGTCAATTAATTTGTCCAAAAACGCATTTTTACAAAAGAACTGACCAGAGAAAACTTTAATGTTAGGTCGAAATTACGATTAAATGGTCCCTTATTTATGCGTTTTAAAATTTATGATATTCGCTAAGTAACAATTTCAAGCGTTTACAATCCGCCCAAAAACGCCCCGTTTATTTCTTCATTTTTGTATTTAAAGGTGAAACCTCCCCCATTCGTAAGGTCCATGTCGTTATTCCCACAGCGATCGCCCGAACTTCAAACACCTGCATTCGTTATCTTGCACGTGGCGTTGTTAGTAAACAAGGTTAATTTTTTTGTCCAAAGACGCCTTTTTACAAAAGAACTGACCAGAGAAAACGTTTACCTTACGTCGAAATTACGATTAAATGGCCCCTTATTTATGCGTTTTAAAATGTATGATACTCACTAAGTATAAAAATTTCAATTAAATTACTAAATTTACAATTAAAAAAACTTACATTAAAATGACAATTTAACAAATTTTCCGATTCTGTCTATTTAAAATAAATTTCCTCTCATCGAATAAATGGAAACATTTTACATACAGGAGAGCTTTGCTGTTATTTCCAATGCGCGCACCGGAATTACGTTAACAACACGTAAATTTTCAACTACAGGGTGGCTCGCTCCCATCTTCGGCATACGACCCCTCCCTCCTCCCAACAGTATATTTCTTCCAATCGCTTCCTACGAGTACTTTCCTCCGACACTCCGCTCTTAAAATATGAAGAATTACAATTAACCACGATAAGGGGTCAAGGAGAATGACTATGGTTGGAAGAAATGAATTCTTTTCCTTGAGATAAACCAGTTCTTCCCCACCCTCCATTCTGATAAGGAGTAACGGAGTAGGGAGATAGTTGATAGGAAACAGGTGCTTGCGTTGATACTTTTAATTAGAATACTATGAAAGATAATTTCTAACCTCCCCCGCCACTCCCACTGATCTCGAAGTTGCCTTTATGGGTATAGGAACAATTTTCTAAAAGCTTTTGGTTTTAAAACGATTTTAATAGACCATGAAAAGGTTTAGTAACTTGGCTTCAAGTTTCCGAATTTTTTTCCATTTTTACCAATGTTCCGCAGTATGGAAATATCAATTTGGGTTTTAAAAGGCAGCAGATGCGCTAATTAATCGCCTTGAAACGTTTTACCGGTTGCCGTTTAATTCAAATTTTATTATCGCCCCGTGTACAAGATAGGAGCAAATTTGTTTAATAAAATTGTTTTTTTAACGCAACTAACCAATTAAAGTATAAATAAATAAATAGATAAATATATAGGGCCGACGCCCGGTGCTAATTCAAAAAGTCACTAGATTGGAAAAAGTCACTAGAAAAGTAATTAGGGGTTTCAAACTCGACCGGCGGGCTTCTAAATCAAAAATTCACTAGATTTGTCTACTAGCAAAGTAACTAGGTTCGAAAATCCCCTATATTACTTAGTAACTTTAGTAAGGATTTTAGCCTAGTGTGATTTAGAATCGGACCTACATTATCTAGACACAGAACCACTTTTAACTTTGAACCGAACCCACACAGTAGAGTTTCAAACACTTTTATAGTGAAAAATCTAGCGACTTTTTCATTAAGAAACCAGCCCGCCGAGTTTCAAACCCCTAGTTACTTTTCTGGTGACTTTTCCTAATCTAGTGATTTTCTAGTGACTTTTTGAGTTAGCATCGGCCCTATATTGCTACTAAGAAGGAAGGGGGGGGGGGGGGGAGTTAAGAATTAATTTTATCTCTCATTGTATTCTAATTAAAGGTCTCAACGAAAGGAACCGTTTTCTACCAACTACTGCCCTTCTTTCTGTCCTCTTATCATAGTACGGGGTGGAGGGGAAGAAGAGTGGAACGAGTTTTATCCTTCATGGTACTCTAATGAAAGGTCTCAACGAAAGGAATTAATTTCTACCAACCATAGCCCTCCTCCTCGACCTCTTATCGTGATCGGGTATATTCCCTTATACCTCAAGAACGGATTGTCGGAATAGGGTACTCACAAAGGGCGATTGAGACGTCTGCAAGAAATATATTCATTGGTCGATGTCAAAACAAAAGCTATTTCGGTAAAAAAATGCGCTTTATCTGCACAAGAGTTGCGCACAATTTATACTTGTTTAGATTCTTTAAGTTCCACACAACCAACTGCAGTTTAATCTGAGATAATGGCCCCTGCAGTCGAAATTGGGTTGGTATTACTGAATCGACCCCGTACCAAAACTTTTACTTTTTTGGAAACTGGGAACCTACTGTGAAGCATGGGCAGTATGGAACAAAAGTACACACTAAATGGAAGAGAAATACTACCTGACTCCCGACGTGTTTAAGCGTCTCCTCCTCGTGCTCGAAGACCTCGATGAGGTAGCGCTCGTGGTAAAATCCTACGTAGTCAATATTTTGAAAACGCACCGTGACCTTCACGTTACTCCGACGTGGCAAATTCAGGCAATAAGCCTCAAATACAAACGGCGCAAAAACGTTGCTCAGGCATCGCTCGACCAAGCGCTGGACGTCGTCCACGACAATGAACTCCCCCTCGTCTAACTCCTCCGACTCTCCCTCTCCGTTACCGGGAACCTCTTGACATTCTTCAAGCTCGCACACGCTTTCCTCAACGACAGGGGAGTGACGAATCAGCACCTTACAATCCTTACTCCCGTAGTTCACAATCTGCGATTACCCAGTGAGGCACAACTTCCCACCGTTTTCGCCTACCTTTAGCCGCCTACTCGCCGGCGCACTTTTCGCCTCCCAAATTGGCCGGCTGGGAAAGCGAAGTACGGCCGGTTCGATTCCGACCAAGACGTACGCCGGAACGCAGATGATCGGGAGGGAGAACTGCGCCACGCCTTGGGCGTGATGCGTGAGGAATATTGCCTCGGCTCGCAGAACCGTCGCGACCTCCTCCGGATGGAAGGTAAAGATCAAGTCGACGAACATGCCAGGCAGCAACCTTTGCACGCCCACGGCCTCAACCTCGATCAAATTCGTCGGCTCCATTTTGATGAAGCGGAACGAGCACTTCTTCGTCACGCATCCCCCGTTGTAAACCCGAATCTTCCTAGGGTAGTCGTGTCCATTTTGGAAGCTCTGCAAGAAACAGATGAGTGGGAACACGACAGATGGTGAAGAAGACCTGGTAGACAAGCCTCTTGGGTTTAGTGAAGAAACCCCGATCCGCCGGGTAGACCTTGTCACTCTGCTTCTTTGCCTCGAAGAGGAGCAGCTCCAATTCCTTTCGCTCGAACTCGTCGATTTGGTCCAGGATATCGCCCATGCTTTGTTTGTGGCCGGCTTTCACTTTTGGCCGCTCGTTCGTGTTTGGTATGAGCGGGAGGAGCAGACCACGCACTTCCACGCGCCTGGGGGGCGCTTGTTCAGACAAGTGGCATGGAGATGGGGGCCGTTCTGGTGGTTCGACGTACACCTGGACTTCCTCACTTTGCCTCAGGACGACTGAGTCACGTGGGGGAACTGCTGAGGGCAACACAGAATGGATGCGCTTCCTCTTCTTAAGCCGTTTCGGTTGCCATTTGCGAGGAGGCTTCAGCTCGGTCAGCAACTTCCTGATAATGTGTAAAATTCGCTGACCCTTGCTCTTCCTCTGGGTGTGGCGAATTTTTCTGTACGCCAAAACTTTCTGGACGGGCTTGCAGTCGGCTCTGAGACGGCTTATGTCGACTTGTAAGGTACGTCGAAGATCATCGAGCACTTCTTCGCGTAGCTCCCTCTCACGTAGCTCACGTTCTTTCTTGTGGCACAAGAAGACTCGCCGTGCTTCGGCAATTTTCGATCTAATCACATCGACATCACGGTCAAGCCTCCCACGCGTCTCCTCTTGGAGCCGCTCACGTTGCAGTCTCGCCCATTTCTTCTGCAGCACACTCAGCTCGCGCGCCTTTTTCACCAGTTCTGCGGGAGTCGGCGGCGGCTTCTCGGGTTTTATCCAGCACTCTGTGCATCTGCAATAGAACCTTTTGCGTACGTATTCGGCCGGCGCCTTGACCTCAGTTCGTACCAAACGCGTGAACTCTTCGGAATTGAGGAAATCTCTGACGAAGTTAAGCAAGTCTTCCTCGCGGCGAACTTCTTCACTTAAATTGTTTGCAGCCATACTTTGCCCTGACGTTATGTAAATTGCTAGTAGCCACCTATGATTAAAAAGAAGATATCGAAACCAAATACGAGTGTTTTATGTTCTCCTAATACACAAATACCTCCCAAAAATGTGGCAGGAGGTAAAGAAAGAAAAACATTAACAACTTCGCCCAACCTCCCTTATCTGTGATCGTATAACGCCCAAACAAGGGTAATAAGAGAGCTAAAAGTTATTCGAGTATATTTTATGCTACCCTGATCTCAGTAAATGCACTAAAATAAAAACTTAAGAGCACTGTACTTGCGATGCCAACGCGTTACGCGCTTCTGAGTTCAATTTATTCCTAGGTCCTGCATTTCTGTGCTCCTTGTATACAGAGCTTTTTTAGAAAGTTTATCAGGAGAATATAAGAATGAGAAGTATATCAAAGCTTATTTGAGGATTCGACCAGCCCAAACCTATTCCTTCAATCGACACGAACTTTTAACCACCTCCTACCAGAACTGTACAATATAAAACTTTGTCAGGGGTGCAGAAGTACCTATCCGAATATCGCGTTCTCACGAAAAAAGTACAATGCAGTATCGCATTATGATCTCCTGATATTCTCACGTACAGCATTAGTGATATAGGGAAAAATGCTCTCCTAATACAAAAATTCTATCCTATCAATGGATCAGGAGAGTCGACAAAAGCGCAAGAGGTAGAAAAAATGTCCGATACAATCTTGCACGGAGAGTCTTACAAAAATTTATGTATCAGAATGGTAAGGACCAATAAATGGGAAAAAATATTACGAAATTGACGTTATATGTTTTCCTGATAGTAATATTCCCCATCACTGAATTTGTTAAGTTCTTATAATCATAAATTATGATTTCCTATTACGGTCTTGCACAACAGTCAATCTATTAGCAGTGTACAAAGGAAAAAACTAGAAGAAATGGGTTGTTTTATGTTTTCCTGATACCAAAATTGATGTGTCAGGAGAATAGGAGCCGACAAATGATTATTTATTATAAAATTTGTATTTCGTGTTCTCGCGTTTTATGTTCCTTTGATACGAAAACAGTTGTATCAGATTCTTAGAATAGTAGATTATGATTTCCTGATACATCGTACTCGATAAAATCTTTATTAACAGTTTAGAAACCAAAAAAGGAGAAATGGGCCGCGCTTATACATCTCGTTTTTATATTCTCCTGAAACTGTGAAACCCTAGACAGCAATGTTTTGCGTTAGAGGGTAACACTAACTTACGTTTTATGTTAACCTGATACAATGAATGTATCAGGATAGAAATCAGTAAAAGAAAAATTTATTACCAAATTTATTTTCCTGGTGTAATCTCCCTCATCCGTGATTGTATCAAATAGCCAATGGTTTCCTGATACCCTCATGCGCGATAGTAGCGACTCAACCTAACACACTTACGTTTTGTGTTCTTTTGATAAAAAAAATGTACATCCACAATTAATAGGATAGGAGCATAGGAGTCGATAAATGAAAAATGGATTGTCATACATATTCATGTTCTGTTTCCCCAATCTTCATTCGTGATTGTATCAGAATCTTAGAAGAAACTTGTTCTCTCACGTGAGTTGTACAGACGATCATCGCAGGAACTCGTTTAGACACTATTGAAAAAATACTTTGTTAATTAAGGCAGACGGAGGCGCTTACGCCGAGCACGCGCCTGTTAGTTCCTATGCTTCCCTAATCCGTGACTGTTTTTAGGTTTTTAGAATAGTAGCGTATGGTTTCCTGATACCACCATGCCCGACAATAACTATTAGAAGTATAAAGAGCGCACAAGAGGAGGTAGGAATAATTAGTGATAAAAGATAACACGCTTTTTATGTTCTCCTCATACAAACAAACATTTCTTTAATATTACCTTCATTCCTGATCATCTTCGTGTGCAATAATAATTCCCTATGGACAGTTTAGAAGGCGTAGCACTCGGTAGAACAGGTTGTACGCTTTATAGTATCCTAATACAAACAGTTTTTTTCCAAAAATTGGTGTATCAGGAGGATAAGAATCGGTAAATGAAATTTCGATGATTCCGATTTTCTGATACCGTCGTGTACTAGTATTTAGGAAGAAATAGATTGCGCCATTTTATCTGCTCCTGGGGCACACTTCTTTTAAAAATCAATCTATCAGGAGGCTAGAAAACGGTTATTAAGAACTCTTTCTCTCTCACTCCTCTATGTCTTTTGTCTCTCCTCTCTCTCATTAACTACTTTTCGAAATAACGCTAATCCTCCTCAGTGTATCAGGCGCATGAAGGGATAAGAAAATTTAGAGGCGGCTCAACCGGCTGCGTGAATTAATTCTTCTTCTTGGGCTGCCGCATGCGACAGTTTCTTCTGCACCTTCACCTTTTTATAGGGCCTCCATTTTTCCTCGCCTAGCGTGTATGCTCACGTATGCACGTTCTGCATACCATTCCCCGTTTTTGTTGTACATTCACCATGACTGCGACGAGACTGACTGGTTTACAATCGGGTTGCGCGGTAAAATAGCGCACACTTACAACTTAAATTATACCAATAACAATACAAAAACTACAATTACCGTTCAAAGTCCATTCCTCACCGTTCAAAGCTCAAAGGTCGGTCGCCGTTCAAAGTCCAAAGGTTGCTCACTGTTCAAGTTCATTCCTCAGCGTTCAAACGTTGCTTATTAAAGTGATGATGACCTTCAGCTGTGAGATCAAGGTGAAGTTAAAAGTTTCTCGCCCCTCCTTTCGGCGTGAGTCATATGGAATCCCATTAAACCAAACGATGAAGAAGAAAAATACAGAAGAGACGCTTTAATTAATACGTTTAAAATACAATTCCATATAAAAATTAGCTAAGTAAAACTCCCTCAAACATCCTCTCTGACGATCATCTTCTCACTCTGCTCGTGTATGGTCTTAAGTTCTCCCTTCGACTTGTTTCTTACGATGGGCCTCCGCTGCACCTGCTGCATCCTCTTCTTCTTCTCGGAGCTGAGCGAGAGGTACGTGGTGTGTTTTAGGAAGTACTTCTCGATATCGCTCAACTTCATCCGGTGCGTTTCGGGCAGGAAGACGTAACTGTAGACGAGGCCGCCCAACGAGACGATCCCGAAGAAAAACTGGACGCCCGACGATCCTCCGAGCAGCTTCTCGAGATCGAAGTAGCACTGAATCGCCGCGAACATGATGAGATTCGCTAAGCTGTAGACGATACTGTGCGCGATCCCTCTAATGGCGAGCGGGAAGAGTTCGGCGATTATCGTCCATGGTATCGAGAGCAAGCCGATCATTGAGGTTATGACGTAGATCACCAGCATTAACACCGGTACCCAGGTGTGGGTTGTCGTGCCGTCGTGGATCCACCTGGTGAACAACCCGGAGACACCCATACACGCCGCCATCCCCAACGCGCTGACCGTCAGGAGGGTTCTTCGGGGAAAACGCTTCATTAGCCACGTGTTTACCATTGACATACCAAATCGGACCATTCCCAGGTAGATCGATGCTAAAAATGGGTTGATCTCAGTACCGACCTCTTCGAAGAAGGATACTGCGTAGAATAAAGTGATGTAGGTCCCTGAGAACTGTTGGAAGACGAATAGTCCCGTCAGAATTAGGAGAGGTTTGTAAGCGGTTGGTTCGCAGAACATCCTCGCCTTATCCCTCAGGGATCTCTTGGTTATTTGTGCGCGCTCTTGCATTTTTAATAAGTGCTCCTTTTGCAGTGACGCCAGCTGCATGTCGGAGAAGGTCTCGACCTAAAATTACGTCAGTTAGAAATGGTTGGAGACTAGAGCAACAGGAAGAAGAAATAGGAGAAAAACACATGAGTGGAAAACGATGAAGGATGGCATTAAAGAGAGATAAAAGACAAACAAATTCAGAACAACGATGAAGCAAGAAAGAAAGGGGGAGGTAGAGGAACAGAAGTTGAAGGAACACAAAGTACAAAGGAAGATGTTACTCTGCCCAGGTTTGTGCCGAGCGAACCAAAGGCATAAAAGGGGATGGGTCAAAAAGCAGTTCCGAGCGAGTCGAAAGGATTAGAGTGTCGAAATAGCTAAGGGAGGGAAGGAAACATTAACTTGATCGCGAAGTTCAGATACGGAAATGAGGAGAGAAGCCGAAAGAGGAAAAAGAAAGGAAATGGAAACTATGTTGAGAGAGGAAGATCTTTGATCATCTGCTATGGGAGTGCAAAGAAGTAGATAGGACTACAGAAAGCAGGAGAGAAATATGGGACGAGGGGAAAGAGGAGAAAAATGGATGAAGTGGATAAGGAAAGAAATGAAGAAAGTACCTTCTCTAAAGGTTGAGGTTGGAATCGATTGATCCAGTCGAGACCGCGCTTCGCCTTCTTCAGCTTGCCCTTGCTAACCAACCAAGGGGGGCTTTCCGGAATGAACAGGACGGCCACTGCCGGGATGATCGAGTAACCGACGCAAATCCAGGCGATCGTCCGCCAGTCGATGAACCAGCCCTTCAGGTACGCGAGTACCATGCCTGAAAGCAAACCGCGGTCGTGATTATTATTATTATATTATACAAACCTAGCGAGCAAAAGGCGGGCGCCACTGAAATTAGAGATCCGCGCATGTCCGCCCTTGCAATCTCCGTAATGTAGACCATGGCTGGACTGGCCCCCCAAGCTAAAACCAAGACGTCAGCGTTTAAGTTACGAGAAGCCGAGGCTTACTCGAAGCGATCCCCGTAAGGAGCCGACCCACGATCATCATCGGCACATTCGTAGCTGTCGCGATCAGCAGCCAGCCGAGTACGCTCGGGATCGCCGCCAGAAATATGAGGCGTAGTCTTCCGATCGCGTCCATCATGAAACCGCCGGCGATCGAACCGAACGGCGCGATCACGACGAGAACGCTCGCTGAAAGAGGACCATCGTGAGACAGTTACAGACGAAGTGTCACACTCACCAATCCACGAGAAGTCACTTTCGGTGACCCGTAGAATACTGTCATCGGTCGCATTTGACGAGTATTGCGTCTCGTTCAGCTGAGGGATGAGTATCGCTGAGTAGGCTAGCGATACTCCATATACGATGTTAAAAGTAGCCGACAATATTGCTGCCAATATCTGAAATGACACGCGCAATTTTTGGAATTAATTAGCAATTAGCAAATTAATGACTAATTAGCAATAGTGGAAGAATTGTGCCATTTACCTGCGGAAGAAGAGTTTTAAATTTTTTCCCCTCGTAATGGCTCAGCGACTGGCAACTCTGAATGATCTCCTTGAACCTATCCTCCTGCCTCTTTTGCTCGATGATCGCCTTCTCGTTCTCCAAAATGCTACAATTGACAAAAGTCTTATGGTGCCTCGGTCTTTCCCCCGACAATACTTACTTTAGGGTGTGACAACTGGCGCTTAACACATCCATCGGGTCGAACTTCTGTAAAAAAATAAAACTTAATTAGCGTTTAATGTTTGAAACAAAGGCAATCCCACGCCGACGAATACTAAACTATTAATTAGCGAGCTGTATCCAGGGCCGGTGCTAGTTCGAGGCCCGGGGTCGTTGTTTTTAGCCTCAGCAAGCCGGCCGAAAAGGTCTGGTAAGGTAGTGGGCCGGTTTAACAAAATCGCCCGGGCCGTTTGGTAGGTCCAGTCTGGCCCTGGATGTATCCAATTAACCTTAAGATTATAAAATTTTTCGAACACTTCGAGGACGAGAGCATCGGCACAATTACAATATTAATCTCCGTATTAGGACGGCATAACCACAAGGAGGTAAATGAGGTTTTCTATGGAAATCGATTATGCTTTGTATCAGGAACACATATTCAATTCCTAGACATAGCAGCCTTGGAGTTATAGGTAGAGGCCAATGCTCAATTTCTTGAGAAGGGTTATAATCTGTAGCACGAACGCGGCGGGGAGGGTGGGGAGACATTAGGAACAAAAACACCTCCTCGCACATTGTATCCTCCTGATACAAAACTTCTAAAGATTTAAAACAAAATTTGGCTTTGAAATATATTTGTGGGTAATGTGAAAGGATCTCCTCAAACACCATGATCTTCTGGTAGCCAGACAAATTTTATAAAGAATTTTCTAACTAATTGTTCATGTATTAGGAACAGAAACTCCTCATCGCACATTATATCCTCCTGATACAATACTTGTATAGATTTAAACCGAAATTTGGCTTTAAAATATATTTGTGGGTAATGGGAAAAGACCTCCTCAGCCATCATGTTCTCCGGGTAGGCAGAAAAATTTTACAAGAATTTTCTAACCGATAGTTCATGAATTAGGAACAGAAACACCGCCTCGCACATTATATTGTCCTGATACAAAACGTGTAAAGATTTCAAACGAAAATTGGCTTTGAAATATATTTGTGGGTAATGGGAAAAGACCTCCTCACCCATTATGTTCTCCTGCTTATAGCTTTACATCAAGAGCACACAGGCACAAACGAATTACAATAGTATGAGCTTTATGAGAAATATTAACTATTAGGGGTTCAGCAATGAAATGAAGATGGTTACTTTCGACTCTTAAATATATGACAAACTTGGAGTTACAATTCCTTGGAAAGTTTTTCCATTTCTAGTCGGAATGCATTTTGGTGAGAAGGTTTCTGGCAGAATCGGCTCTACCTTTGTATCAGGAGAACATATACTCAAAAAGACTATTTTTAACGAAACCCCTCTTTGGAGGAATACAAGAAGGTTGACTTTGGACGAATTTTTCTATCAGGAGTGCAAAAGTAAATCAAATTCTGAGATCTCAGAAGGAAGGTTTTTGGTATTGCATCTAAATCCTCCGTGTGGAGTCGGGTAGTAGAATACCCCTACCGCTGTGACACTGCGTATCGAAAACGGTACAAATCTTAAGAGTTGGAAGAAGATTGTCACGCGGTTTCTATACGCAGTGTACTTCTAATACTTTCCAGTATACTTTAGTTTCACCAATACAAAAAATTGATACAAACAATATCGATTTTTAAACGACCTACACCTCTGCAATTTTCTGGTCTTTAAACGCTCCTAATCACATACTCCTGATACAATTATCGGCATCCTAACCACTTGCGCACATGATATACAAAAAGAAATACGTATTATGAGACCCTGATACGATTGTCGTACCAAAAATTGGTATCATATGTAATGACATATGATTTCTCATGCATGGCGAGTGTTGAAAAATTGTTTAATGAGGATCACAGAAGTACCAAAACCTGTATTTGAAATTGACTGGGAAAAGATGTTGCATTAGCGCCATAGAAGCGACAGCAGAATTTATATTTCCTTGACAATGATCGACACTGATCAATTGCCGTCTTTATGTTCACCTGATACAAAAATGCGTTTACGCCGACTACCGTTCCATTCATAATAAAAACAATATTCGTTAGTAAACTCTACTTCCACATTGCCTATAAAATGCAAGTTCTGATGTGCTCCTGGAACCAACATTTTTAGTTTTCTGAACTTTAAGTCGGCTTATCCCATAGCACCTCCTCCCTTGTGCACTACGGTTCCGAGAAGTAGCAAGCCCTTCTTTGATCCATCGTGCACCTATGTACTCCTGATACAACCGTCAACTTTTGAACGTGGCACACTTATAGATTACGTTCCTAAATAATAAATTATTATTCTCTTGTGAATAAAACATTACGAAGTTTATACATTTCGCTGGCATGTGCTCCCGATAGCAAAAGTTTTCTATACGTAAGCATACGGCTAGGATATTTCATTGGTACAAATACGTTTACAAAATATTCGCGTATTTCTGTGATGAATCAGTGTACCTCTCCGATACGAAAATAAAATCATTTGCATTAGGAGCACAGAAGCGCAAGACGCTTGACGAAAACGTTATCATCTCATTTTTCTGTGCTCCTGATACAAAAATTAATATTCTCTTTAGTTTTCTCGCAATTATAACCTGCGCATCTTAAGTCGACTTGCTCTCCCAATAATAAGCCATCCTGCGACCTTCTTTGCACGGATGTATTCCTGACGCAACTATTATATTATATTATAAACCTTTAAATAAGTGATCATTTTCTCGCTATATACGCAACTACTCTCTGAGGTGATATACGATTGTCACCTCCTCTCGCGCATACACTTTTGTAAGTGCTCCTGATACTCCAGTATATTATGCACTTCTAGTTTTGAAACTTTATTCGAATTTGGATGGCAGATTTTTGCGCAAAAAATAGAAACTAATGGTTACTTAATGCCTAAAAGCGTAACCCTTACGCGATTCTGTGATTTGTTAAACAATTTCAAAACGAAAGTATCATGAGAGCATAATACCTGGTAAAGTGTCTAGCAATAAACCACCGCCTCCCTCCTGTTGCTTATAAGTTCTTATAAACCTAACAATATTTTCATGAAATAAAATAAAATAAACCTCTTTTCTTCTAATTTTCTCCTGGTAGACAGAGAAATGTTACCAGAGTTAGATAACTGTTACTACGTTCATTAAGAGCAGGAACGCATACTATATACGCCTCACACAAGAGTGAAATGATTTTCTTTAGTGATAGTCCTCGTCAATAATGTTCTCCTGATAGCCAGACAAATTCAATAGCTTTTGAACTATATTAGGAGCAGGAACATCTCCTCGCGGATCCTATTCCCCTGATACAAGATAGGGAAAGTTTATAATGGAAATCCAAATCAACCTCATCGTCCATCATGTTCCCCTAATAGCCTGACAAAATTCAGTAGTTTTGATACTTCCTACATTAGAAGGAGGCACATCTGCTCGCGCATTACCTTCTCCTGAAACAAGATCGGTAAAAACTTTTAACCAAATAAACCGTTGAAATATTTCTCATCGTTCATAATGTTCTCCTGGTAGTCAAAGAAATTGTTCTAACCGATTTTCAGTGTATTAGGAGCACACACACCTACTCACACATTATATTCTCTTGATATAATATGGGTAAAAGTTTCAAAATAAAGCGTTCAAATATTTCGCTTGACAATGGAAAAAATTCTCATCGACCATAAGTATCAGAAACACCTCTTCGCATGCCATATTATCCACAACAATTTTTCCTAGTCATAGAAAAAGACCACCTTGTCCATCGTGTTCTCAATGTAACCTGACAAATTCACTGCATTGGCCACTAGTACTCGGAAAGTTAGCTTAAAACATTATATTCTCCTGATTGAAAATTGTTTGAAGCAAAAAAAGGCGTTGAAATATTTCTCTTGGTGATGGAAGTTGGAAAAAGACCTACTTGCTCATTTTCTCCTGGCAGAGAGAAAAAATTGATAAAAGTTTGCTAACTGGCTCTTCTTGTATTAGCTTCAGAAACACCTCTTTGACATTATACTTTCCAGATACACAAGGTCTCTTATAATGTTCTCCTGGTAGACTGAGAAATTTTGCCAACTGCCAACTCCGTGTATTAAGAGCACACTATATCCGCCTGATACAAGACTTGTAAAGGTTTAAGCCAGATTGAAGCTCGAAAATATGTTCTTAGTGATTTCATCATGGTCTCCTGGTAGTATAAGAAGTTCAGTAGCCTGCTAACTCATATTATATATAAGGTTCGAGATAAAGGCACCGTGCATATAGTCAATTACAATCAAAAGAACATCTCCTCGCGGTTTCTATTCTCCTGATACGAGATTGTTGAAGGTTCAAGCCAACATAACGTGCCGAAATATTTCTCGTGGTGATGGAAAACGTCCTTCTCGTCCATCATGTTCTCCTAGCAACTGGACAAACTTTGGTAGAGTTTAGCTTTACTTAGGAACACCTTCTATTCTCCTAATAGAAGATTCGTAAAAGATTATAGTAGAAATAGTTGTATTATGGGAGCACAGTAGATGTATAAATAGGTCAACCATTTTGAAAAAAATCAGAGGGCAGGTACTTTCAAGTTCCTTTTTGTGCAAGCATTGGAATTGAAGTACCTAGTCTAATAGTACAATTTCTGTACGGAGTTAGTTACATTTTTGTACATCTGAAGATTTGAAAGAAGTTGAAATGGTCGAAAAGGGCCAGGGATGGAATGATCCCAAGAAATCCACGAGAAAGAACAAACCAATGTAACTGGAAAAGTCTTAGAATCCTAGAGCGGATATTAAAATAAATGGTCGAAAATGTCTAAAAAGAATTTTCAGGAAAAATCCTAAAAAAGGGGGTCCACTGAATCCAGCATCCAATCTCGTCATTTTTGACCGGAAGATCAAAGTTGAAGAGCATGGAAACGTAAGGGTCTATATATCTACATTCTAAAGGAACCTTTAAATTGTTTTGCCACATTCTATAAGAAAATTTTTTTCCGGGTCGATCAGAGTTTTTTTTTTTCGGGGCTCAAAAAAAGGCACCTTCCTTTTTTACCAAAAATCGACTACACCCAAATTTCTCGGGAAAACACTTTTTCTTATTAATTTTGATGCGTAGAATCCAAAACAATTCGTACTTTTTCGATCAGACTTCTCAATCAAAAGTTATAGACTAGAAACCAATTTCGAAAAAAAATTCAAAGGGCTGTACCTTTTGAACTAGTAGCCCAATCTTGGAACTGTTTGAAATTATGGATTCTACAGGCCACATTCTATAAGAAAATTTTTTTTGCGGGTCGATCTGAGACAATTTTTTTTCGGGGCTCAAAAAAAGGCAGTGTATAACCTTCCTTTTTTACCAAAAATCGACTACACCAAAATTTCTCGGGAAAACACTTTTTCTTTTTAATTTTGGTGCGTAGAATCCAAATCAATTCGTACTTTTTCGATCAGACTTCTCAATCAAAAGTTATAGACTAGAAACCAATTTCGAAAAAAAAATCAAAGGGCTGTAACTTTTGAACTAGTAGCCCAATCTTGGAACTGTTTGAAATTATGGATTCTACAGGCCACATTCTATAAGAAAATTTTGTTTCCGGGTCGATCTGAGACAATTTTTTTTCGGGGCTCAAAAAAAGGCAGTGTATAACCTTCCTTTTTTACCAAAAATCGACTACACCAAAATTTCTCGGGAAATCTGTCGGGTCGATCTGAGTTTGCCTAGCGACGAGAAGTACATAGGTGCAGATTGCCTTTCGAAAAGGACCGATACCTATCGGAGACTCTCCATCCGCATTGAATAATCTAAAGTTTGCCTAATTACGTCAAAAATTGCCTCCAGGAAATCATACGACTTGTTTAATAAATTTTATTGCACTGCGAAAACATGGCAATAAAATACGGAATTCCATTGACACTGATTTTTATGACAGATAAATAGGAAGACGGAGGAGGGGGGCTCTTTTTTGTGTGCAAATCGCGTGTATCCCCACAGTTAGGGTAGGCAGTAATTTTGGTCTAAGGTTTCGTATTGGAAAACATAAAAAAGTCATCTTTTTTATTTTTGGCCCATGGTGAACAATGATTCTACCCTTAGAACGTATTCATCATCTATCGAAAGGACGGTTCAGTGCCCACTCTGAGACCGTGGAGAACACCTAAGTGGTTGCCTATGGAGGCACCAATTTTTCCCTAGCTTGAAATAGGCCACAATCCTGCGGGATGATTGATGATATTAAGAGTAGACGTAAATTATGAAGAGTGATCACATGCCGGAAAATTGCGATAAGCGCTCAGGTGTCACGGAGATAATCGCAGGAATTCTACTGTTACTAAAAAAAAGGAAAGCTTAAAAACAATTTCCGCATCACTCACCAATTATATTGATATCGTTGCACTTTAAACAGCACTCGCTTGCAACAGGTGCACTTATGTAACGAGACCGGTCAGACGGACGAGTGGCCTACAAATGGAGTGCGGTAACGTTATGTGACACTATCGATAATTGTCTCTCTGTTTACGATACACCTTATCAAAGTGGGAGGTCTCGAATTGTCGATTTAGTCACGCAAAATTCTCCGACTAGCAGAGGAACAATCGCAATGGAATATCACCAATGCATACTAATCTCTACTGTTCATGGGCGATTTTAATATGGACGCGGTTTCACCTTTAAATGAATTTTGCAAAAAAAGGCAACTTTCTCGTACCTACTACTCGTAAGTTGCCGACTTGTTACCGGGAGACACCGAATTCGGCCCTTTTTATGAAGATAAAGGTGAAAATATCGTAATTAATACCATGACGTTACATGCACATTACCAACCAACATTTTGGGCTGGTAGCAATATGGTCTTTTCTGGTACAAACAATTTCAGAAGGGCATTGTATTAGGACAGAACCCAAATGAACTTACCTTCCATTTTATGTTGACCTGATACAGAAATGTATTTATCAACTGTATCATATGCGGGTAATAGCTCCATAGGTGGACGGCTTTCACAGAAATACTGTAACAGCAAGAAATCGTAACGGGTCACCTGCCGTTTTCATGCTGGCCTGATACCGAACTAAAATTATTATTCGGATCTTAGAAAGTAACAAAGCCAATGATAGCAAAGGGTAGGTGATTAGTATAGCTCTCAGAGACAAAAAAATCAATTGTAGCAGAAGAACAGAAGTGGAAGATTAAAGAGCATAGGATGCAGTTGCACTTTTATATACGAAAAAACATTAGTAATTTTAATGCGCTCCTAATATAACAAATGACGCTTATCATTTAATTTGAAGCCGACTACGATCCAATAAAAAACAAATTCATCTCGTACTGTACTTTATGCGCTCCTAATGAAAAAAATAGCATTCGATTGTTCCTTTTAGGCGACTTTTCCCATTGACAAACCCTCTCGATAGTGCACTTCTGTTCCAAACGTCCAAAGTTCAAAGTTATTCCATCTGCACTGGTGTGCTCCTGATACAACACATTATCACGAGAAAGTTCTGTATTCTTACTGTTATATGCTCCTAATTAAAACTAATACTCGATTGTATATTTGAAGCTATTCCTATTTACGTTTTCTTGAAGGCACTCTTAACATTAGAATTTTATGGTCAACTTTACGTTCTCTTGCTTATGCGCTTCTGTTTCGATAAGCTCTGACTTTTCGCTGCATTTGCAGTTTTTTACTTTCATACGCTCCTAATATTTTTCAAATTTACAGATACAGATTCTGCTTACGAATTTACTCCTGTTCCGATAAACATTAAAGTATTTTGGGAACTTAATCCTGATACAAACGGCGTTCACTTTTTGCAGGTTTCTGCGCTCCTAATACAAAAATTACTGTCCGACTGGGCATTTTAATTGGACCTCCACTCGCTTAATCACTCCCGTTCCTATAAATACTTTGACTTTGACCATAGACGCCTCCTCTTTATTATCTACTGTGTCACTGTTATTCGACTGATGTGCTCCTGATCGAAACATGCTCTTGTTTATACGCTTCCGGTACAATCCTCTGCACTGTTCCCACTTTGATGTGCTCCTAATATAAAAAAATAATACTCGGTTGCTCATAGACACCTTCCCATAAATAATAAGCTACTATCTGAGAGGTCTGATGTGCCCCTGACACCAAACAGTATTAACTTTTAAAGCCAGCACTGTAGTTTTCTTGCTCAATTAATCTCCGATTGTAAACTTTCAGCTTACGTTGCCCAAGCACACCTCTTCTCAACTATGTACTCTTGTTCAGTCCACATCTTTTTGCACTCTTCTCATTTCCATTATTCTAATAAGCTCTATTTGTAACAGGAACACATTATACGTAAGAGTATACCAGTTTTGTATAGTTTGTACGTGTTCGCGCTTCTATGCATTCCTTGAAAAAAAAATTTGTGTCAGGAGATCGTAAAACCGAAAGAGGTAAGTCGCCACTCTAGCGTTTCTGTGATACTGATACGTTTTAAAAAAAGAACTTTGTACGAGGTTCCAGAAAGCTGAGGAGGTGTAAAATTTATTTATTACAACCAAACGTATGAGGATTTCAGAAGTGCGAGGAGGGTAGAAAATGTGCGATTTCTATTAGGGGAACATAATGTTTAAAAATGTTGCAGCATACGAAGTGCGCTTCAAAGAGAAATTTTGACAGCAGAGATCACATATCAATCAGCAAGTACCTCCTCGTTATTCTGTGATTCTTATACGTCGTTTAAGAAAGAAATTTAGCATTGTTAACAGGCGCACAGACGTCCGTCTCCTGGCGACTCTACTTCTCTGATACGTTTTTTTAGATGTATGTAAGTTAGTAACATGTCACACCTTACGTAGGAATGTGTCCGTCTATCTTCGGGTTTCTGGTTTCAAAACCGTTCCTAGGCCAGTAGTATGAGAACGAACACTGAATTGTTCCTCCCTAGGAAGTAGTTTATAAGCAAAGGAGGATTCGCTGATGATCTTCTATGAAAAACTATCACGAGAGTCCTTAGGGATGTTCTTTATGTAGGAGAACGTATGGAATACCTCCCAGTGTACAAACTCCTGGGATAGTTGTAGAAGAGGGTTTCCTAGGAAGTACTTTATGAGGAAAGGAAGATTCGACGATCTCGTATGAAAACTATCACGAGAGTCCTTATGGATGAACGATATGTTGGAGAACGTATCACCGGGGGGTCTGGAGGGTATGGAATACCCCCTCCCCCCCAGCCAACGAAGTCATGGGATAGTTGTAGAAGAAGAAACATTGAATGTTTCTTCCTAGGAAGTGTTTTATGAGGGAAGGAAGATTCGACGATCTCCTATGAAAACTATCACGAGAGTTCTTATGGATAAACGATATATTGAAGAACGTATCACTGGGGGGTCTGGGGGGTATGAAATCCCCCTCCCTCCACCCTACAAAGTCATGGGATAGTTATAGAAGAAGAAACATTGAATTTTTCTTCCTTTTTTAGATGACCTTCTATGAAAAACTATCACAAGTCCTTAGGGATGAACGTTCTGAGGAGAACCGGGGGGGGCTGGGAGGAATACCCCCCAGTGCACGGGGTCCTGGGATGGTTGTAGGAGTAATGGGAAAGGTTAGATGATCTTCTATGAAGAAAATGTAGGTAAATAGGTTCTGCTCCTTGTCGTGTTTCTGTAACCTTGATTGATTTTTAAAAGAGAATTTTGTATAAACCGAACGTGTCAGCATCACAAAAAATTAGGAAACATAATGCGCAATAATTGTGCAGTAAATAGATTTTGCATCCCCTCCCTGTAAAATGTAAGGGTAACATGTCCGTATATACCTCCTCTAGATTATGTACTTCTGTTCCGATAAGTAACAATCTTATGCAGCTTTAAGCATCTAATATACCTAATTTTATTCCAACTTTCTAGAGACTTTTATGCGCTCCTGATACAAATATCAATCAATTTCTGAATGAATCATGTGTGTAATTCGTGTCGTTTTATAAGAAAATTGATACCGCATTGTTGACTTTGAGTCTAATATATCCATACACACCTCCTCACGTTGATGCATTCCTTACCCTTTCGTGTATGCGAACTTGTAACTGTTTGTTTAACTTTAAGCTTACTATGACCTCTTGATTGTGCACTCCTATTACACTGACCGCTGATGTGCATTTTCGATCGTGTATACACCCCTGTTTTGAAGGTAATAATCTATATTCTGACTTTTAGTTCACGAATGTACTCCTGATACAAACATCAATGCCTGAACGAGTCATGTCTGTAGCCTTGTCGCTTTTAAATACTTCCAATGCAAGAAAACTAATTCACTATTGTTATTTTTGAGTTCGATGTATCCATATACACCTCCTTTCGTTTATGCACTCCTGTTCCCAGAAAGTAAAATTGTTTCATGTTGTACTCCTTATACAAACATCATGTCATGTCCGTAGTTCTCTCCCGTTTATATGCTCTCCTAATTCTCGATTGTTGAGTTTGATTCTAATGCACACTGTACACCTCCTCTCGTTTATGCACTCCTGTTTCGATAAATAAGCTATCCCTACGCTGATGTACTGATACGAATATTGACCTTACGTGCACTGATGCACTCCCAGTATGATCCATTATGTTTTAAAGGATGGCATTTGGACGTTTCTCGTTTTTATGCTCTCCTAATACAAAAATTAGTATTCGATTTTTTTCATTTTAGGACGATTTGTTCGCGTATGAATTTCTGTTCCCGTAAATACGTAAAAGCGTGATAAAGACATTGCGGCTTTGTAGTTTCCTCGACAAATACCAAGACTTTTAAGAGAGCAGTCTTGGATTGGAAGAACAAAACAGACGAGGAATATCTCACGAACGTCAAAGGGCTCCATTGGAGAATTTTTACGTATTTCTGTTTGGTTGTAAGACTACAAAGAAGAAAAACGCCACAACGAAACCGTGGAAGAACAGTCTCCAAACCATGCCAAATGGTCAAAAAACACTGTCGAAACTGGCAGTTTGGTCAAAATAGCGTAACAACCAAAGGTCGACGCATGCAATAATTGTGCCAAATGCGCTGTTTTCTTCCGCCAGCTTTGAATTAAGGCGCTACATTAAAGCCAATTAATTAAACCGCACGGATCAATTTAGCTAATGTTGATTAGTTAAATTAGAAGATGCACCAGTCACTAATTGCGTACTACTCACCGCCATATTCCTCAAATAGAACTTCCGACGTTTTCAAAGCCCAAAAACAAGGAAACTTATACCACTCTCACTTGGCAGATAAAAAACACTGACGTTTTCTTTCCAAAGGTGTCCAAAACGAAAAAGGAGTGATATTTTTGGACGACCTTCGCGCGGGGCATCAAAATATTGTGAAGTTCTCAGCGCCAAGACGTTACTCGCGCGTTTTCAGTTATGGAAATGAAGTTCCATTAGCGCGTGTGTTGGAATGCAATTTCCTTTGTCATAAAAAGCTTTATTTAGATAAATTGGTGAATTCATTGCGAATGCGAGTGGTAGGCAACACATCACACAACAAATTGTGCGTATATCTTATACAATTTTGGTTTTCTGTGATCCTCATAAAACACTTTAAAGGGAAATCAAGAGAACATGACAATGCAGAGTGAGTCTGACAGCCAATTTTCAGGTTCTTGTGTTACCCGGATTCAAAAATTCTCAAGAGACAAATTTGTATCAGGAGAACATATTCGATAAGATTGATACCTCACTGTCTTTATGATTCTCCAACAGTTATCAGTTATCATTTTATATCTCCTCTTGTTCCTACAGTCCTGATACAAGTTTTAGAGAATTTGTTTTAAACGGGGCACCTGACAAGTGAGAAGGTGTATGCCAATAGCTTTCCCACCTTCTTCCGTTTCTGTAATTCTAATTTACACCTTCTTTGGTTTCTGTGATCCTGAAATGATTTTTAACATAAATCAGGAAATCATAACATAAGAGAGGAGGGTTACCAGTAAATTGACCACCCGGTAAACACAAAGCATCATACGTGGAAATTTTCTCGCGTTTTTGTTGAATTGCGTATCAGGAGAACAGATTATTCGACTAATTGTACACTTCATTGCGTGTTTATGATCACAATTTGTGCCATAAATTTGTAAATTATACTCTCCCGATACAAAAGTTGTAAATTAGAAAATAAAGCCTTTTCTTAAGCATAGGAAAAAATCTCCTCGTCGATAATGTGGTACTGGTAGCCTGAAAAAACACACTCTTGCATATTATGTTCTCCTGATACAAACGTGACCCACGTAAGCCAAAAGTTTTTTTTATCATAGAGCATACCTCTTCAACGATCATGTTTCCCGAGTAAAAATTCGAGAGAATACCTTCTCGCACGTTATATTCTCCTGATACAGTGTATTGAAGCATCTCACTTGATGTGTTGAGAAAACCAGAGCTTATATGCCGTCCTAGTGGGTAGAGAAGGTTTTCAACTCCTCGAAGTATTAGGAGCAGAAATACTTCTTCGCTCAAGAAGAAAATGTCATATTTCTCCTGATGTCAGAAAGATACCTCCTAATTTATTATATCTTCCTAGTAACCAGAGGAAGCTTACAACATTTTCCTGACTAAGATGGGAAATGTCCCCTGGCACATTATATTGTCCTCATGCAGGCTTGAAAAAGAAACCAAAGTGTTGATGATTGAACCATTTATAAGGAGCCGGTTGATCAATTGTGCGCGTCCTGCTGCTTCTGTGATTCTAAGTACAGTTTGTGCGAGAGCTGGAGACTGGACGAGGAGGTTTTTTCCATCGGTATTAGAAATATTTCAACGCCTTATTATGGCTTAATCTTTTACGAATCTTCTATTAGGAGAATAGAATGTGCGAGTAGGTGTTCCTAAGTAAAGCTAAACTCTATCAAAATTTCTCCAGTTGCTAGGAGAACATGATGGACGATTTTCCATCACCAAGAGAAATATTTCGACACGTTATTTTGGCTTGAACCCTCAACAATCTCGTATCAGGAGAATAGAAACCGCGAGGAGATGTTTTTTTGATTGTAATTAACTATATGCACGGTGCCTTTATCTCGAACCTTATATATAGTATCAGTTAGCAGGCTACTGAATTTGTTATACTACCAGGAGACCATGATGGTATCACTAAAACCATTTTTTTGCGCTTCATTCTGGCTTAAAGCTTTACAAGTCTTGTATCAGGTAGATACACGGAGTATCAGTTGGCAAAATTTCTCTGTCTACCAGGAGAACTTTATAAACAAGGAGACCTTTTGTATCTGGAAAATATAATGTCAAAGAGGTGTTTCTGAGGCTAATACAAGAAGAGCCAGTTAGCAAACTTTTTAAAATTTCTCTCTCTACCAGGAGAAAATGAGCAAGTAGGTCTTTTTCCATCACCAAGAGAAATATTTCAACGCCTTATTTTGGCTTCAAACAATTTTGAATCAGGAGAATATAATGTTTTAAGCTAACGTTCCGAGCACTAGTTTGTCAGGTTACATTGAGAACATGATGGACCAGGTGATCTTTTTCCATGACTAGGAAAAATTTTTGTACGTTGTATTAGGATAATATGGCAAGCGAAGAGGTGTTCCTGCTCCTTATGGTCGATGAGAATTTTGTCCATTGTCAAGGGAAATATTTGAACGCTTTATTTTGGTTGAAAATTTACCCATATTGTATCAAGAGAATATAATATGCGAGGAGATGTTTGTGCTCTTAATACACTGAAAATTAGTTAGAAAAACTCTTGGAGAATATTATGAACGATGAGAAATATTTCAACGCCTTATTTGGTTTAAAGTTTTGTGTCAAGAGTAATGCACGAGCAGATGTGCCTCCTTCTAAGTATCAAAACTACTGAATTTCGTCAGGCTATTAGGGGAACATTACGGACGATGAGGTTGATTTGGATTTCCATTACCAAGAGAAATAACTTTCCCTATCTTGTACCAGGAGAATAGGGTCCGCGAGGAGATGTTCCTGCTCCTAATTTAGTTCGAAAGCGATTGAGTTTGTCAGGCTACCAGGTACCAGGAGAACATTATGGACGAGGAGCTCTTTTCTATCACTAAGGAAAATCATTTCAATCTTGTATCAGGCGTATATACTATGCGTTCTTGCTCTTAATACCCGTAGTATCAGTTATCTAACTCTAGTAACATTTCTCTGTCTACCAGGAGAAAATTAGAAGCAAAGAGGTTTTTTTTTCTATGAAGGGGAATATTTCAATTCTAATCTTGTATCAGGAGAATATAATGGACGAGGAGGCCTTTTTCTTATTGTTATTTTGCTCAAAACTTTAACACATTTTATCTTGGAGAATATAATGTGCGAAGAGGTGTTTCTACCCCTAATACACAGAAATCAGTTAGTTTTAAAAAACTTCTTTAACTATCAGGAAAATATGATGGTCGAGGGGGTCTTTTTCTCATTGTTGTTTTCGTCAAAATGTTTACCAAATTTTATCTTGGAGAATATAATGTGCGAGGAGGTGTTTCTGCCCCTAATACACAGAATATCTTACAGTTTTCAAAAAATTTCTTTTGCTATCAGGAGAATATAATGGACGAGGAGGTCTTTTTCTCATTGTTATTTTGCTCAAAATCTTTAACACATTTTATCTTGGAGAATATAATGTGCGAAGAGGTGTTTCTACCCCTAATACACAGAATGTGAGTTAGTTTTAAAAAATTTCTCTGGCTATCAGGAGAATATGATGGACAAGGAGGTCTTTTTCTCATTGTTATTTTGGTCAAAATATTTACCAAATTTTATCTTGGAGAATATAATCCGCGAGAAGGTGTTTCTGCCCCTAATACACAGAATATCAGTTAGTTTAAAAAAATGTCTTTGGTTATCAGGAGAATATGATGGACGAGGAGGTCTTTTTCTCATTCTTATTTTGGTCAAAATGTTTACCATATTTTATCTTGGAGAATATAATGTGCGAAGGGGTGTTTCTACCCCTAATACACAGAAATCAGTTAGTTTAAAAAAATTTCTTTGGTTATCAGGAGAATATGATGGACGAGGAGGTCTTTTTCTCATTTGTTATTTTGGTCAAAATGTTTACCAAATGTTATCTTGGAGAATATAATGTGCGAGGAGGTGTTTCTGTCCCGAATACACAGAATATCATATAGTTTTCAAAAAATTTCTTTGGCTATCAGGAGAATATAATGAACGAGGAGGCCTTTTTCTCATTGTTATTTTGCTCAAAACTTTAACACATTTTATCTTGGAGAATATAATGTGCGAAGAGGTGTTTCTACCCCTAATACACAGAAATCAGTTAGTTTTAAAAAACTTCTTTAGCTATCAGGAGAATATAATGGACGAGGAGGTCTTTTTCTCATTGTTATTTTGCTCAAAATCTTTAACACATTTTATCTTGGAGAATATAATGTGGGAAGAGGTGTTTCTACCCCTAATACACAGAATGTGAGTTCGTTTTAAAAAATTTCTCTGGCTATCAGGAGAATATGATGGACGAGGAGGTCTTTTTCTCATTTTTATTTTGGTCAAAATGTTTACCAAATTTTATCTTGAAGAATATAATGTGCGAGGAGGTGTTTCTACCCCTAATACACAGAATATCGTTAGTTTTAACAAATTTCTTTGGTTATCACAAGAATATGATGGACGAGGAGGTCTTTTTCTCATTGTTATTTAGGTCAAAATATTTACCAAATTTTATCTTGGAGAATATAAACCGCGAGAAGTGTTTCTGCCCCTAATACACAGAATATCAGTTAGTTTAAAAAAATTTCTTTGGTTATCAGGAGAATGTGATGAACGAGGAGGTCTTTTTCTCATTGTTATTTTGCTCAAAACTTTAACACATTTTATCTTGGAGAATATAATGTGCGAAGAGGTGTTTCTACCCCTAATACACAGAAATCAGTTAGTTTTAAAAAACTTCTTTGGCTATCAGGAAAATATGATGGTCGAGGGGGTCTTTTTCTGATTGTTGTTTTCGTCAAAATGTTTACCAAATTTTATCTTGGAGAATATAATGTGCGAGGAGGTGTTTCTGCCCCTAATACACAGAATATCATATAGTTTTCAAAAAATTTCTTTGGCTATCAGGAGAATATAATGGACGAGGTCTTTTTCTCATTGTTATTTTGCACAAAACTTTAACACATGTTATCTTGGAGAATATAATGTGCGAAGAGGTGTTTCTACCCCTAATACACAGAAATCAGTTAGTTTTAAAAAACTTCTTTGGCTATCAGGAAAATATAATGGTCGAGGGGCTCTTTTTCTCATTGTTGTTTTCGTCAAAATGTTTACCAAATTTTATCTTGGAGAATATAATGTGCGAGGAGGTGTTTCTGCCCCTAATACACAGAATATCATATAGTTTTCAAAAAATTTCTTTGGCTATCAGGAGAATATAATGGACGAGGAGAGGTCTTTTTCTCATTGTTATTTTGCTCAAAATCTTTAACACATTTTATCTTGGAGAATGTAATGTGCGAAGAGGTGTTTCTACCCCTAATATACAGAATGTGAGTTAGTTTTAAAAAATTTCTCTGGCTATCAGGAGAATATGATGGACGAGGCGGTCTTTTTCTCTCATTGTTATTTTGGTCAAAATGTTTACCAAATTTTATCTTGAAGAATATAATGTGCGAGGAGGTGTTTCCACCCCTAATACACAGAATATCGTTAGTTTTAAAAAATTTCTTTGGTTATCACGAGAATATGATGGACGAGCAGGTCTTTTTGTCTCATTGTTATTTTGGTCAAAATGTTTACCATATTTTATCTTGGAGAATATAATGTGCGAGGAGGTGTTTCTGCCTTTAATACACAGATTATCAGTTAGTTTTAAAAAATTTCTCTGCCTATCAGGAGAATATGATGGACAAAGAGGTCCTTTTCTCATTGTTACCAGGTAGAATAACGTGGCGGTTTAAAAAAACATAATATATACACTGTATACAGTCAGTAAAAAACAACATATAGACAGAATAAAATATACACAGGACAGATGGTGCGTATCAAACTACTAAGGACTAGAGGTACGGAAAGTAGGTAGTGAGTTCCCCTAGGCCTCTATCTGTCTACTCCTCGGGTTGATCCGAAGAGGCTCGGTCGTTGGATGATGGTTTTGGTGAACAGGTCAGTCGCCGCGCGAATCCCTAGTATAGTTAGTAGGCAATGACCACACTATAGGGTATCAGGAGCACATGTTGGACGAAGGGAGGAAGAATTGAAATAAAAATAAATTGAAAATGTAAGAGATTTGAAGCCGATATGATGAAAGGATAAAAAATCACATTATTAGAAGGGTCCGAAGACAAAAAGGGAAAAGTCGGAAGAGTCTCAAAATCTGAATAATCCTAGGGACCTGGTGAGAATTTGAAGAATCGGAGGTATTAGAAGAATTCCGAGAATCATAAACATATAAGGAATTTGAAAAATCTAAAGAATAGTACAGGCACGAAGAATCGCGAAGAAGACCAGCTTTCGGATTCTGAGGATTTGAAAGAAATTAATGAATCCAAACCTGTGAAAGGGGGAATCAGAGGAAATGCCAAATGATCTCGGACTTTTGTGACCAATCTCGCGAAGAAGAATTTAAACAATCGGGAAAATCTGAATTATTGTATGTGTCCAAAAAGTCTCAGGATCCTGAAGGATGTGGAAGAACCTTGAATCGATTGATTTTAACGCTCTATAAGTCGATAATGCGCAGTTTCCTAAATGACACGTCTAAAACTGATAACTTGCTTTTACACTTAGTCGTAAGTTCGAAGTTGGTAGTGAAACGTGAGTGAATTAGATAAAATTCCGGTGCAGATCAGGTTTCGTCTACGAGACCTTGGAGAAAAATTAACGATCTGTTGTGGAAATCGCACAATGCTCTTGAAAACTTATCTAAATAGCATAAATCTAATCTGTTTAATTACATACTTTTGTGGTGATAAACGCATTTATGTTACATAGGCTTACAAGTCGTTTTGGAGCTTTGGTAGTTTCACTCAAAATTTCCCACGCGACGGATGCGCGCCGTTGATGAGTTGGGTTATCACAAAACGTTAATTGAGTTGTCGACCTAATTGTCTTTAGATATGGAGAGCGATGCGCGTCGTCCCACTTCCAGCTCCATCAGACAGGCGAGTGACCAAGCGGCTTGGCAAATTTTGCAACTGTCATTTGCAGATCGCAGCCTCACTGATCGCCGGTTCCTTCTCCATAGTGTGCGGAAGCTCGTTGGCCTACTCCGGGATCGTGGTGCCTCAAATTTTGGACAGGGAGAACGGCACCAGCTTCAACGTCAGCTCCAGTGAGATCCTTTGGATCAGTGAGTGTTAACGCCGAAGGCCTGCGATACTGATCGGCAAATTGCAGGTAGCTCGACCTCGCTGGCGATACCGATCGGCGTCGCGCTTTCCGGACTTACGATGGACGTGTGGGGCAGGTTAGTTACGTTAAAATTGTCGATCATTCCCAACGTGATCGGTTGGGCTCTGATAGCCACGGCCCAAAATGGGCTCATGATAGTACTTGGTAGGATCTTTACCGGAATTTCCTTCGGTAATCACGAGATTAGCGGGACTGAATAAGCCAAACCTCTACTTGCAGCATTGGCGTCCGGACCTTCCTTTGTCTACATCTCGGAGGTGAGCGACCCAAACTTTAGAGGCGCCCTTCTTTGCTTTCCAGGGATTTTTTTTAGTGTTGGTAAGTTACTCGTATACCAATGGCAGAATTTCCAAATTAAATTCCTCTTTTTTATGTTGTACTTTGACGCAGGGGACCCAATTTTGCGTGTATGATGTTGCTCCTTTTTCCCTTGTACGTTGAGGCAAGGAGCCTGTGTCTGACGCCATTAGTATGCCTATTCTGCGTAGACATTTAAAATTCAATTATGTATAAATATGACTAATAATTTCCATATAATGCGTTGTTATTCACACATCTTAGTTTCCGTTAAATACTACTCATTATCACGAAATAACTTTGTTTTGCAGTTCAAGGGTTAGGTGGAAGAGCAGATTATATTGAAAACCTTTCCTTGTTTTTCCTACTTTATGGAAACTAATTAGAGACTACCTATTACTTGCGTCAATTTTCTGTGCCTGAAAGCATTACTTGCAACGTGGTCATACCTAAACCTTGCTGCAGAGGTATTGCCAAAATTATGTTTGGTATGAGTGGCAAATTTGTCAAACTAACGAAATTTTCTGCTGCTCAAGAAGATATACGTTTCAAATTGGTACAAAGATCCCTTTTCCGCGCTGTACATTAACGCAAAGGGGACAATTTTTTGTGCCCGAAGGAATTATTTGGAATGGGACCACCTTTAATTGTTGCTGCAAATGTATTGCCCAAATTCCTTCTTGTGTGAATGCCGTAAATGTCAAATTATCAAAAAATACATAGAAGGAGCATAACGTTAAGTATCACATTCCAACAAAACAAAGGAACATGTAATGGTAAAATATTAGTATAAAGTAATTAATTCTCAATGCCAAGAAGCCAGATGAAGCACCCTGTAAATAAACTAACATATTCCTCCAAAAGAGAAAATATGCTGCAATAAATTTCATTATAGATTAACAATGTAGTGTCGATGTTTCCAAATACAACCCCATCCACGAATCGCTATAATATTTATTAGATCGTTTAATCCTGCATACTCGCATTGAATATCATCCCTAAGAGAACCTACTGTATCTAAATATAAATAAAAATACGTAAATCAGTCAGAAATTCATATTGCGGGTTGGCAGGTAAAACCAGCACTAGGAACAAAGGGATAGTGTAAATTGAAAAACAAAAATTTAATTCAAAGTATGATCAGTATAATTATAAAAAAAATTTAGAATGACAATACCCATGCTGTACGGGGATGCCGTAAATTTTAATAGCACGCCTATTTTAATTAAACAAACCTAGTCAGAGTAGGGACTTACTCTATCAGGACCTTACTTTGCCTAGGGTTGTGCCGTACTTGCCTTCAATTCGCTCGGCACTAGTCTTAAAAACATTACTTTTGCGTGGAAGTTTAATAATAATAATGCCATTTGTACCGATCTCGCTTTTTCTTAAATTGAGATAAATTCCTGCAAATGTCATTTTTTCCGCTGTACGCAAGGGAGGCAATTTTTTGTGCTTGCAAGCATTCTTTGCAATGGTGCCATCTTTAATCCTTGCCACAAACGTATTGCCAAAAAGCTTTTTTGCATGAATGCCATATTAACGAAATTTCCTTATCTTTAAAAAGAGCTAAATTCCAAATTCGTGCAAATATTTCTTTTTCCGTTGTACCGTGTGTCCTATTTTGGTTGAGACTGCCGTGTATCTCAGCTATTTTTAAAGATAGAGACGTGCGCTTTTCGCGATCCTGCGCCACTTTTTTGTGAAACGTTTAATACCACAAACAGAATCAATTTATCTACGTTTGTTTCTGTGAAACAGGGTGAAAACGAAAAGTTTGACTTTAGAACATTACTTTTTAAAAGCAACACCCTGTATATCTTAATCAATATCATAGGCAGTAACAGTATACGGCAAGTGTTTATACAAAATATACTTTAAGGCTAATCAAATCGAATCCATTTACATGGATACTTTCTCTTTGGAAATTTAACCAATGTTTTGGCAAATCCAGTTTCCATGAGACATAAATGACAAAATCTATCTAATACAAACTGTTTCAGAGGTTGGTATCTTTAAACAAAAGGAATCAAAATCTCCCTTAAGAATTACTAACACAGATGCAGAGACGGCTACCTTCACTTTTATGGCATCTTTGGGAATAAATGCTTTCTGGACGTAATTTCGACGGCGTTCTTATTAATTGTATGCAAAATCGAACAAGCTCCTTTTATTTATTTATTTTTGAAACGAGCAACTAATGTTTAAAAATTTATGTTGTCACGAGTTCTAACGGCAACAGTCGGTCCCGTAGTGGCGAAAAATCTTGGCACTGGACGTTTGGGACGAGGAATACACCGGCACGTTTAATTAATTTGTCCTTGTCCGAATCGAGCTGTTTGAATTTGTACCGCGGAATGCGTTTATACGGAGTCCATTACTTACGCGATCTTTTTTGGTTTGTGACCGCGGTCTTACTGATTTTATTATCGATGAGTCAAAATTTTCTCCAATTGGCAGTTGATCTTCTCCTCTGGAAACCTCACAGCAATTTTGAAAATTGGATGGTGGAACGTCCTGTACAATACAATCCGACCTTTTGTATCGCCGGGAAAATTTGGTTACTCGTTTAAAATGAATTTCGGGGGATGGTTGACGAATTTGGGTCAATTATCCTTATCTTCGAGTTTTAACAGCCAGCAAAAGCACGAATTAATTGTCTTTAACCTTTTTACCGATTGCCTTTGAATGTAGATCTAATAACACACCGTATGCACACGAGAAGTGCACAGTTTCGATTGACAAACTTGTTTTTTAATCGCTAACCGCTCCAAATATATCTGTAATGAACGTTTTGCACCTTGAACCTTAACGCTTTCGTGCTAACAATTTACTTAAATGGCAGCTTGTTTGTTTGATAATACTAGTCACTTATTATTAACTTACTTGTAACGCCAATTTGTCGCAAATTTAAAAAGCACCCTCGACAATAATTTCGTCGAAATGGCAGCACTGTTTTCTCGACGATACCGCAGCAGCTAATAGTTCTTTCGTATTCTTCGATTCTACGAACTCGCCTTGACTTTCAATTAAAAATAAATATTACGCGCTCTAAAAATGTGGCGCTCGGCTTGTAGAGTTCCCCACCCAATTTTCTCTAATATACTCGCCGAACCGGCTACATGGCTCAGTGGTAGAGCGTTGGGCCATAAATCCGGAGGTCGGGTGTTCGAACCTGGGGTGAGGTGAATTTTTCATCTGTGGCGGAGATGAAAATTACCTTACACCAGTTCCGAACATTCTACCGGCTACTCCGAATTAGGTTTTCCTGAGGTCCGTTAACTTGCCCCCCCCCCCACTGAGAGATTTTCATAGTCGTATTATTTTGAAATGAATGCGCTCGTTATGCGCTCATATGCGCCACCGATAATAACTCTTGCGCCATTATCGTTTTTTAGAAATCCGAAAAAACATTTGGGGGGGGGGGCCAAGTGAACGTAGCCCCCCCCCCCAGTACGTATTTTGTCCCTTGTAACTAGGTCACCTGATACATTTGGTTATGCGCTCAATTGCGCCACTTGAATTAAAGCTAGCGCCATTACGGTTAAGCCGTGAGAAATTTTCAAAAAGGGGGGGGGGGCCAACTTAACGTTTGTAAAAGTTACTTTTTTTTAACATCTTTTCATACGATTTTGTACTCTCAGGTATGCGCTGAAATGCGCCGTAAAAAAATATCTTTGCGCCATTATTGTTTTTTGGATATCCTTAAATATATTTGGGGGGGGGGGGGGCAAGTGAACGGAATCCCCCGTAACGCATTTTGCAAGTGGAGGGTCTAACTTAGCGTTTTCAAAAGTTATTTCCGGAAGTGCGTCCATTTTGAAAATATTTTACATCGATTCGGCCTTCGGAGTAACTCCTAAATGCAAATTTTTAAAAACCTACCTATTTTACTTTCCCAGAATCGTTTAACTAATGCTCCCAAAAAAACACCCTGTATAGTGTTTCTGAAACACTATAATGGCGCCAAGATTTTTGTTTACGGCGCATTTTAGCGCATGATGAAAGGTACGATGTAGTAGAAAAAACATGTTAAAAAACGTAACTTTTGAAAACGTTAAGTTAGCCCCCCCCCCCACTTTTTAAAAATTTTTTATGGCTTAACCGTAATGGCGCTAGCTTTAATTCAAGTGGCGCAATTGAGCTCATAACCAGATGTATCAAGTGGCACAAATACCGGTAGCAAAATGCGTTATGGGGGATTCCGTTCACTTGGCCCCCCCCCAAATATATTTAAGGATATCCAAAAAACAATAATGGCGCAAAGATATCTTTTTACGGCGCATTTCAGCGCATACCTGAGAGTACAATTTCGTATGAAAAGATGTTAAAAAAAAGTAACTTTTAAAAACGTTAAGTTGGCCCCCCCCCCACTTTTTGAAAATTTGTCACGGCTTAACCGTAATGGCGCTAGCTTTAATTCAAGTGGCGCAATTGAGCGCATAACCAAATGTATCAGGTGACCTAGTTACAAGAGACAAAATACGTACTGGGGGGGGGGCTACGTTCACTTGGCCCCCCCAAATGTTTTTTCGGATTTCTAAAAAACGATAATGGCGCAAGAGTTATTATCGGTGGCGCATATGAGCGCATAACGAGCGCATTCATTTCAAAATAATACGACTATCAAACCTCTCAGTGGGGGGGGCCAAGTTAACGGACCCGTTTTCCTGCAGTTTGCCTAATTCGTAAGGTAAATACCGGAGTAGTATAGACCAACTTAAGACCTTCTGCAGAGGCACCTCTAAATAGCATTATGCGGGTCACTCTGTAATTGGGCGCAAGCCTGTTGAGGACCCAGAACAAGAGAGGCATAATAAATAAATAAATAAATAAATAAATAAATAAATAAATAAATAAATAAATAAATAAATAAATAAATAAATACATAAATAAATACATAAATAAATAAATAAATAAATAAATAAATAAATAAATAAATACATAAATAAATACATAAATAAATAAATAAATAAATAAAAAGCCGAAACAAACCCAACGAGCGCACAACTCTGCTTTTTAACAAGGTAGGGCAGAGGGTGCGTCCCTCATGTTCTGTGGCGATGGTTTTTAGAACCGGTAACACTGTAAGGGTTCGACTTTTACCCGCGTGAACACTCGTTCTTATCTTGACGCGCTTCATTTTCTGGCATATTAGTTCCGTTCTCTTTCATTATGAAGCGGTACACGTATAAAAATTTCCTATATCTGCAATTTTGTAAATTTAACAAAAATAGCTTTAAAGCCTACCAGCGACCACCTGTTACAGTACCCCCTTCTGTTTTTTAAACGATGCAAACTTGATGAGCGTTGAAAAACAAAAACATTTTTTTATTTTTTTCTTCTTAAAACTTTTCCAATTCTTCAATTCCTTATCTTCATAATCGTCTGCACTTCTTCCTATGGTCAACGCTACCTCTCTAACGCAGCTTCGAAATTTTACATTTATCTTTTGAGCTTTGGCTAAATTTTCTTGTAGTTCTCCTACTCAATTTTTTCTTCTATTTCCAACCACTTCAAGTATTTTACTCTCTTCTCGACTGCTCTTCTCCCATTGTTAACCCCATCTTGGTAAACTATTTTTATACTGTAATCGTTCACTTTTTGTGTGATTCTAATTTTCTTGTTCTTCATTTTCTTCTTCTTCGCCTTTGATAAAGATTTCTTGAAACTGGCTACTAACTTCCAGGCTGCTAATTACAATGCTTCCTGAATGTCTTCAATTTTCTCCCCAGGAACTTTGACTAGCTCTTCTTCCTCTTGGATTTCTTCTTCCACCGTCAGCCGCCATCTGCTATTGTCTCTTAACCCTTGGCCTCATTTGATAAGCACCACGATCATGCTTGGTTACTTGCTGCATTTTTCCTGGTTTGCTGTTTCTGCCTTCGTTTGCTTCCACTATTGCTTCTTCACTTGCTCATGCGACCACTTGATACAACGGGGCTCAATTTGCGCCTAAAGACATCGTTGGCATGCACTTATGGATCCTTGCTGTAAGGGTATTACCAAAATTTGGTCCCCTGAGAAAGTTTCTAAGCTCTACCAAGGCCCTTATGTTTGAAGATTATCTTTGTGGCGTCGCCCATTACCTCGTTATGAAAAAGATAAAGTGCACTTTAAATTAGTGCACCTGGTGGTTGTCTAATTAGGTTACCTACCTGATAAAAAAGTGTTATCAAAACGAGTTGCAACGTTTTTCTAGAATGGAAAGTAAACAATTTTTACGATAGCATTCGACCTCATTATCGTCTTTCACAACCAGATTAATTTAAGGAAGAGGGTCATCCCGCGATAACTTTAAGTGGGATCAAAGGTTCGCGGCCGTTCCTAAATAGCAATCTGCTTACAGGTATACTGCTGACGTACTTCAAGGGATGGTTGATCAACTGGCGCTGGGTATCGTGGATCTACCTGCTCTACGCGGTGGTGTCCGTGGCGATGACGATGCTCCTGCCGGAGACGCCCTCGTGGCTGGTGTCGAAGGGTCGCCAGTCGGAGGCGAGGAAGTCGTTGCGGTGGTTCGGAAGAGACCTGAAGAAAGACGAGCTGGTCGAGTTGGTCGATCAAAGTGCACAAATGGAACGAGGTTCCAAAAAGGTGGATTTCAAGGTTTTTCTGCAACCGACATGCTACAAGCCCTTCGCGATTGTTTCCATGTTGTTCGCCCTGCAGCAGTTCAGCGGTCTCTACGTGATCACGCTTAACAGCGTCATCTTCTTTAAGGTAAGCTTGTGATGGAACTAAGCGTATTTACTCCCTGTGTTCCAGGATGTAGGGGTGGCTATGGATCCCTACCAGGCCTCGGTCTATATGGGTGTTCTGCGGTTGGTGGTGTGCCTGGTTGGTGCTTGGATCACCAATAAGGTCGGAAGACGAATTCTTCTAATGACAAGTGCCGGAGGCATGGCCTGCTGCATGGTCCTTTCGGCGCTCTTCACCCAATGGATTGAAGAAGGGACAGCTACCCAAACTTGGGTGCCATTCTTCGTGGCTCTCCTTTACTTCGTGTTTGCGGCGATTGGTCTGCAAATTTTACCATTTGCGATTGCGTCGGAGGTTTTTCCTCAGTCGGTGCGCGGAGTAATGCAGGGTTTAACGTTCGCAATTTGCTACTTGCTTATGTTTGCGTCGTTGCACTCGTACAACTGGCTCAAGGAAGCGTGCGGCGGTCCATCGGGATTGCAGTACTTTTTCGCTTCCCTGTGTCTCGTTACCATACTCTTTGTGTATGTTTTCTTGCCGGAAACGTTCCGGAAGACTTTAGGCGAGATTGAGGAACATTTCCTTCATAAAGTATTATATATTTAGTAATGGATAAATTATTTGGTTCTGATAAGCTCGTGATGAGCTCTATGGAGAAACTCTAGCAGCTGAAGAGGAGGAGGGTCGCGAAAGTTTGGCCTTTCTCAAACTGAAAACCGTTAGTAGTTCTGTGAAAGAAAATTAAAGTAGATTCTACCAAAAAATGTTGCTTAAATATCGTCTTCCTTCTATTCAGCGCCTGAAACTGGCGCAATATTTCCTTCCTCCTTTTTTTCTTCTCTCACTTTTTCTTTTTTCCTTCTGCCTTCTGCTTCGTCCAATTTTCTATCTTTATTCTACCTACCATTTTTTTTGTGCTCTCAACTCTTTCTTGTTTTTTGTCAAGTTTCCTGCATCTTCCCTTTCAGTCTGCAAATGTTTCCATTTCAAGAGCCATTAACAGCCCCCCCCCCCCCCGCAAAGAGCCATTAGAGTTCTTTACGAGTTTTGAGGATCTCTCTCCTCTGGGGCCAAAACTTTAAAAGCTTACTCGAAGAGACAAATGTCCAAAAACTAAACACTTGACATAGGCTCAGAATCTCAAAGACATTAAACAACTCAGACTCGGAGAGCCGTAACACAAGGAGTCTAGAGAACTCAAAAATCAAAAAGATCAAAGACTCAAAAACTAAACGGATCAAGGTTTTAGAAACTCGGAGCCTTAAAAACAAAGATTCAAGAGTATACATGTTAAATACTGAAAAACACAAAAGCTCTCGATGCTCGGAGAATGAATTTTGCCTTTTTCATACATTAATGACTTTTTCGAATATATACATCCTAATCACGCTGTTGCATATGCTGACGATACTTCATTACTGATTTCGGACCAAAATATCGAAACTCTAGCCCTTAAAAGTCATAATTTAATACAATTAGGAATAACCTGGTTTAATAAGAACAACTTAAAATTAAATGAAGATAAAACTCACATAATTACCCTCTCCACAAACAATAAGGTTGCAACCGGCAGGTGTGTTAAAGTTTTAGGCATATATATTGATGAAAAACTCACTTGGAGCAATCACATTGATTTAGTTTTATCTAAGTTATCCAAATCATTATTTATTTTAAGGAATTTAAAACGATCACTTTGTATAGCCACCCTAAGATCGTGCTATTTTCTTTAGTTCATTCACATTTACAATATGGTGTAATTTTGTGGGGTAACTCTTCCAAAGCGAGCAAGGCGTTTTTATTGCAAAAAAAAATAATCCGTATAATCGTAAATGCTGACTATCGTGCTCACTGCCGACCTATTTTTAAAAAATTAAATATTATGCCTCTTCCATCTATTTTCATATATCACACCATATTGGAAATTCATAAAAACAAAAATAAATTTGAAACCAATGACTTCTCTCACAACTATTCTACACGAGGAGCAAAAAAAATAAAAACGCCCTATTATAAACTAAGTAGGTCTAAAAATAACAGTCTTAGGGTCGACTTATACAATATCGTTCCTGATTGTATCAAACCTTACAATTTTTATAAATTTAAAAGAGTCGTTAAGGCGCACTTATTAAGTCATTCTTTTTAGTGAATATTTACATACGCCTTGGAGATCTATTCAATAATTTTAATGATATTTATTTATTTCATTGTTTGTTTACTTGAATTTTTTGTACCTGTGTAGTAGTATTCTCTTTAGTCATTTTTACCTTTACTTGTTTATATTTTATCTCTGTTTTGTCTCTTTTTAACTAAAATTTTAAATTGTTTATAATCTATATTCTGTTTTAGCCACATGGTCTGTCTAGCTTTTATTTATTTGAAATTTTAAACTGTTTTTATTATTCCTTTTATATATATATATGCATTGTACTAATTTAATATTTACCATATTTTCTGACGTGTCAAAACCTATTTTGGTATACGGACAAATAAAGATTGAGATTGAGATTGAGATTTCCAACGAGGGGTCGGAAGGCATATCTACGACGCACCGTTCTCGAGATATTACGGTTTGTCAGAATTTTTGGTCGAAATTTCAAACCGTAATATCTCGAGAACGGTGCGTCGTAGATGTGCCTTCCGACCCCTCGTTGGAAAGGTCTCGACCAGCGCTATCGGTTGGCGCGGTCAGAATTTCGCCAAAAATTCAAAGGGCTGTAACTTTTGATCTAGTAGCCCGATCTTGGAACTGTTTGAAATTATGGATTCTACAGGGCACATTCTATAAGAAAATATTTTTTTCCGGTCGATCTGAGACAACAATTTTTCAAAAATGAATTTTGCATTTCAATGAACCTAAGGAGATAAGAATGCGCTTCTGTGAGCCTGATACAGCCAGGTTTGAAAGGTGATTCAGTTATTGGAATTTGGGTTTTGAGGTTCTTCGTTGAATTGAAGGTCTGCAAAAGCCTGAAAAAATGTCGAGGTCTATAATTGCCGACTATGTGTCTCAGTGGTAGAGCGTTGGGCTACATAGCGGGAAGGTCGGGTGTTCGAACTGGGCTGAGGTAAGAATTTTTAATCTGTGGCAAAGATGGGAATTTCCTAAGATTAGTTTCGAGCATTCTGCCGGCTACTCCGAATTAGGTTAAGATAAATACCGAAGTAGTATACAACAACTCAAGACCTTCTTCTCTCTTTGCCACTTCTTCCCACTTGGCATCAGCGCATTGGAACATGTATACCAGTACTGAATTTATAGGATTCGTATTCTAGTGTCGATTGAACCAGACGTCATTTTTTGTCGCTAAACAGTAAATGGTTCGCGTGGTCAAGAGATCCTCGAACGAGGGTCAAGGTGCCTGTCTAAGGGGGCAGTTTTTTACTGACGAAAAATAATTAAATACAATGCAGTTACATTTTAATGATAAATAAATTCATGTTTAAAGGCCACTAATGGTGCGGATCCACGGTCTTGCAGCCAAAACGGACGAATACACATCGGGCATGCCCTGACTGCACGGATAACCCCACGAGACCGTTCCGTAGAGTTTCGTAGTCCCAAAGACACCGCCTCGCTTCGTCAAGGGACCGCCGACGTCTCCGACGCATGCGCCCTTAGTGGTTTTGCCCTTCGTGCATAGGTTGTACTTGGTGATCGGCCGATTAAGAGCGGCGCTGCACTGCGCGTTGGTTATGGACTTGAGCTCGACCGACATGAGAGGAACGGACATGTTTGTGAAGGGATACTGGGTGGCACCGTGACCGCAGAGCTCCAGTGTCTTACCACCAGGTAGGCTGTCGGTTGCCAGCGCGATCGACGAGACGTTCTTACTGTAAACCACGCTCCTGGTAAGCCTCAGCAGCGCTGTATCGTTAGTCTTCATGGCGGCATTGAAGAGGGGGTGAACGTGAACGCTATGGACGCCGTAGCGGTCACCCGTTTCGTTTAAGGAGGACGTACCGGCCACCACCACCAGACTGCTGGGGTGAACGCTAAGGGGGAAAACGCCCAGCATTACCCGCACGAGTCAAACCCTCACACTTACCTGTAGACACACTGAGCTGCTGTCATAACCCAAAATCGATCGATGATCGCAGCCCCGCACGCGTACCTGTTGGGGTAGATCCGAATCGAGGCGTAAAACGGAAAATCGCTAATCTTCGCCTTTTGCCCACCTATGAGCCTCTGCTCGAACGATTCCACGCTGATCCAAGCTGCAAAGAGATCAGTGAATGTGGTGAAGAGCCAGATGGAAATTAATACCCAAGGCGATCACGACAGCACCAAACGCGTTCATTTTCACTAATGGTCGGGTTGAACTACAAAAGGACCATGACGTTAATCTAATCGCAAAGCAAATTTGTAAAGGTAAACGTTGTAAAAAGAGCTGGTATTATTCAGTTGGATATGATGAGTAATTGTGATTCACCGACTTTGTAAATACATAAATTACAGGTGAACAATAATCTCTAAAAAATTAATAATCGTGGCTGTAACTGAATTACGTCAGCAGTACTCTTATTTTTAACCTCTGAAGGTTGCGTTACTTCAACCTTTAATCAAGAATGATCGGTATATATAATTAATTGATTAATGCCCGAGGGGCCTCGCTCAACTCGTAATCTGCTTCTATACCAGGTACGATACTTAATTGGTCAGCCGCAATAAAAGGACAACATGCGATTTCAACGTTTCGGATGTAATGGAACGTATCCGGAATTTACACTGGTACTTCAAAATAGAATTAGACCGGAACCAAAAGCTCGAGCCCCAAAAGAAATCAAAGGTAACTCCTTTCCTTAACTGTAGATGCAGTAGCAATTGTCGATGGAAAATTGTAGTACACAAATTACAACCGAACCCGAGGTTATAGACTAGAAACCAATTTCGAACAAAAATTCAAAGGGCTGTAACTTTTAAACTAGTAGCCCAATCTTGGAACTGTTTGAAATTATGGATTCTACAGGCCACATTCTATAAGAAAATTTTTTTCCGGATCGATCTGAGACAATTTTTTTTGGGGGGTTCAAAAAAAGGCAGTTATTTACCTTCCTTTTTTACCAAAAATCGACTGCACCAAAATTTCTCGGGAAAACACTTTTTTCTTATTAATTTTGGTGCGTAGAATCCAAAACAATTCGTACTTTTTCGATCAGACTTCTCAATCAAAAGTTATAGACTAGAAACCAATTTCGAAAAAAATTCAAAAGGCTGTAACTTTTGAACTAGTAGCCCAATCTTGGAACTGTTTGAAATTATGGATTCTACAGGCCACATTCTATAAGAAAATTTGTTTTCCGGGTCGATCTGAGACAATTTTTATTTCGGGGTTCAAAAAAAGGCAGTGTATAACCTTCCTTTTTTACCAAAAATTGACTGCACCAAAATTTCTCGGGAAAACACTTTTTCTTATTAATTTTGGTGCGTAGAATCTAAAACAATTCGTACTTTTTCGATCGGACTTCTCAATCAAAAGTTATGGGACTAGAAACCAATTTCGAAAGAAAATTCAAAGGGCTGTAACTTTTGAACTAGTAGCCCAATCTTGGAACTGTTTGAAATTATGGATTTTACAGGCCACATTCTATAAGAAAATTTTTTTTCCGGATTGATCTGAGACAATTTTTTCTTCGGGGCTCAAAAAAAGGCAGTGTATTAATCTTCCTTTTTTACCAAAAATCGACTACACCTGAATTTTTCGGGAAAACACTTGTTCTTATTAATTTGGGTGCGTAGAATCCAAAACAATTCGTACTTTTTCAATCAGACTTCTCAATCAAAAATTATAGACTAGAAACCAATTTCGAAAAAAAATTCAAAGGGCTGTAACTTTTGAACTAGTAGCCCAATCTTGGAACTGTTTGAAATTATGGATTCTACAAGCCACATTCCATAAGAAAAATTTTTTTCCGGATCGATCTGAGACAATTTTTTCTTCGGGGCTCAAAAAAAGGCAGTGTATAACCTTCCTTTTTTACCAAAAATTGACTACACCAAAATTTCTCGGGAAGACACCTTTTCTTATTAATTTGGGTGCGTACAATCCAAATCAATTCGTACTTTTTCGATCAGACTTCTCAATCAAAAGTTATAGACTTGAAACCAATTTCGAAAAAAAATTCAAAGGGCTGTAACTTTTGAACTAGTAGCCCAATCTTGGAACTGTTTGAAATTATGGATTCTACAAGCCACATTCCATAAGAAAAATTTTTTCCGGATCTGGATTCTGGATTCTGGATTACGATAGGAGGGTGAACAGTGTCCACGCGTACTTAGGCCTCAAATTCGGGCCCTTTGTACTACCTCCCTGACTAGGGTCGCCCGACCCCTCAGCATCACTCAAGCCATCCCACACGTGAGATGAACCTTAGGACGCTGGAAGGGGAGGCGGCTCTAATCGTAGCCATGTCCGGCCAGGATTCCCCCAACATGGATCGTCTCAGTTGGACTAGAGCGGGACATTCACAGAGTATGTGGTATGCCGTCTCGTCGTCTGTGTAACATCCTCTACAAGATGGTGATTCCACCAAACCCATGCAGTGCATGTGCTTGTTTAGTTTACAGTGCCCAGAAAGTATGCCCACGAGTAACCTCAGGTTCTTCCTTGATAGCCCTGTACAAAAACGCGCCAAGCTACGAGATGGTCCTCTGAAGGCTTCTCTCGCATGGCGACAATCTAACATCAAGTTCCACCTAGCCCTGTGCTGGGTTTGGGTGTCTTGAGTTATTAGGTTGTTTACAGTTTTAACTGTAAGTGGAAGAGCCGGCTCTGGACCATAAAACGCCTGTTTTGAGGCCAGTCGGGCTAATTTATCGGCTTTCTCATTACCTTCCGTTCCAGCATGCCCTTTGACCCATACGAGCTCAAGGGTGTTGCTGCTTGCTACTTGCTCTAGTACGTGGTGACATTCGGAAACCATCCTAGAGGTAATTTTACAGTGACCAAGTGACTGCAAGGCAGCCCTGCTGTCACTTGAGATTCTGATAGTTTTGTTCTTTATGTTATGCATAAGAACTGTTCTTGCACTAAGCGTTAATCCTACCAACTCTGACTGGAATACAGTAGGAAGTTTACCTAGTGGTTGGGTGATATGGAAGTTCAGTTCTTTGGAGTAAATACCAGTGCCTGTACCTTCCATTGTCTTAGATCCATCCGTGAAGATGAATATATCTGGTTGGGATGCCATATTCTCATCAAAGAAGATGTGATAGTTTTTCCCTAATATGAATTGAGGAGTGAGTGAGTCCGATCTCCCCTCTAGGATAGGCAGACGCTTGATCGCCTCGCCCAGAATTCGGGAGTGGCCCCCCTCAATGCCTCTGCTATTCAACAACCCCTTATTTTTCAGACGCAGGAATGCCAGAATGGCCTGCTCTCTCACGTGGAGATCTAGTGGAGGCAGATCCAAGAGGGCCTCCATGACGGCTGTGGGGGTCGTTCGCATCGCGCCTGTGCAGGCAAGGCACGCTAGTCTTTGCACATGATTAAGGAGTGCTACAGTTGTGGAGAGTCTGGTTCTAGGCCACCAGACAATTGCTCCATAACAGAACATAGGTCTAATCACGGCAGTGTACAGCCACAGGACAGCCTTCGGGGATGGTCCCCAAAGTTTGCCAATAGCGCGGCGACTTTGCCAGAAAGCCCTATTTGCTTTTTCGGCTTTAAGCTGGATATGTTTGCTCCAATTCAGTTTTTTGTCGAGTGTGATTCCTAGATATTTCACTGACTCTGAAAATTGGAGGTGTTTTTGGAATAGCAGGGGAGCTCGAATACCCTCTACCTTTCTTTTTCTTGTGAAGAGAACTAGCTCCGTTTTTGTCGGGTTGATGGACAAGGAGTGTTCCCTACACCATTCTTCGGTTACTGTAAGAGCTGATTGCATCAGTCTGCATAAAGTAGCCTCAAATTTGCCGGTTATAAGTATGGATATATCATCCGCATACCCCAGCGTATAGTACCCACTGTCATTAAGGCGACAGAGGAGCCTGTTTACAGTCAAGTTCCACAGAAGTGGTGATAACACCCCACCTTGGGGGCATCCTCTCACTACTGTGCACCTTAGTGTTTCGTCGCCAACGCTGATGTGCACTGCTCTGAGATTCAGCAGCTGCGCAATCCAGCCTCGTATGACGTTCGGTACGCCGTGGTGACATAGAGCCATTTCTATTGAATCGAAGGTTGTTTTGTCGAAAGCCCCTTCTATATCTATGAATACTCCCAGTGCGGACTCTTTATAGTGCAGCGATCTCTCAATCTGCCCTACAACGCAGTGCAGGGCTGATTCCGTAGATCTTCCTGGGCAGTATGCGTGTTGGTTAGGATGCAGCGGAAACCGTGTTAGCGCCGTATCCCTTATGTATCTATCGCACAGTCTTTCAAGTGTCTTAAGAAGAAAAGACATCAAGCTGATTGGACGATATGCTTTAGGTGTGGAGTAATCACCTTTTCCAGGTTTGGGGATAAAAACAATTTTTATCTCCCTCCATTGTTTAGGTATGTATCTGAAAGCGATACAGCCTGTATATATTCCCACTAGGTAGGTAGCAATAACATCCAGTCCCCATTGCAGGAGAGCCGCTATTATGCCGTCCAAACCGGGTGACTTGTATGCTGAGAACGATTTCACCGCCCAGGTCACCCTCGCCACGTCCACCACCTGACAGGCAACCGCCCAGTCATTCTCCGTGGAAGTGAAAGGGATTGTCTCAGGCCAGTTGGGGTAAGGCGTGGTGGTGGCTCCAGGAAAGTGAGCGTCTCTTAGTACCTCAGCTGTCTCTGTGAGGTTGTCCGTATAGGAACCATCCTCTCTTCTGAGGCTAGCTGGGTTGTGGTATGAATCTTTGGTAAGGATTTTATTTAGGCGAGATACCGAGGAGGTGGATTCTATAGAGCTACAGAAATCCCTCCATGCCTCTCTGACGCCTTCTAATGTCCTTCTTGTATAGCCTTAGGTTTGCCTTGTAGGCTCTCCAGTCGGCTGCAGCTTTGCTCTTCCTTGCCTTATTAAACAGTTTGCCCAATCGAGTTTTCTGCTTTTCGAGCGCCCTGCACCACCAAGGATGGTTATAGGGAGTCTTGGCAGTTCTCAGAGGACACGCCTGTTCAAATGACTCCACAATAGAGTTGGTAAGGAGATCTACTACGTCCTGTATGTCGGCAGGATCAGAGAGACGTCCCCCGAAGGGGTGCTCTCTAAGTTTTTCTCCAAGGAGATGTTTGTAAAGGGGAATATCCGTTACCTTGGGGTTGCGATAGCCCTTTTGAACGGTTCCTTTACAGTCAATTTCAAATGAAATTAGTCTGTGATCTGACATAGTCGCTTCAGAAGTGACTTGCCAGTTCTTTATATGATCCGAGATACTCGATGATGCCAGACTGAGATCGATTACAGTCTGGCTTCGGGAACGTAGGTTCACTGCCCTGATTGAGAATCTCTAGATTAGTGCTTGTCAAATATTCGAGTAATGATTTACCCCTAGGGTTGACGTTAGCGCTCCCCCATATAGTATGGTGAGCGTTTGAGTCGCGCCCTATAATGAGGTGTTTTTCTCACAGTGTTCTATCAGTTCTACCATCTCGTTACTGGGAGGTAGGTTGACAGAATCTCCCGGGAGATAAACTGACGCTATTACTACTTGAGGTTTTCCTTGCATATGTCACAGCTTAACTGTATGGTCGTGATATCACGTCCACACAGGTGTGGCAGCAGAAGAGCTTTAAAGTGGCTAGGGACATAAATACATGTTCTAGGTTTTTCTTGCCGTGTGTCAAAGAAAACGGTTCCTTTTGTACTCCCAAGGCCAGAAACCCTTGATTTAACAACCCAGGGTTCTTGAATGAGGGCAATGTCCTGCTTTACAGTGAGGCGTCTGCCTAGGCCGCTCTACAGTGTTGCAGGTTTATTTGTATAAAATTCTCTTTCATACTTATGTACCTATGTAATCAATGTGTTTATTACTTATCCGGCGTTACTGGAATCGGACTCCAGCAGCGCCTCAATATTCGCGAACTCCTCCCAGTTCGAAATCGGCCCGGGCGAGTTGCTGACACTGGAGCACGCATCGACCACAGGTTGCCTTGGCAGCCTGGGCGGTGATTTTTCCGTAGGTTTTTGCAGTTGCTCATGAGGCGCCTGTTGGTGATGTTTTGGTGGTTGTACTAACGTACTCCCCACCACTGGTTCGGCAGGGTTACTAACCCTCACTTTCAGAGAGGAAAACCCATAACTGAGTCTTCCCCCCCTTGGCGATTAGGTTAGTCTGGTCCTCTTCCTCAATGCCGAAAACTACCAGCCTCCCTTGAGGTTGATCTTTCACGGCTGTGTGGAAGAGACACCAGCTGCCTACCTTTGCCCAGGAATTCTGCACTTCCAAGCGCCGCTTAACCGTCGCCAGGTCGTCAGGTTCCCCTGGTACCCAGATGGCAGCCTTGCGGAGCCTAGGAAGGCAGTCTTCCTGCACTACCTTTAGGTGTGCAGCCTCCCACAATTGTGGGAGGTTGCCAACCACCTCCTTCAACCACTCCAGGGAATGGTTGTTCTCGCATGAAATTCTTAAAATTTCCCCCGAGTACCTCCACCCCCTGAACGTGGGTGCTAGTGTAGGGCCTTCTAGGGTGAACAAATGCTGGTCAAGGGCCTTGGCCAGGTGATTTTGGACCATATCCGCCGTTAGCCTACCCAGGTGGTTATTGGTATCAATAATTGCTACTTTAAGTTGTCTCTCGGCAGCTTGCTTGTAGCTACAAATGCGGGGTGCTTCAGCCTTTGATTGGGGCTGTGATCTGCCCTTCTTTGTCGGCGGTTGGGTTGGTGTCGAGTCATCCGACCTCTGCCTCTTTTTCTCCTCACCTACCCGTTTGCCCGCCTGGCCGGAGTTAGCTCTAGGAGCCTGCCTCTGGGTCCGAGTTGAGCCACGGGAGGTAGATGGTTTTGAGGATGGTGTTGGCGCAGGTTGACCTAATTGAGCCAGCCTGGCCTTCTTCCTCCTCTTTTGTTCAGCGCCGGAGATGCGCTTACGAGATTTGGTTTGTTGCTCGGTGACCTGCAACAGCAAATTTTGAGGGGTGTCCTGGGACGCTCCCTCTAGATTGTTTTGTTTGTCCATTTGGGGTTGCTTGGGTGCACCCCCTTTTCGGGGGCGGTTAGGGTTGATTACACCCTTCGATGGGGTGTCGATTGACCGTTTAGCAACCCCCTATTAAACGCCGTCGGTCCGGACCGCGTACGACGCCCGCCCGCAACTTTACGCACCTATTCAGTAGTTATCGCACGCCAAACGTTAACTTATCAGTTATTATTAAAAAGGCAGACAAAACAAAAATCACAGTTTTCACCCTAACTCCTGCCCTAATGGGCCGATTTAGGTAAAGATAACGACCACACCGAAAAAAAATGGCAAATTTTTCCCGATAAAGCGATACCACGCACAATATTGAAATTGAAAACTTCACCGCCCAGCACAATAAACAGCTGGAGCTCGTGCAAAACACGTTCGTTCGCGCGTGAAACCCAAGCAAAAGTCCCGATCGGATCGGAAAACACTTTTTCTTTATTAATTTGAGAGCGTTAGAATCCAAAACAATTCGTACTTTCTTCGATTAGACTCTCAATCAAAAAGTTATAGGACTAGAAACCAATTTTCGAAAAAAAATTTCAAAAGGGCTGTAACTTTTGAACTAGTAGCCCAATCTTGGAACTGTTTGAAATTATGGATTCTACAGGACACATTCTAAGTGAAAAATTTTATTCCGGGTCGATCTGAGACAATTTTTTTTTCGGGGCTCAAAAAAAGGCAGTGTATAACCTTACTTTTTTTACCAAAAATCGACTACACCAAAATTTCTCGGGAAAATACCTTTTCTTATTAATTTGGGTGCGTAGAATCCAAATCAATTCGTACTTTTTCGATCAGACTTCTCAATCAAAAGTTATAGACTCGACCGAACCTAAAGAAAGGTACGCTTCAATTTCGCGAAATGCAAATGGCGGGACATACGATAAGAAGGAAGAAGGCAATTGGAATCCTCTCTATAGGAGTTATATAGGCGAAATCCCTTCCAAACGATGTACTCTGGAATCCCCAAATTATGAATCCAATCGCCAGAGATTAATAAATATAGATGATGGCAATTAAAATTCCATACGTTCTAACTTACGCTACAGCGACGTGTAATTGGCTACGGTTTACGAAAAAAAGAAAGTGATAAAATTGCATTGCTAAATTCCAACAATAGATGGAGCCATCTATTAAATTGCTTTAAAAAGTGACGGGGATCGTTCAGAGATGCGGATTAGAAAGCAGGAGGTTCGTATCATTCAGATCGAACAGTCTTTGTTTCAGGTGGAGAACGAAAGCAATCACGGAATAACAGAGTCAAATAGAAGTGTCGATAGGGCCGAAAAATATTAGGACAGAATATGCGAAGACGAAGTAGAAATAAGGGCCGACGAAATGGAGTTCGCCCATAGATACTTCACCACCGAAAGACACCGAAACGTCACATGCGACAAATCTAAGCAACCTGCGTGATCTGAAGAGTTGGGAAATATCTGAAGAATGTGCAGGATCTGACGCTGAAAATTTCGGACAGTATGAAAGGGCGAGACGAGGAAACAGAAAAGAATGACCAAAGAAATTCAAATAATTTTGCTAACCGATAGCAAACGAAATACTTGAACGGGCTAAACAACTAAGTGGTAGGAAAAACCTGAGGAAGATTCTGGAGCATTAAGGAATACAAAGGGAAGAATTGGGAAAATTCAGAGAAATTAATTGGGAGAATTTGGATAAAGTGGAAAGTTTGGAGGAAGAATTAAAAACGCAAAATTTCTAAGGAAGTGAAAGTTTTTGAAGAATATTAACTTTTCAGTCTCTTCAGACTCTTCAAAGGGCACAAATTTGTTGACGCTTGACCACAAAAGAAATTCTCCTGATTCGCCAACTCAGGATGTCACAATATATTTGTTTGAAGCTACCTTTGTACAATTGCCAAAATAAACAAATGATGAGTGTTTGTTCCCGAAACCTTATCGAATAAAAAAAACCTTGGGGAAGTACGGTCCTCACGAAACAACGAAATGAATTTGTTTTGCGATTAGATTGCACGAGACTCACATACGACCTTGCTTTTTGCGGTTTTACAAATGGACTTTCACAACTTCGGACACCCTGGAACCCTTGCAGATTAAACCATTAAGGTCTTTATTAGAGCCGTAATTCTGAGCACAAAGAACCGTTTTCAGGTATTGCCATCAGTTTTCAAGAGACTCCATAAGCTGACAAGAAAACTGAATTGGAGCAAACATGTCCAGCTCAAAGCCGAAGAAAGTCAATAGGGCTTTCTGGCAGAGTCGCCGAGCAATTGGGAGACGTTGTGGACCATCTCCGAAGGCTGTCTTGTGGCCGTGCACTGCCGTGATAAGACCTATACTCTGCTATGCAGCAATTCTCTGGTGGCCTAGAACCAGGCTCTCCACAACCATGTGCAAAGATTTGCGTGCCTTGTTTGCACGGACGCGATGCGAACAACTCCCACGGCTGCCTCCCCTCCCAACGTGTGGAATGGTTTGAGTGACATTGAGGGGTCGGACGACTCTAGTCCGGGAGGTAGTACAAAGAGCCCGAATTTGAGACCTAGGTACGCGTGGACCCTGTACAGTGTACACCCTAATATCGTAATACAGAATCGTCTTCTGCAGCTTTCTAGAGCTTTCCCAGTTTCGTTTTCAATCTTTTCCAATGTTAAACGAGCCGACAGCTCCCTAAAATGGCACATAAAAACCCTATGAAGGGCACGGAGATATCCGAAAAGGGTTTATAGAACCTTTTGTTGCACTGAAAAGTACTTCTCGTCCGATACTTTTAAAACCCTCTAGACCTTTCTCAGAGTCCGTTGTACAGCACTAGGGGGGTTTTATAAATCTCGCTCCGGAACTTTAGGTCGGTCCAAAGAGCTCTAGAGCACACGAAACGGGGAAGAAGGTGCGAAGGATTTTCAAATTTAAAAACCTCGCAAGTTTTAAAGAATTTTAAAAAAACCCGTCAGTTGCTTACTTTCGCATCAAAACCTTGGGCTCTAACTAAAGCTCTATAAAGTTTTGTAAGGATTCCTAAGGGGTATTAAATTTCGCAACTTATAAAAACCCGGAGCTTGTTATAGATGTATAAAAACGCTCAATGGCTCGTACAACAATTACTAGGCACCTATGAAAACTCTTCAAATAACGAGAGGTTCGACTCCTAAGACTTTCTTTAACACTAAATGCTTTAACGGTTCTAAAAGTCCTTGCTTTAAAGGTTCTAAAAGTCTTTTGGACACTCGAAAAGTTTTAATAACTCAAACGATAATAATAATAATAATTTTTAAAGGTTTTTTGGGCGCTCTTGAAGCTCTTAAAGTCTCTCAAAACCATTTAAGACCATTAAAAGCTGTTAAAGAAAGGAAAAAATCTATGGACTTCTGGAAGACTTGGAAATAACTCTCTTCTTTAGATTTTTACATGGTTCAGATCCCTCCATCTATCTATCTATTCACAGGGGGGCCGACCGGGCAGCGCTTAGGCACACCAAAGGCCCATTGTGCCTATTCCCTTTCTTTCCTAGCTAGGTTCAGAGCCCGTACCTCTCAATAAAGAACCTAAGTTGCTTTGCCCTCCCCGGTTTGATATAGCTGTCGCCAAGGAGCTTTCTTTTGCCTCGCCACAGAAGCTGCACGTGGACTCCTCCACAAGCCCAATGTTATGCAGGTGATAGTTGACTATCCAGTGCCCCGTAAGGACATCAGTGATCTTCCTAATCTGATTTCTATTCAGTTTTAGAAGCTTAAAAGTCTCATATTTGCCCAGAGTCTCTGTTAAAAAAGGCCCTGGTCCACTTGCTTGTTGTCACTGAGCCTGGCCAGTCTTTAATACTGGTCTTAGTAAGACAGCCCAGATCACGTTCATTCTTGCGAGGAGAGGATCAGATCTGAGGGTTTCCTCCGAGATTCGCACGTGCCCAAGGCTGCCTCGATCCTTCCACTCGTCCCAATCCTTCAGCCCTATGGAAGCCTTCCCAACCTCTGCCTCCACAGCTAAGTGTAAAACCTCTAGTTCCAGAAGTTCCTCCATGGCCAAAGTTGGCGTGGTTTTCAAGGCTCCAGTTTCTCCCAGACAGGCGAGTCTCTGAAGACTTTCTATCTCCTTCCTGTACGCCATACAGTATTGCAGTCCTTATCACGACAGTGTAAAGCCAATAGAGTTCAAGCCTTCAAGAAATGATGTAAGGCTGATAGGCCTGTAATCCTGAGGTAGATACACAACTCTTACCTTTTCCCAGTTTTTAGAGATGTACTCTAAAGCTAGAGAGGCTCTAAAGAGGTGCAACAAACGTAAGAGCACCGGCTCCAGGCCCTTCTGCAGAAGAGCCGGAAATGTCCCGTTCGGTTCTGCGATCTTAAATGGGCTGATCGTGTTGACCGCCTATTCCCTCGGTAACCACCTAGGCAGAGACTTCCCAGTCCATCGGTCTTACACCGACCCGGGTAGCTGCTCTTGGTGGGTCCGAAGTTACGTAGTTCCCAGAGCCTAGAAAGCGTATTTCATGTGAAAACCTCACCCGCGATAGATGTCTATCTGCCGCATGGAAGCTTCAGTGCCCCCACTGTTTGCGCCGGCTTTTACAAAAGGATCTTGCGAAGTGTTTGAACTGCAAGAAGACCCTTCATGTTACCTCAGAAGGTCCTGTATGATCCTCGCAGTGAATATGGTCCTTGGTGTTCTCTTCGTTCCTCGAAGGGTTCGTAGTTTACATATGTCCTCACACGAGGCTGTTATCGCATCCCTTACTAATGCGGCCGCCTCTTCCACCTGCCCTGCTTTCTGAGCGCAGAAAGGTGGTACAACCAACCGCTCTGACAGTTTCGCCATTTAGCAGTCCCGGTCAGTGACACTCCCCAATTCGAGATCATGTGAGTTATTAAAAAGGAGCCCAACGTCAGATCAATAACCGCCTGCCCCCGCGCTGTGTCGAAGCTGCTCACTGATTTAAAACATTCAAATCAGTTGTCTGCAAGTACTTCAGAAGGTGTCCCGTCCCCCCCAGGTCGTATCCGCGCTGGTGTGTTTTTGCATCACAGCCAACCACAAAAGGGAGCCTACTATTTCGACAGTTCTCTATCAACTCGGCCAGCTCCTTGGTTGGTGGAGTCTCTTCTGAATCGTACGGGAGATAGGGGATAAGACTCGACCTCTTACCCGGCCCCTGTAAACTGAAGCAAACGTCTGCTTTACATAAACAGGTCACCCCCTTACTGTGCTGCGAATTGCTCTGTAAGAAGGTTACCTTGTCCATCACTGATTGTACAACGTTCCCCCCTCCCCTAGCGATACCGACGATTCCGACCGCTGGTCGGAACCAAGAACCGCCACACGAGTCAAGAACTCGCCAATCTTTCTCGATCTCAGAGGGTGTCGGTAACAATCCCGACGCCTCTTCGAGATTGACAGTGAGGGGCGGAACCCTCTCTGTCACAACGGCACTGGGTCCTCCTGCTCCGGTGGAGATCTCTCCCTTACCTGGCGCAGCCGGAGCACTCGCTTCCGTCACAAGAGAGACCCCCGCGTGTGCCTGAATATTCTGCCGGTGGAGTGCCCGATAGGATGCGTAATCGACACTAAATGAGGAGGACCCTACCACGCTACTGCCTGCGGAAGAACGTCCTCTATAGACTCGTCCTGAAAACAGGATTTTGACTCTGGGGGCCCTTCAAGATGGTGGCCGTGTCATCCGGGAACACGACGATGCGCCATTCCAGAGCCTAATAAGAGGAACTGTCCTCTGCAACTAGTGCAAGGTCCACTGGTTCGCGCATTCGGCCACAATGGCTCCCTACTGATTCCGGCGGAGCCATCATGCACCTTGACTGAGGCTCAGTAATGTCCACCTCCACGTGTCAGCCCCTCCCCAGCGACTTGCCCATTGGTTCGCGGTGGGCCTGCAACTTTGGGTGCTTCAGAACCTCTAGGCTTCTTCTCGGGCTCCTCTAAGCCAGACCCTGGAGTGCTTCCCTCCGATCGGAGACGCTTGTTCCCTGATGTCGACCCAGACATAGCCTTGGGCTTTGACTTTGGCGCTTCCTGGTCACGGCCTACTGTGCGCCAGTGTTATTGCGAATAGTAGCTGTCCCACCGCCAGAACCTTGAATAGGGTCCTGCGGTAGAGCCGTCCCCTCTTTGTAGGACCCCTTTTGAGGGCCCGGCTGGTTGGTCCCTTGTAACGGGGAGCTCGAAAAGGGTTTGTTTGAATAGTCGGCCATACAATGCCCCCGAGTAGTGCGGAAATGCGGCTTGGCTGGCAGCTCGGTGGTCACCCGGGCACTATTCTCGACATCGCACCCCCAGTTCCACGCAGTCCTCGGAACGGTCGCTAACAACTTGCCTTGGGAGGTTGGTCCTCAGTCTTGACCCCAACGAGTCACTTAAAACCATCATTACCTACACCGAAGCACGATCATTCAGGTGTCTGTGTCCCCCTTTCCGCCACCGGGGGACGCGCCCGACGTTTGCCTCCTCCGCGCGGGGTTCAGATTCTTACCATTCTTCGATTTCTGCAAATTCCCTCCGATTCCACAAGACCTTTCGGACATTTCTGATTCTAAGGTTACCTCAAATTCTTCCAATTTCCCCATCCTTGAGTTGTTTTATTTCTTCTTTTAATGTTTCTCTTTGGGTCTGCGAAGCCTTCACACTCCTTCCGGGCTTCACATTTTTGAAATTTCTTAGTTTCTTCAATTTATTGTAAAATGGACTTATCGCTCACAGCATTGATGTTTTTCCAATTCTTCAACATTTCTTCAAAAATTCTTCAAACTTGCCAATCTCTTAGATTCTCGAATTCTTAAGTTGGAATTTTTTGTATGTGTTTCTTTGAGTTCTTTCGATTTTCCAAGATCTTTGCGATCTTTTCTAATCGCTTCGATTTTTCGAATGTTTATATTCTTGGGGTAGGGGGTAGGTGGTACTGAAGCAAAACCCGTTAAATCCTTTACAAGGAATGCAGAACAAGTATATACAATATAACGGGAAAAAAACTGATGTACCTATACCGGTGACTGATCCCTCAATTGCGTAAACTCTATGTCTCCTAGACTATTGTCTTTTTGTTTCAAAATATCCTCGTATGTTGTAAATATCAATGACTGATAATACCTTATCCCTTATCAAATGAAAACCTAAAATTATTACAGAATGCAAAACACCAGTTTGTTCTAAGATTAGATTAACCTCAAAAAATGGTATTTATTGGAAGGGGCGTGAGATCTCTCCATAGTCAGTCCAATCTATACGGAAGAAACAATGAGATCCTATTTGCTTGGTGCCGTCGTTTTTGCTTTGAGTATTAATTTCCATTTCGCTTTCACAGACTTGACCGCTCTCTTGGTTTGCAGGTTTGGCGAACGTGGAGTCGATCATAGGAGGGACGAATACCAAGATCAGCAACTTTCCCTTTTACGCTTCAATTCGCATGTACCCCAACAAGTACAGTTGTGGTGCGTCGATCATTGGCAAACAGTGGGTGATAACGGCGGCTCAGTGCGTCTATGGGTAAGTGCTCATCTTTGGGAGCTCCACGGTTAATAAATGTCGGTTTAGCCTTGACCGCAGGAGTCTCTTTGTGGCAGTTGGAACCGATTCCTTGAACCGAATCGGCGCTAGTTACGCGGTCGACCGAATTGACATCCACCCCTACTTTAACCGCATAACCAAGGCCAATGATACGGCCCTGGTCCGGCTAACCAGAAACATCGTTTTCAACCAGAACGTTTCCTCGATACTTCTGGCGTCGGACATTATCTCCACCGGAAAGACCCTGGTGCTGGTTGGTCACGGCGCAACATCGTATCCGTTCAAAAACCCGTCGAGCAATCTCACTATGATTGTAACGAGGTCAATTGACATCGCCCAGTGCGGCACGATTCTCCGTCAAAAACTCACCAAATCCTATCTGTGCACGTTAGCCAAGTCGTTTAGAGGTGCATGCGTCGGTGACGTCGGCAGTCCACTGGTTAGCCGAGGTGGAAGTTTCGGGTCTAGGAAACTTTACGGTGTCTTATCGTTGGATCAGTCGTGCGCCCGCGGTGGCCAACCCGATGTTTACTCGTCAATTACTGACGCAAGGCCATGGATTCTTCGAAATACTGGCTTGTGAGGTGCCCGATAAAAAGTTTAAGGCAATTAATTCAAATTTATAATTAATTTTAATCTAGTGTCCATTACTATTTTAATAAATGAAAATAAATTAACGAACATTCTTATAAACCCATAAAAAACATGTACATCCCCAAAGAAGATGAGCTCCTTACTCACAAAATCGTGGACTTTAAGTCCAAAAGTGTATTTTTTTCAAGTTTTGCATAAGGACTCCCAAGCCCTTTGAACGCTCCACACAACAAACAAAAATCCGAAAGTTATTCTTGAAGATCTTCATATTCTTCAAATTAACAAAACAAGAATCCACTAACATCACGTCAAGCGGTTTTAATGAAGAACTCTAAATCAAACTTCCCCTTCCCCTTAAAAACTGAAATGGCACGAAAAGAATCTGGAGAATCTCAAGGATATAAAGAGTCGGGAAGGTTCTTAGAAGCGGAAGAAACAGAAAAATCTGAACAACTTGAAGAACCAGAGAGAACATTCAAAAACTGAGAATTCAAAAAATCTATTTGATAGGTTGGACGATAATAATAATAGTGTTTAAAAGCTTGAAGATTTTTTTATGTTTTTGAGCGCTCTTAAAGCTTCAAGTCTCTAAAAAACACCTTTTAAAGAAAGGAAAAAATTCTATGGACTTCGGGAAGACTCTTGGAAATTGGAACCTTGTCGCCAAGGAGCTGATCAAAGCGTCACAGTGACAGACCACATGATCGGTATAGTCTCATCTGTCTCGCCACAGGACCTGCACGTGGGCTCCTCCACAAACTAAATGTTATGCAGGTGACAGTTGGCCATCCAGTGCCCCTGATCTTCCTAATCTGGTTTCTATTCAGTTTTAGAAGCTTAGAAGACTCAGAATTGCCAAGGGGGCCTGTTAAGAAGGCCCTGAACTGCGTGAGTCCAGTTGCTGGTTATTATTATTATTAAACTTGTGCACTGACAGAGCCCTCAGCGTCACCATACTGTTCAGCCCCTTTCTCCTTTTTGCTATAGGGGCCCGTCCGTTAACCACACGAGCCCCCGGGTTTGAGGAACGGGCAATCTGAGTTCAGTCGCTGCTCTCTGTACAGGCGAGTAACTTTATACCTCTTTGGTCTTAGTAAGGCAGCTCGGATCAAATACCTTCTTGCGAGGAGGAGATTGGATGTAAGTGTTTCCTCCCAGATCCGCCCGTGCCCATCGCTGTCTCGACCCTTCAACTCTCCCCAATCGTTTAGCCGTACGGAAGCCTTCCGAGCCTCTGCCCTCACAGCTAAGTGTAAAGGCTCTAGTCCCAGAAGTCACCACAGTGTATAGCCAATAGTGTTCAAACCCCATGTGTCCCATTAATAACGGGAAAAAAAATGGTTAACAAAAGGATTACTGGATTACTGGATTTTGAGGTGCCCCATAAAAAATTTAAGCCAAATAATTCAAATTTATAATTAATTTTAATCTAGTGTCCAGTACTATCTTAATAAATAAAGTTAAATAAACGAAGATCTTTATAAACCCATAAAATAACATGTAAATCCCCAAAGACTAAAAAACCTAACCAAAAGATGGGCTCCTTACTCACAAAATCATAGACTTTAAGTCCAGTTTTAAAATGTTGCATGAATCTTAAGGACCCCCAAGCTCTTTGAAGGCTCCAAACAACAAACAAAAATCCGAAAGTTATTCTTGAAGATCTTCATGGAATTGCTAAAAAAACGGGGCGAATGTAAAAGAGGCGAGAGCCTTTGAAGGAAGGGGAAATAAGGCAGTAATTGTTGAACTTAAATGGGAAAAGAAGATGGCCGTTACGAGGGGTAAGGGGCAGTTAAAGAAGAGCGGGATATACATAAATGACGTCTTGAGATATGAAGAAAGAAGGGTACAAGAGAAATTAGAGAGGTTGCGGAAAGGAAAAGAAGTAAGGGCAAGAGAGATGGGAAACTAATGGTAACATCTAAATGATGCAGACGGAGTACCAAAGAAAAAGGATTAATGACAACAGACAAGAAAAAGACGGGAGAGGGAAGGAAGAAACTATCAGCAAAAGAAAAGATAGAAGGAGGGGGGGAGCGAAAAACGAAATAAAAATGGATATGGATAACTTGAAAATTATATTCCGAATGAAAATATACCGAAGAATCAATTTGGGAAGAGGGACAATTTAAAGGGAAGAACAGAAGGAGGTATATTAACAGAGGGATAAGGGAATGGAGGAGGAAACAAAAGAGGAGGGCGGACGAGAGAAGAAAATGACAGTGATACAACAGAGAAGGAACGAAGGACTTAACAAATAAAATATAAAGAGCATGGTAGATGAGGAGGTGGGCTAACATTGGGAGGTGATTTTAATGGCGGAACAGGAATTAAAGGAAAGGTGTGTAGAGATGGGGACACAAGCTAGAAAGTCAACAGGTAAAGTGTTACTAGAGTTATCAGAAAAGAGAGGTTGGAGAATTCCAAACGGAAATATGGAGGGGGATAGGAACGGAAAATTCGCATACATGGGAGAGAGAAGGCGAGGTCGTTCGTTAATTGATTACACAATACAAAATACAATTATAATACGGAAAAAAAAGATAAATTGAAGGATCACTAACCGATTGAGTCTAAAAGGGGAGTAAGAAGATCAAAAATGAAAAGACGCAAAGACGAAGGGAGTTACAGTTGTGGACAAGAAGTTCAAGAGTGAGACTAGAGGAACAAGAAGAAGAAATAGGTACAGAGAAGGAGTTGAATAATATAAAGAAGATTATCAAAAAAGCAATAACGTCGGAACAAATAACTGAAGGGGAAGGGAGAAAAATAACAAAGGGGTCGTGGGACAGAGAGTGTACAGAAGAGAGAGAGAGAGAGACAGATATAGAGAAATAATGGAGAGAGAAAGAAGAAGGGAAATAGGGGAGAAAACAAGTGTTACCTTCACTTTGGGCAATTACCTTGAGATAAGCACACGGTAAGCTCAGATAAAGTAGAGGTGGATCGGGGTAAATATAGGGGTTTTTATACACAAGCAAAAATAAGTAAAAGGGAAATGTAATAATAGTAAACCGGATAAGCGTCACTTGGTCTTTAGTAACTTCCAAAAAAGAGGGCAAAATACTTACCAAAAGGGGGAAACAAGGCAGACTAAGAGATCCTTGTTCTGGTCTTGAAAAGCTAAAGGAATAAAATGCTTGGTAGTGATAGAACATAAACAATAATTGACGTCACAATCTTAAAAATTTTACAAATAGGACACTGTAATATATAGATCTGCATTGTCAATATTTGAATTCAGATTGGTTGTTAGTTATAGGTATCAGGAGAGCATATTCTACTATCCTAAGAATCTGACACACCCACGGACACGGGCGATTGGCACAAGGAAAATGTAGAAAATCAATTTGGTTATAAATTTCCTCATCTACCTGTTCTTATCCTCCCTGGTACATCAATTGTTGAGAAAAATGTTTGTATCAGGAGAATATAAAAAGCGCGACCCATTTTTATCTCCTTTTGAAAAATCTGATACATTGACGGATGAGGTGGATTAAGAAAGCATAGGAAATAATAGTGCTCCTATCCTCTTGATACACTGTAGTGTTAAGGGGTTAATTATTTCATTTATCGATTCCTAATACATTTGTTTCTTCGATAAGTGGTTGTATTAGGAGACTATAAAATGCAAGGGGGTGCTAGCTCACAGTACAACCGAATACGACGCCCTCTATAATGCTTATGAGTTACTGTTGTACATGAAGGTATCAGCAAAGAGTACCCATAGTATTATGGTTACTCTTTGGTATCAGGAAATCATCATGCGTACTATCGTAAGCATGAATAACAAAGATTATCGCAAAGAACATACAGAATCAATTTGATAAATCATATTTTATTTAGCGACCCCTATGATTCTGATACATTAAGTTCTGACAGAAATTTACGTGTTAGGAGAACATGATTTATAGTTTACAGCGCGACGTATATCCTTCCACTTCCTATACTGCTAATAGAGTTTGATAACATGTATGAGGGTATTAGGAAATCATCACCTACTATTTAAGAATCTGATTCAGTCACAGACACACACATATTGGTTAGTGAGAACTCGAGATGGTGATATCCTCCCAATACATCAACTGTTAAGATAAATTTTCGTATCAAGAGAACATAAAACACGAGATGATGCCTAAAGGAAACACGAAATACAAATTGTATAATAAATTATAATTTGTCGGTTCCCATTCTCCTGACGCGTCAATTTTGGTATCAGGAGAACATAAAACGACCCATTTCTTCTACTCGTAGTTTTTCCCTTTGTAACCTGCTATTAGATTGTTCTCTATTGGTATTTCTCTCCCACTTACACATAATCAAACGCGAATTAAGCTTCACTTGAAAGTGATATTTTCCCGAAACCATCACCGTAAATACGAACAATAGCGCAAGTTTTCACCCATGAGGGTAATATTATATTGTTAGATTATTATTACCTTCATTAAAATTTCATTCATTAAAAATAACGTGTTTTTATGATTGTCCTGTAATTTGTTTTTGTAAACTGTTGAGCAATATAGGTATTATTATTATAACAACCGCCTGGTTTTAAATAAAGTTTAATTTGCATGAATTAGTGGCTATTACTATAAGTGCTAATAATAACGTAAATTTTTAAACGCGCGGAAACCAATCAGCGTAATATTCTAAAAAGGATAAAAATTAAAACTACCTACATTACGTAATCCGTCGCATGTCTGCAGCATTCCTGTCACTTAAATAGTAATCTTCATTTCATTTCAACCGGTTTAAAAAACAGAACTGTATCCTTCAGATGGATTCAAACTTTTGTTAACATTTTGAATTTTTAGTACAGGAAATAGTTAGTCCTTTGTATTTTTTGGTCAAAGGAACGTTAAGTTAGTAAGAAGAAAATTTTTCCGTTGTAAATAAAATCTAGGGAGTCGGTTAAGGGAAGTTAGTCTAATTTTTCCATTTTTCAGTTCAATATTAAATAACAAAGGTCTTCTAACTGAGTGAAATATGTAAAGTATAAATTGTCAATTGTTGTATAAAGAGGAAACCGATTTTCCGTTATTACTAATGCAGTATAAGGTCCGTTTTGACACGAACAATGGTTTTCAACCCCTGAATTCTTAGGAAACAATTTGCAAATAATGACTAAAAAGTCGGGCAAATCTGAACCCAATGTTCAAAGAACCCCAAACATCCGAAGAACCTAAGTCGAGGAATCTGGGAAATTGCAGGTAATTAAAGAATTGGAACAATTAGATAAACCCAATACTCGAAAATAACGAAGGAATTCAAAGAATCTCAAAGAATGCAAAAGAATGGCAATCTATGATGGATCTCGCGAACTAGAGAAATCCCAAGAACCGGAAGAATGTAAGGAACCAACAGAATCCTTAATATCCTTATAGATCTACAGCATCTTTATGGGGTGACAATCCAGAAGAACTGTAAGAATTTGAAGTATTTGAAGACTTGAAGAATTTGAAGCATCTACTGAATTTGAAGAAACTAAATCAAACCGGGGAATTTGGCCTCTTGTTAGCTTATGCCGATACTTGTTGGCCTAACAGTTTTAAAGAACAGAAAATATGCTGAAGCCTCTTATTATATTCAAAGGTACAGCTTTTAAAGACTCATAAAGGCTCTTGGAGACTCTTTAAGATTATTGACGGCTCTTTAAAATTTCTTAAAAGGTCAGCTCCTAAAGGTGCTCTTGCAATCTCATTGCAAAGCAAACTTTGAAGGCTCAACTTTTTAAAGTAAAGATCTGAGGACCTTTAAAGGTCCTATAGGGTCTGAAGCTGAAACCTTAGTTTATAGAGCCTTTCAGGTTTTCTTCACTCCTTCAGAGTCTTAAAAAGCTTTAAGAGTGAATCCTCAAAGGTCTTTAAAGCAGTTTACGGGAATCTTTTAGGAGCCGTTAAGAAACGCAACAGTGTGTAACAATTCCCAAAAACATAGAAGAGTTTTTTAAATCCTTTAGACACCGTGGAGTTCTTTGCTTTCTTTGAAACTCGGGTTTTTAATATCCTTAGCGTATCTTTAGAAAAGATATTGCAGAGCCTTAAGGGAGTATTTGATTGGTTTGTAGGATCATTCAATTTTTTTGAATGTCTTTGATAGTTTTTAATGTGCTTAAGATACTTTAAGCCTTTGACGGCTTTAAGAGTTCTTAAAGGTCCTTTAAGAGCATTTAAGAGAGTTGTTTTGACCCTTTAACGATCTTTATGGGTTTTTAACGGCCTTCAAAAATGTTAAGGGCACTTAAAATATTTTAAGAGCTTTTAAAGATCGCAAACAGTACCTAAGAGTCTGCTTTTTTTTTTTAAATATTTCAGATTTTTTAATGGTTCTTTTATGGGTTTTTAAGGGTCCTTTAACTTTTTCAAGAGTGCAAGAACATCTAAAATACCAAACAACTTAAAGATCATTATCGCAGTCTATGGGATCATTCCCTCTGGTGAAAGCCAAGCCTTTAAAGATACTTCAAAGGTCTATTAAGAGCCTTATCAAATGTTCTTCATGTACTACTTATTTATCGCCCAAAACCGTTCGGTCCTCAGGAGAATCGCATGATGATTTTTGCAAAAAAATCATCAGATCCTCTTCTTCAATGCAGGAAACGTATCACAGGGGAGTCTGGGGAAAAGAAATACACCCTAGCAAAAAAAAGGATTATTCTCTAAATTCTCTTGATAACTCTTTCTCCATAACCCTCATCTCTTTACCATGGCGCCATGGTAGTTTTCTAGAAATGCCAATAAAACTGTTGTATGTACTGGAGGGTATTCCATGCCCTTAGTAGTCCGGTAGTTTTTTCCATAAAACGTTCAGATTTCAGGAATCGCATGACGATTTTTGGAGAAAGAATTATCAATTCCTATTACTCTAAGAAGGGCGTCGGGGATAAAAAATACCCTCCAGCAAGAAAATTATATTAAAAACAGGGAAGGCCTGGATAACTCTTTCTCATAGCTCTCATTCCTTTACCATGGCACCCTCATGGCATGTATGAACGGAGCATTTAATTGGTTGGTATTGACCCCTTAACGATCTTTAGGGATCCACAAGGGTCTTTAAAGCACACTTTAAAAGCCTTTAAGGGTCGCAAACAGTCTCCAGTCTGCTCACATTGAAAAATTGGAGAACATTGAAGAACCGGAGGATTCTGAAACATTAGAAAAACCAGAGTGAACTAGGTATAAAGGTATAAAAACAATTGGTAGGAAAATTTGAAGGATTCCAAAACCTCAAAAAACGGAAAAACTTGAAGAAAAGAAACGTAATTTGAAAGTGTTTAGGAATTTTGAAAAGTCGAAGAGAATTTCAAGAATGTATAGAAGTAGAAGACGTAAAGAAAGAGAAAGAGAGTCTGAAATACTGGTACTGAACTGAGCTGAAGCGGGGAAGATTGTAAAGAACTTGATATAAGTGAAGAATGTGGATGATGACAGAAGTGGAAGGGTCTGGGGAGTTAGATTAATCGAAAAGTATATAAAAAGTTAAAAAAATTCGCAGAAAAGGAAGAATTTGAAGAATTAGAAGAGTTGAGCAATGGATCTGATGAATATAGAAAATCCAAGGAACCTAAAATAACATCAAAAGAACTTGAGCTGAAAAATCTGAAGAATTAAGGAAAATTTTTAAAAAAGCCCCCTCACACCCCAGACCATTTCCATTTAATGCGAATGCTACCACTAACTAAATTTTAATTGAGGAAGTACGGAATAAATTATAACGTGCCATTGAAAAACCACTGAATTTTCAAATTAAATTACGATAAGTACTGAATAATAATGCGTGACGTCATTTAATAGCATATACCAACGCTGACAACATTTTTACATTTCATATCACCGTTTTCATTGTCACCGACACCGTTTTCCTTGTCATGTTAAACACTAGAGATCGCACTTCGCCTATGGCACATTTTCCCACGTGTGAGCGATGTGGGTGGCCTTCTCTCGCCCGACCACATGTCGAACAAATGAGTAGAGACTTTTTTTGGAAAATTTTGTGCTAGTTTTTAAATATTTTTTTATTGATTAGGAAAATCAAATTTGAACAATTATATTTTGAAATTGAGTTTTTTGAATTTGTCCAAACCTTGAGTGCTTCAGTTTCTTCAAGGTTATTTATATCTTTGTAATTCCTGATACGAGAAATTTCAAAACGATGCAATTAGAATGCTAGCCACCTTTGATTATAAGGGAATATGTTTCCCATTCTAATATTTTTAATCATTTATTAACCTTAATCACCGGTCATTAGTCTCAGATAATCTAATGCCAAATTAAATCATTTCGTTGTTGCTTGGGAATAGTACTTCAATAAGTGGATTTTTATCTGATAAGGTTTTTCGAATAAACACTCGTCGTTTTGGCATCAAAGCAAAGCTAGGTAGCTTTGATAGATTTAAAAAAAATATAAATTCACAATTCAAAAAAGTTTTACAAAAGGCTATGATGGTTGGGGTTGTGGCTACGGCTTCAACCCTATTCGTAAGGACCCTTATAAGCTTCTTAAGGGGCTTTCAAAATTTGGTTTTCAAAGACTCTAAGACGCAGATTAAAGGCTCTAAAATACTCTTTGAGACTTCTAGTGGTTTTTAAATATTAATAAATGCCCTTAAAGGCTGAGAGGTGGCAGGGCCACGTCCTTGGTTGGAATTTTCCACTCAAAATAACCGGTAACACTTAATTCCAACTTGCTTCAATTTTCTTCAACAAAAATTGAGTACAACTGCTTACCAAAATATACATTCAAAAAATTACTTTTTTTAAAAAACGGTTAGTTACAAGACCTCACTTGCATAAAATAAAATTGAACCTCTGCAGCACTGGCAAAAATGTTATATGACAATTAATTTTTAATTTACCCACGGCTAGCTCAGTATAATAAAAATATGTCGCAGTTTGGCCTCTTATCTCCTTTGGTTTGATTGAACTCGAATAAACACTCTGTAACGATTTTTGCCGAGAAATTCTACCAGTTTTAGCGATCACTCCGTAGATGAGCATCCGGCGACAACAATTAATCAGGCCGTTTGGAATCGTTCCCATGGAAATAATTAAATTATTGGTACAGCCGCCGAAAGCTCTCTTGGCAGGGAAGAAGAAAGACAATCAACCTTGTTAAGTTTTAGGAGCGTTAATTACCAATAAATCAATTTCAGTTTCCTAATGTTATACGAAAAACAGGATTAAAACCGGCAAGGTCGTGAAGCTTTCGTAGATACCAGGTGATATGGATAATTCCGCCGTTTGACCTACGAATTCCTTGACAATGGGTTTAATTACTAGACTACCGAATTTGAGGATTGCATTCCGGCCATTTGGATAAGTATGATTAACCGTCACTAATTAAATGGGTTATAAGTGCCTCCGATTAAGTCGGGATTACATCCGTTAGATGAGCTCTTAAAAAACTTAAATTTTGACACCGATCCCATATTTTTCTGACGTCAGAAAGAGTTATTAATTTAAAAAAGGTTTTAATTTTCGAAAGTTATCTAAGGAATACGCGTACGAGTTCCAGTTGCTCCTATCCGAAATGACCGGTGAAATAAATAAAAAACGCACTACCAAAAGGGATCTTTTTGCTTTTCCATTAATCTATTAATCCACAAATTCATTTTCGCAATCGTACCTCATCTTTTGCTTTTGCCGTCAATTTATATTTCATTAGTACTGTTTTGTTTTGACGTTGAGCTTATCCCACCGACTCTACAGCGTTTCTTTAGCCGCATAGTTCTCTTTTGGCCGTACTGCTTAATTTTCAAACTAAGCGTTAGCTTCTTGCTTTGTTAATTATAAGGGGGGAGAATTGTGATGCTTCCCTGCATTTAACCTTCCGTAACAACCGCTAATTAAGTTGTGGTTTGTTGTTTTTTTCGTGTGCCTTATTTTTACTTTTAGATTGTGTTCGAGCGTCACCGTCTCCATTTGCTGAAGTTCCGTTTTCTGGTTGAGTATTACCTGAGGCAACCATTCCGCAACAAGCCGAATACGTGCCCAATGGCAAGATCGCACCCCTTGGTGACGCCCGTATCGTTTTACCCCTCGTCCCGTCGATTTCACCGCTTCCGTGGGCATTAATTTTCAAGCCACCGACTACTAAACTCCGTCGTATAGAAACAGACACCCGAGCAGAGTTCAGCACCGTCCGTTCCGAAAGCAAAACAACCGTTTATCTCCGGACGACCTCCGCTGGACCTAGTCAGACATTTTTGAAATTTTTTTAATTGATTGAATGTGTTAACTAAAACAAAGGCGATCAACTTTCATTTCCTTTCCAAGTTATTGGACTTAAAATAACAATATGGCTTATGAAAAGAAATACAAAAAATGCAATACCTATCACGTGCCCATACTAAGTTTGATCCTTATCTAAGGTTCATCTTTATCACATACTGAATTACTCTTTTAATGTTAAACAAAATTTTAATGCAACCAAAGGAATGGTATCACTGAAATTAAATGTAATTTTCGAATTAATCAAACTAAATAACCCAAATCCTTTGTTAGGATTTGATTCTTATTCATAAATATAATAAAAATCTATTCATGTAAATGGTTCGCATAGGTTGATTCCTTTAGGAATATTTAAATTACTTCATCATGCGAATTTCTAAAATAAACTAACTCCTGCTTTATACACTTAAAAAATGTAAAATAACTTACAGGTATTGAGGGGGATAATATTCACTTCCGGTAACAATTGCAAATTCACACTGCGAAATAATTGTTTCACACACCTATATGTGTACGTGGTCGCTCAACCAAATACAATTTCAAAGCCAAATTTGTGAAACAGCAAAGCGAACACCTTTTACAGAGTTCATGTTCTTCTAATACAAATTTCGCGTTTAAAAGAAAAGCTGTGCAGAACTTATTCATGGGCAGTAGGACACGTTCCTATTGCGTTAAATTGTTTCTATACACATTTGCAGGATCGCAGAGATACGAGAACACAAACACCATTTACCGTACCCATTATACGCCCCAGACATAAATGCTTACTTTAAAGATGTTATCTCCTCGTATAAACAAGAGATGCGAACTAGAAAACTTTCCCCAATACGGTTCTTGTCGGCTGTTATCGCCAGACATACCTTTGTTCATATTCACTATGAAGCGGTATATGTGAAAATTTACCTATGTTTTACAAAAGACAAATTCGGAGAATTGAAACGGAGGAGCGGACATGCGTTACTAAGGTACCTCAAATGCGAGACTGTGTAGAATTTATTCATGGACACATTCGTTTCGCCTTTTTCCACGAGATTTAGCGCGCTTTTTCACCATAAGCCAACCCATTACCGCCAAAGCATCATCGTGCCCTTACTATATGTATATACGAACTGAAGCATAGCAATCCCAGTCCGTGTGTGGCGCACCTTCATTTAAACGAAATCCTCAAGGCGTCGACTGGACAGTTTTGGCTTGAGGGAAAACTGTATGTCTCTTAGCTGGGTCAGTGCTATTCATGAACCGGATTAAAAGTCGCGTTTCCGAATGCGAGCTGAAAATTGTATGCGAATCTCCGTATCTTGTTGTGATGTTCCGCCCTGTATATAAAACCTACGATGATGCACACATTGTGAGAGCTGGCAATCACGCGACTTCTTAGAAGCAACTGCTCCGTCTCGGAGAGCACGAACGCTGGTTACGTTTTGACATTTTGGTTGTAGCTTCGTTTAGTTTACTTCTGTTGTTATTTTTGTGTTGTTTAATGCATTTATGTTTTGTGTGAAAAAGTTTATATATTTTATAACTTTCCATCTTTGTTTTTTATATTGACTTCCTTTGACTTCAATGTAGAATCACGTGTTTAATGCTGTTATCTGTTATTGTTTAAAATCGCGTTCATTTTTGGTGTAAATGTTTGCTCAATTTTGATTACAATGGTCTTGGTTCTTGTTCAAACAATTCGATAATTTCCACAAAAGGATGATCAAAATGTATAACTTTTGATCATCCTTTTGTGGAAATTATCGAATTGTTTGAAGTTTGATGTATATATCGACTTGTTGTTTATCAACTAACATTTGAATTAGACAGTCACGAGGGTGGTAAACAACTCTAACCACATTAATTACGACAGCTAATGCCGAGACTGATCTCGACTCTCAACTATAGACTGGAAACTCCCGCAACCAGGTCCCATTGTTACCTATTCTAGGGGTGAAATTCTGCTAACACAAAAACTCTTCGGTTTAGAATCTATGTGCGAATGAGTTGCGATTCATTAATTTCCACAGTTTTAAACGTTGAATTTGCCCTCCAAGCTTTTAGCAACCAAATATGAGTCACCTATTGTACAGCTAACTTTTTTTTTACCTGCTTGTTCTTTCTTTCCTTTGCAACTTGCTTAAAACTTGTATTTGCTATCATGTTTTGTGTATGTGATTTATATTTATCAAGCTTTATTATCAATCAATTCATCGTTCGAGATTATTGACTATTGATAAATAACTGATTAAAATGCAAATTCGAATTATACTATTACGCCATCACAGTGTTTTATTTTGCGTTCCTTCCTTACGATACTTCAGATCATAGCGTTGATTACAACAACTAACGTAAGGGGGCTCTGCCTTAGATGTTTGGTCACGTGCGACTTTTCGATTTGAAATTTAAGCGGGATCGGGTTTGCTTTTTGGAGGGAATAGCCATTCCGGGTGACCATTTTATTGTTAATATAGAGTTGTGCCACAGTGACGTAAAAGAAAAGCAGAATTTGACCCAAACTCGATAGATTTTTCCGGAAGGAGGGAATTGAGAGCAAGGTTGTTTATTTGTTGATGGTCCATGGATAATGGATATTGTTTTCTGATCTGTTTTCCTCCTCTTTGCAGCTTCTACAATTTATATTGCGCTCTTTCACTCAAGCGGAATCAAAAAATTACTTTTTTAACTTGGTGACTATCTCTATTCACAAGTTGCAAATAGAATTTCCGCGAACTACGTACTTACTTGATAGCAATAACTGCTTATTTATAAACTAGTTTTTTTTCCTCTGTTGTCAGTCTCAAGGTTTTAATTAACAGGCACGAAAAAGGTCCCCTTCCACAGTATACAATAACAATTTTCAAGGATCTATTATTAGTCCATCACGTCGTAAACAGCTAAAGATAATGACAGTAATTTTTAAACAGGTACTCATTTGCAAAACAGTTAACACGCCACTAACCCGATAAGATATCTTGCTATCTTCGACGAAGTTGCAAGATTTTTTTTTTCGGGCCACGATCTACATTTCCACATCGAATCAGTAACCGATATCTCCATCTACATAAACATACAATTAAATATAATTTTCCCCAACGAAAAAACCGCGCTAATTGCGTAACCGACTGATAGAGTGCATCAGAAAAAAAAGGTACTAATCAATCCCCGATTTTCAGTCCGACGCAACTCGTTTCGAAGGTATGACCTTTTTTTGTGTGATGTGTGCGCCTTGTGTGGATGTGCGTTAATTACATGATTTAACTCGAACCGGTACATGGTAATTGCCCGAGATAGGCCTAGAAAAAATAACCTCGGCGATTTTTTTTAATCTTCCGCATTGGTAAATTATCGGCCTAGGCGTGTTAATTAGCTCGCTATAAGCGGAATTGACAGAATTTAAATGTAAAATTTGCAACCACAAAAAAGAGGAAATTAAGGTTTTTTTGCATCCCAAGTGGTCAGGTGTGCATTAGGTAACCCATTCGTTTATTTGTTGCTGCTGTAAGTAGTTTATATGTACGAAGCGACCCAGTGAAAGCGAAAGTAAAATTTCTTACGTGGTTTAATTTTTTTTAATTGTAATAGTTGGTGTGCTGATACTTAAAAGTGAGGAGCGGTTTTTGTGAGTTTCTTTATTATTTTTTTGCTTTAAACTACACGCTTGGACAGTCAGTCCACCAGTTATTGCTTAGGGTGTAGGTACACTGGAAATACCATTGAGCCCAATGCCGTAACAGTTGGGTGTAACGGGTACGAGCCTCTGGAAAACACTACACGTTTTTCAGTGGCGGATTTACCCTCAACTATAACAAGCACGTGTTTTGGGCCTATAATCTAAGAAATAAAACAAAAACTGTTAGTGCCTTAGTCTTGTCACGTGTCCTGAACAGTAGGTAGGTATACTTTTGTAGAACTAGGCGATGTTCAGAAGGATACAAAAGACTATTTCACTGAAAACTTAGGTTTTTCCGGATCTATTTATGCGCTTTCCACATGTCTTTCAAAGCATTTTAGGCTACTTTTCGAGATACATAACATATATACTACCAAAAACCTCAAATAAAAAGAATTTGGCCAAAATGTCCTTGGATCTTCTTCTTGAACGCATCCCAAAACCCTATATGTGGGGGGTGCGCCATGTATCAAATGTATACAATTACTTCTTCTTTGTCCTACCTCTGGTTAGTCTTCGTATATCTTAATTAAATCCAGGGTGTTTCTTAATATGTAATTATAGATTTCAGCTGTCAGTCAGTGATCTTCTTCTGACCTCTTAAGGAATAGGATAAAACGATAAATAATAATTCAATCTTTATCAAATTATCGGTTCTTATTTTCTTTGAGATATTTGTAGAGCTGATGGTCGCAAATCCTTAGCTCTCCAAGCGAATCTTAAATACCATACTTCATTATTTATTATCAGCCTGTTGTATTTAATTTCCGCTCTCACTCCTTTGTCTCTTGCCTTCTTCGTTTGCGATATTAACCTCCTTCTTTCCAGCAGCACATCCTTGAGATAATCCACGTTTATCCAGATATCCGTTTCTTTTAATTTATTTGTGCTCTGGAAGATCTTTGTTCTAACTCGCTCTTTATTCAACTTTACTAGTATTGGCCTTTTCTTTTGCTTCCCCTATCTGCTCCCTACTGCCGGTATCTATCCCTATTTTTTGCAGTAGAATCGTGACTTTTCCTCCTCCTCGTATCACTACACTTTTCTTTCTCACTTCTCTCTCTAACTGCTCTATTCTCACATCCTGCGTTTTTATAGTTTCTCTCAGCTTAACATTTTCCTCCTTCATTTGCTTCGACTCAACTAATACCGCGTCTAGTTTACTGCCTATTTGCCCTATCGCTCCCTCTAGACTCCAAAACATTTGCTCTATTTTCTCGGTTTTGCTCATGTTGACCGCTCTAAGGTAAGGTAGGTAAGGTAAGAATCTGTTGTTGCTTAATGAGGTTTCAAACCGTTACAAAGTTACAGTTACAGCCCTTTGAATTTTTTGTCGAAATTCTGACAGCGCCAATCATGGAGGTACAATAAGTAGGGAGACGACACGACAGTTACCGCGCGACAGCAGATTAGCCATATTGGTGTGACACAAATGTCATCTAGGTATTGTCAGTAGCTGGCAGCTATTATTAGTTAATTGGTGCTTGACGATTAAGTATTTTCAAGTGTTAAATTGTTATTGGCGTGTCGTCCATATTGGTATGACCATAGGCTCCGCCTACTGATCCTAGTTCATAATGCACGTCACAAGCCTGGTGTCGTCTCCCCTTATCTTTTACCGCCATGGTGCCAATCGATAGCGCTGGTCGAGACCTTTCCAACGAGGGGTCGGAAGGCATATCTACGACGCACCGTTCTCGAGATATTACGGTTTGTCAGAATTTTTGGTCGAAATTTCAAACCGTAATATCTCGAGAACGGTGCGTCGTAGATGTGCCTTCCGACCCCTCGTTGGAAAGGTCTCGACCAGCGCTATCGATTGGCGCTGTCAGAATTTTTGTCGAAACAGAAGAACAGAATTTCGACAAAAAATTCAAAGGGCTGTAACTTTTGATCTAGTAGCCCGATCTTGGAACTGTTTGAAATTATGGATTCTACAGGCCACATTCTATAAGAAAATATTTCCCGGTCGATCTGAGACAACTTTTTTTCAGGCCAAAAAAAAGGCAGTGTTATACCTACCTTCCTTTTTTTTACCAAAAATCGACTGCAATTTTGACAGCACCAATCGATAGCGCCGGTCAAGACCTTTCCAACGAGGGGTCGGAAGGCATACCTACGACGCACCGTTCTCGAGATATTACGGTTTAAAATTTCGACCAAAAATTCTGACAAACCGTAATATCTCGAGAACGGTGCGTCGTAGATATGCCTTCCAACCCCTCGTTGGAAAGGTCTCGACCAGCGCTATCGATTGGCGCTGTCAGAATTTTTGTCGAAACCAATTTCGACAAAAAATTCAAAGGGCTGTAACTTTTGATCTAGTAGCCCTTATCTTGGAACTTTGGAACGGTGCGTCGTAGATATGCCTTCCGAAATAATGAATATAAGAGCAGGTAAAATAGGCGAATCGATCCGCTTTCAGCGAGATTAAGTCAACCTACATCAGGACGTTTTTTCCCGAGGGGATTAAAAAACTTCTCGTTACTCTTATTTCGTTATGGTGATACATTACAGTTACGCTTTTAAGGGAGCTCCCGGGAAAGTTTGCGAAGTGCAATAAAGGCACACTCTCTTCCGCATTCGTAATAAATATCGGTGACAAGTCGGTGAGAAATGTGGCGAACCTGTTTAAGGGAAATCGCTCGAGATAAATCCACGCTGGAAACAGTTGGGCAATATATTACGGAAGCTCTAACGCACGTTATCTATATTTGACCTTTTCGCATGGAACTTGATCCGAGCAATCGATAGACTGAGGATTTCATCTTTTAACAAATAACGTACGACAAATTTCGTCTTGTTTCGGGAACATAATTAGCAATAATTAGCAAAGCATCTAGCAATAGGGTTGAATCAGTGTCGACCTAACTGGACAAATAATTCTCTGACCAATAATTATTCAGCTCACCCAATTAATTAGAGAAAATTATTTGAATTAGCAAGCGCTTAATTAATTAAGATATACAATAATCATTATTTTAAATTCAAAACACTCATCTTATCCAAGCAAAAAAAAATATTGCGGAGATTAACATTAATTGACTTTAATTGTAATTAGGTAAATAATCGGAATACACTAATTAGGATTTAAAGATATTTCAGCAATCGTATTTTCAAAAAGATTAATGGACAAATAATTCTCTGACCAATAATTATTAAGCTCACACAATTAATTGGAGAAAATTAATTGAATTCGCAAACGTTTAATTAATTAAGGTATACAATAATCATTATTTTAAATTCAAAACACTCATCTTATCCAAGCAAAAAAAATATTGCGGAGATTAACGTTAATTGACATTAATTGAAATTAGGTAAATAATCCTAACACACTAATTAGGATTTAATGATACTTCAGCAATCATATTTTCAAAAAGATTAATTATCAGGAAATTAATAGCAATTGACTGTATTTTTACGGTAAGAAAGTATAAATGTTGTTTAATTTTTCCCTAATTAATTAAGTCAGAGGTCAAAAAATTTGTCTAGTTGACGCACTACCAAAAGTGAGCCCTGGGAACAAAAGTGCCAAATGCACTACGTGCTCCCCCGTGTCGTGTGGAGCATGCTCCTGGTGCAAAGTGTAACAAGGAAATAATTGCATTTATAAAGTGATATCCTGATATCCTCAACATTTTACTGAAGTTTAAAAAAACTTTTAGTAGGTATTAGGATAGTAGAAGACAAACTCGTTTCACGAATTACTTTAGACTTTTCCTGGAACGTATTTGAAACAGGACTGATAAAGTAATTGAATCGCACTATTGCAAAAGTGCACCAGGTGAACAGGAGTGCAGCAGAAAGGGGCCACTGCATTCTGTACCCTCCTTGTACAGGGAAACAGCAATTGTGGTGTGATAACTCGATTTAAACAAACCTGTTTGGATTGGCGATGATGACATATATTCACTGATTAAACATAGCCGTTTGCAACCGTTCCCGTCAAGATATTTCTATTATCTTTGTAGTGTCCGAACGCTTTTGTCATTTCGAAGGCGAGGGCAAATTTATATTTTAGAATTTCAGTTCCCTTAAGTAATTTTTAGATTCCGTTAATTATATTATTTAATTTTCATGCCATTTGTGCGCGGACCTATTATTCGTCGTATAGTTAGGTGTTAATCAGGAATTGCATGCTGTTTGCTTAATCACTAATTTGTTAAAAATTGCGAATTACCAGAAGTATAGTCGCAACTGCACTTACACCCTAATTGGATCTTAATTTGAGTAGAAAAGGTGTGATAATCAGCAGGTGTTCTTTAATTATTCGTTTTCAGTTACTTCTGGTTGTGGTTTCGATCGAACCTTGAACCTTGACTTAAATTGGAAAATACGGTTTTTATCAAATAATTCTTAATTAAACCCTAATTACCAATTAGGCATTATTTTCTATAGAAAACAATCTCCCTTAGCTGGCAGATGACCTTCATTCACCGAAGTAATCCCATTACCAACTAAATCAGCCACTGTTGTTCCCATTAGCTGCCAGAGAGTAGCAAATTAGCTTTTAATTAAAACTTTTTACCAAATTACGCTCTAATGGCACCTAATTAATTGGAATTTATTTAAAATTTCCCTTTCATTGACAATAAGAACCGTATAGAAGCTGAGTTACGTTTAAAAATAATAAATCGTGCACTTTTCCTGATTTCGACAACGCGCTGGATACTAATTAGAACCTAATTGTGAACCTTAATCTAAGAGCGGGTAATAATTTGCGATTCTTACTTGCATTAACGGTTAACCAATAAGTAATTACATCAATTACGTACCTTTATGTCATTTGAAACTGCAAACTATAAGACAAATTTGCTCTAATTTTCAGTTTATGTTTTAACGTTTCAAGTAAAGTCGACACAAATTGAGCACTAATTGCCCCTAATTTAGAGTAATTTATAAGAAATTCGGTCACCGTTTCAGTGAATGTAGAGTTCTAATTGCTAATTTATTTGTAATTCACAATTTCTTGTTTGTCAACAAATAATAATAATTCGCGTAATTTTAGGTAATTTGAACTCGAAATTAGCTACAGGAGTAATTAGTTCTTAATTATTACTAATTGCCTGCAATTTATAAAAACCTTACGTTGCAACGTTGCAATAAAAATTTGGTTCCAATTGCCCCTAATTTAGCAGACGCGACATCTATAAAAGTTTAATTGTGCCTAATTTAGTGGAACTCTGTGCAATTTATTATTAGCAATAACGGTTTACCAACAATTAATAGCGTCAATTACGTAATTGTAATTGCAAATTATAAGATTAATTAACACACAACAATGTAATTTATTTGAAATTTCCTTCAATTAGTTAATAGTATAGGAGCTACGTACCTACTTAATTACATACTTGAAGAAATTAGTGCCTAATTAACATTTACCTACCGCTTTAATTAAATCAAATTAAATTGAATTATTAAAGAAAATTGTAATTACGCGATTATTTCGATATTTAAGCGTTCCTTGGGAAAGGTAAGAGCGTAAACTCTAATTAAATTATACTAATTAGGTATTACTCACCTGTATAAGTCTAAGGATAAGAGTTGTATTTTGAAAGTCGTACTCAAGAGAGAAGTGTATCTGTCCGACATTTTCAGATGGCTCCGAATTGTCGATGTACATGTCGACAAGGGATATCGAGCGATTCTGTAAGAACGCCATCTGTAACGAGGAACGTTAATTACTACCATACTAATTGTATGCAAATTGCCCTACGGATTGTGGGTTCATTTACGTCTTATCAGACTAATTAGTGAAGCTATTAAAGTTTCCTAATTACTTAATCGGGACATTATTACCACCTTGTCTGAGAATCGAGCCCGCTTAATTACAACAATATTGGTAAGTACAGCGTCCAGTTTATGAAACGGCAACGTCGCGCGAAAATTAATCCCCTAACGATTTTTTTTCGCGATATGGAATATAATGCGAGGGGCGGCTTTCGTCCGCTAAAAAGTGATTACGGCACGGTTTTGCACACTCGTAAGCGCGAATGCCGTGCACGGCCAGATATAACGACCCATAAATTCTGTAATGGCGTCAGTATGGAAGTGAAATGCGTTTTACACTAATTGAGGTTTATGGGATTTTCGCTCGTGCCTGAGTTTCAGCGGCCGTTTGCGAAATTAAAGGGACCAGTATCCACGGAGATAATTCCGCGAGAACTGAATGCTGTCCAACCGCCATCATTTTTTTTTCGCGACTGCCTGAGGCTCAAAAAGCAAAAAAAAGAAACGTAAGGGATTTAACGGATTTTCGGTGGAACATGCTCTCCTTAATTAATTCTTTTGTTCCTATATGATTAGCCCTTCAAATATTTAGGTCTCAAACCTTTTGATCAACTCGTTGAGTTACTGAAGTTCTGAGCCTCTGAGTCCTTGAACCTTGGATCTTTCAGTCTTAGTCACCCTCTGAGTCCATGAGCTTCGGAGACGTTGAGTCATTTAGTGCATGGGTTTCTGCGTGTCGGGCTCTTGAGGTCTGGCGCTCTAGCGCTCCGGATTCTTAAGGCCTTCGGACCTCCGGACCTTAGAATTTTTGACATCTTGTACTTGAATAGTTGCATCTATGAGCTTTGGGTCTCCCGCCCCTTAATTTTGGGATTTTCTTTCGGTTTTCAGACCTTTGATTCTTATAGCTTTTGAATCTATGGCTCCTTGAACTTTGACTAGTTTCATCCAGCCGCTAAGCGTCTGAGTCTGAGTTCTAACACACTAAGTCTTTGAGCCTTCCAATATTTAGACCTTTGGAGTCTTGGATCGCTGAACCTTTGAGGCTCTGAGACTTTTTAGACCTTGAGACATTGATTCATGGATAACTTGAGATCTGTAAATCTTCAGGTTTGAGACCTTAGTACCATGAGACCTGATTTTGATTATCGATAACTTGTTACCTTCTGTATAAACTTTCGGATTTTTGAACTTTGACTTTTTTGAATCTCATTTCTTTGAGTCCCTGAACCTTTGAGGCGCAAATGAGTCATTGAGTGATTGAACCAATGATTTTTTATCCTTAGTCTATAGCATCTGAGTTTCTAAGTCCTAACACTTTGAGCCTTTGAATATTTGGGTCCTGTATGGGCCCCCGAGTTTCGGAAACTAGGCGCCTTTGGGTCATTGATACTGGCGCCCTTGAACCGTATGTAAAGGTTACCAGTGAAACATATATTTCACACCAATTTCGAAAACTTGAGCCTATGAACCCTCCAGTATTCGAATTTGAGCCTTAGACCTTTTAACTTCTCAATCTCCAAGCCTTTGAACTGTTGAGTGTTCGCGTTTTTTTGATTCGGCGCCTATGAGCCTTTGTACCCATTGAGCCATTTCTCCCTTGAACCGTAAAGGTTACCCGTGTACCACCAGTTTCGAGTACTTGAGCCTTTGAACGCTTCAGTCTGAGTTTTACACCTTTTATCTTCTGTGTTGAGTCTCTGAGTTCGTGCATTTCTAAATTTTTAAGTCTTCTCGAGCATCAGGGTTTATAGTGCTTTACGTTTTTGAGTTTTTAAGTCATTGAGTTTTTCTGTTTTTGAGCCTTAGGGATGTTCGAGTTCTCAAATCTTAGGATCTTTGAGTCTCCCAAGGTCTTGGTTTTTGGCCTTTGGGCCTTTGGAGCTTCAAGCCTTTAAGAAATTGAGTTTGGAGCATGTCTTTGACTCCATAAGCTTCTAAATCTCTGCGCATCTGAGTTTTTGAGCCCTCGAACCCTTGAGCTTTTGAATCTTTGCGCCTCATTCAACGGTTGCCATCCTTTACCACTGAAACACATGTTTTAGACCAACCATAGTACTTGAATCTTTGAGCTAGACCCTTAGAATTTTTTTAGCTTCTCAGGTTTTGAGTTTTTGAACCTTTGAGTGGTCGGGTTTTCGATTCTGGGTCTTCATTTTTTGGGTTCTGTGATCGTGAAGGCTTCTAGTGTATGAGTTTTTGACTCTGTGGCATTTTGGCCCTTAAATGTTTGCGTCTTGGGGTTCTTGAGCATCAATCCTTATAGTTCTTTAGGTTTTTGAGCCTTAAAGTCTTGACCTTTCGTATTTATGAATTCTCGAGTCCTCGACCGTTGAGTCTTCTGATCCGAAATCCTGTTCTTTTCCCTTTGAGTCGTTGCGCCTTAAAGCCCTTGAGGGTTTGAGTTTTGAGCATATACATTTTTGATATTGCGTCTTTTTGGCTTTGTCTTTGGGTATTTTGGACTTTGAGTCCTTGGTATTTTTAGGTTTATGATGCTCTGAGTACTTGGCCCTTTGAATGTTTGCGTTTTAGAATCTTCGAGGTTTTTGAGTCATCTGGCCCTTGAGACTTTGAGTCTTTAAGCCTTTAACAGTTTCGGCATCTGATTCTTTGAGTTTTTGACTTGGGCGCTACTGCATCTCCAGCTCGTATTGAGTCTTGGAGTATTTGGGACTTGGGCCCTTGTGTCTTTGAGTCTTTGCTTTCGAGCGTTCATATATCAGAGTCTTTAACTCAGTTTTCGAGATTTGGCGTCTCTGAACTTCCGAATTTTTGAGTCTTAGTGCTTTCAGTTTTTGAGCTTTCGAGTATTGGAGTTTTTAAGCTCTTAACGCTTCGAGTCTTCGAATAATTAACCCTTTGATTCATTGAGACTCCGGCGTCATTCTGAGTATTTTGGTCTTAAAAGCTTTAAAGCATTTGGCTCGTCAAGTGCATGGGTCTTTTGTGTCTCTGTAATAGGAGAGCCTTTGCACGTTTGACTCAGTGCCGGTGAGTCTTGAGTCGTTAATTTTTTGAATTTCCGAGATTCTGAGTCTTTGAGTCTTCTTGGCGTTTTTTGACTTTTCGAGTATTTGGGTGTCTGAACCTTCCAGTTTTTGAGTTTTCGAGTAATGGAATGTTTGGATACTCAAGGCTTCGAGTCTTCAAATACTTAATCCTTTGTTTCTTTAAATTTTGCGCTTCCGGCCTTAAAATCCTCGGACCTTAGAAAATCTTCCAGTGGTCAAGTGAGTATTTTGTTTTTAGAGCCTTTGTTCTTTGCATCTTTAAGGGTGAGCATTTGCGCGTTTGGGTCATCTTTAACCTTGAGATTTGCATTTTGGGTTTTTTTGAACCGTTGCTAGTTGCGCATCCGAAACTTTGGGATCCGAGCTTCTTAAAATCCTGAATGTTTCACGCCTTGTATTTGCGTTTTTGATTCTTTAAGTCCCTGGGTCTTTACGCTTCTGAGTTCTCGATTTTCAGCTTTTGAGTCTTCGAGTTTTTGAGATCTTGTGTCTTCTGACTCTGAGTCTTGTGCTGTTGAGATCATGTACACTTTGTACACCTTGCACACTTCAGCGTTTGAGTCATTGCGCCATAGATCCTTGTAATTTTTAAGTCTGATTTTTTGACCTTTAGGTCGTCCATTTACTTAGCCATTTAGCACCTGAGTGTACTCTGAATCTTTGACCCCCTAGAACCATCGAGCCTTTGAGTTTTAGACCCTTCGAGTCTTTAGGTCTTAGAGAGTTTGATCCCTGGATACTTTGGCCTTTAGACTTTCTAATTTTGCAGTGAACTTAAGTGTCTCTGAGTCATGACCTTTCGAGTCTTAGACACTTTCAGATTTCGAGCCTTTGCGCCCTCGCACTTTCGGTCCTTCGAATATTTGAGCCTATGACTCTTTGACCGTTGAGTCGTTGAGTCACTGAGCCTCAGAGCATCTGGATTTTTATATCCTAACACTTTGAGACTTTGAGTACTTGGGTGTTTAGGTTCTATAGTCTTTGGGTCTTGAGCGCCTTGACGTTTAAACACTTTGTATATAAAAAAATTGTTTTTTGTTCACTCTGTATATATCGAACAGCATTGCTAGGTGATGTCTCAAAAACAGAGAAGTTGCTTTTTGAATTTTATTAATTTTGAAATGGCTCCTACATTTTGCTCTGTTTGTTTTACCACCAACCAAGAAATTAAGTTCCAAAGTACACTGTATTTTTTAACCTATTGATCAAGTAGACAATGCCTTTTTTGTTCACCCTGTATATAAACACTCGAGTCCTAGATTCGTTGAGTTTTAGAGTGATGGTCACTTGAGTTCCCTAGACTCACTCAGTGAGTCATTGAGTCTTTGCTGAGTTTTTGAGTCTTAAGTTACTGAACCTCCGTGTCTCCGTGTGATGGAGTCTTCGAGTAGTTCACTCTTCGAGCCTTCTGACTTTACATTAAAGTTTTTGAGCCTTCGGCCTTTAATCTTTTAAACATTTTCGAGTATGGATTTATCCCCTTGCAAATTTGGGTCGAGTTAGATTCTTGAGTAATTGAGTCTTTGCATTTTTGAGGATTTATATCTCTGGGTATTGTGCCCTTGCCATTTGAAATGTGCTTTTCAGCATTCGAGATGTTGTTTTAAAGAGATTTTCCTTCAACATTTCAAATTCGTTAAACTCAAACATGAAAAGCATTTGTTTCCGGAAGCAGGAAACGCAGATACCTACCAAGAAAGTTCGACTAACTAAATTAATTAAAACTCGCTTCTGAGATATTTAATTAGCGCGACGGCAGACGGGAGACACTTACCGAGGGATGGTCGCCTCCCTTGACATTTTGTAGTGCTTTGTTGGAGGTTGCAGTAGGTGTGCGTGCCTCTGGCGGTATCAACGCTCCCGCGCTGCTTCCGGGCGATTTCGCCTGGGGACTTCCGGTAGTCCTGTAAATAAAAAGAAAATTTAATTAAACGGTGTACAGCCCTCACGTACAGATTTAATACGTACGATCGTCTTAATTAGATTCCACGCTCGCTCGGCCGAACAATGCGATGCCGAGCGGGATTGTTTCGCGGTGGCGGATTTTCGGGTTATTGAAACTGTTAAGGGGATTATCAGGGGTACAAATTGACTAGCGCCTCAAATATGCATTCGCATGGAACACCCGTAGAAGTTTTTCACGTCTAAAGAGTAGGGACTGTGTAGAAATGATAACAAGCTTAATTTCTAAATGAACCACTTTTTCTCTCGGTTTGCCTGGCGATGTTAATTGAGCCGGCCTCATTAAGCTCACCCGTAATGTGTTTTCCAAGTGACTTACGATTCGCCGTTGAGATAAACAGAAGCGGAGTAACTAGGAATTATGGTACGTTAACGAGTCTAGCGACGTTATGGCGTATACGTCTTCGGCAACCTCTATATATTCAAATAAGGCGTTCGCACGGATGAGTTAGCGTTCGAGCTGCGGGTAACGCATGTAGATTTATGTGGGTCGAAAGGGAGAAGGATAAACCAAAAGGCGACACGAACTTAGCGCTCGAAGGTCCCGGCCCGCCAAGATGTCGCGAACCGTAAAGACTTTTTTGTTGACCGATCGCAGTAATCGTCAATTCTACTGAATAATGTCCACAGCGATCGTTCGAGATTCTAGGAGCTTAAAATCCCTTTTTAAACGCACCTTTCGACTCTACAAACCTGTAAAGGGTCATAAAGGCTCTTAAATTGAATGCTATTAAGGGCAACTAAAAGTGTGTGTAGACCATGGAAGGCTAATGATGAGGAAAGATTTGACGAATCATGAAGGCTTTTAGATACCCTTGACCTTTCTCTCTATTACAGTTTCTGAAAGCCTTCCAAGGCTTAAAAATTCCCAAAAATGGTTCACAGGGGGCAAACTCCAATTAAAGGCTCTTGGACCTTGTAAAAGACCCTTGGAGTCTCTTGAAGACTAGAAAACCTTTAAAGAATCTTAATGAAATCCTTAAAGGGAACAATAGATCCAAGGGTCAGAGTGCGAGGGCGTAAAATGCCCAGCCCAAGGAAAAGAAGCCCTTGAGATTATTTTTAACCTTTTAAATAAACGCACCTACTGACTCTAAAAACTCGTGAAGGGTCTTAAGGTCTCTTGATACTATTGCAGCTATCAAGAGCCACCCAAAGTCCGTGCACACTACTGAAAGCTCTTAAATGTCTTTAAAGATCTTTCTATGTCCCAAAGTTTATGAAAGCTTCACAAAGAATAATAGGGCCTTTAGGTGCGCCAAGGCTCTTAAGCAACCAAAATCTTGAAAAAGTTTTAAAGACCCCATAACATTCCCACAAGACCCTTGGAGGCTTTAGAAAATCTTCGAAAATTCTTAACGTTGACTAAGGCTATTGGGGTTTTTGGATAATTAGGCGTTTTAAATGTCCCAAGGCTCTTAAACACCCTAAAGTTTAAAAAAAGTTTTGAAACTCTAAAATCCAATGAAACCCTTGGAGACCTTACAGAACTTTTGGAAGGTATTAAAACCTCTGAAAGCTCTTAAAGACTCTTAATAGCGCGTCTTTTATGCGCTTCAAGGCTCAAAAATGCCCCAAAGCCCATAAAAATTTAGAGATTCCGTTTCATATCCCTTAGTAACCCTTTACGTTTGTTAAAAATCCTGGAAACGTACTTCAAGGCTCTTATAGCCTTATAACTCTCCGAAAAATTCGCCTCAGGAATATTCGCCCCCGGCAGATTCACCCTGGAAATATTTGCCCACTGAAAATTCTACTTTCTCCAGGGTAAATTCGTTCCCGGAGGTTTTGCCCTCGAGATATTTGCTCCGTGAAATTCGCATCGAGAGGATTCAGCCTAGGGAAAGCCACCCCCAGAAGATTCTTCCCTAATAATTAACCTCCGGAAGATTTTCTTCTGGAATAAATCCGCCGCCGATCCTAAAATTCTTCTTCAAAATATTCGCCCATGGAATATTCGCGTTTGGAATATTCTCACCCAAGAAAACTCCGCGCTTGATAAATTCGACCCAAGAAAACTTCACGAAGTTCACGAGTTCTGCTCTCAGAAGATTCGTCCCTGCTGTAATTCGCCTCCTGGAATATTCAACTCTGAAAATTTCCAGATGGCACGCCCCTAAAAATTCGCTCCCGGAATATTCACCCCCGGACAATCCGCCCTCGAGGTGTTGGCACCGTGAAATTCGCCACGAGAATATTCGCCCAGAGAAATCCACCCCCAGAAGATTCGCCCCCGGTTGCCCTTAAAAGATTTCCCCATAGACTATTCGCCCCTGGGATATTCACCTGCCTTTAGAGAACACGCCCACGGAATATTCGTCCCGGAAAATTGGCTCCCTCCCCCCATGAAGATCCGTCCCTAAAAACTCTCTCGTGAAAATTCTCCCCCGGGATACTCGCCATCGAAAATCTGAGATTCACTCTAGGAAAATTCATCGCTGAAAACTCGCTTCCAGAGGATACGTCTATATAAATTCGCCTTCTGAATATTCGTCTCGGAAAATTCGCCCCCAAGAAGATTCGTCTCTAAAATTTTGCTCGTGATAATTCTTCCTCGAGATACTCGCACCGGAAAATTCGCCTCAAGAAGAATCGCTCCTGGAAAAAATGCCTCCGAAAGATTTGCCCACGGAATATTCGCACTCAAGAAATTGGGAACACCTCGGTAAATTTCGCCCTCAAGAAATTTGCCAGCTCGGTAAATTTGCCTCAACAAAACCGGTCGAAAAATTCGTCCCTGATAATTCACCTCCAAAAGATTCACCCCTACAGTATTCACCGCCCCCAGATGATGCGTCTGTCAAAATTTTCCCCCGGAAAATTCGCCTCCAAGGATATTGGTCCCTAAAAATTCGCTCGTGAAGGTTTCCCTCGGGTTATTTAACTTGAAAGATTGGCCCCCACAACATTCGCCCTAGGAAGGTCTTCCTCCAAAAGATTCGCTCACCGAATATTCGCCTCCGGAATATTTGCCCTCAAGAAATTTGGCACCTCGGTAGATTCGCCCCAAAAAACCCGCACCCGAAAATGTCACGGCCAGAAGGTTCGTTTGGAATATTCACCGCTGAAAACTCGCCTCTAGATGAGACGCCCCTATAAACTCGCGCCCGAAATATTCGCCCCAGGAATATTCACTTTCGGAAGATTCACACACAATTATTTGTCTATTGAAAATTTTCCTCCAGGAAAACTCTCTCCGCCGTCAATTTGCACATTTTCCGCGTGAAGTTCGCCTTGAAGTGATTCGGCCCGGAAAATTCACACAGGGCAATCCACCCCCAGAGGATTCGTCCCAGGAAGATTTGTCTCTACAAGATTCGCTCACCGAATATTTGTCTCTGGAATATTCGTCCCCAAGAAATGTGGCATTCCGGTAAAATCGCCCCAAAAAACCTTGTAGCTGGAAATTTTACGGTCAGATTTGTCCCTGGAATACTCTCCGCGGATAAATCGCCTCCATAGAATACGCCCCTAAAAATACACCCCCAGAATGTTCGCCCCCGGTATAGCTATTCACCATGAAATATATATTGGCCGCCAAAAGATTCGCCCCCGGATGATTTGTCCTCGGAAGATTCACCAACAAAATATTTACCCACTGAAAATTCTCCTCTAGGAAAACCCACTGCACAGTAAATTCGCTCCCGAAAGATATTTGACCCATGAAATTCCTCCGAGAATATTCGTCCCGAAAGATGCGCTCGCAAAATATTTTCCCACTTAAAATGCTCTCCAAGAAATCCCTCTCCATGGTAAATTCGCTCACAGAGGATTCGCCTTCGGGATATTTGACTCGTCAAATTCGTCCCTAAAAGATTCGCCTCGGAAAATTCACCCAGGAAAATCCACCCCGGGAAGATTTGCATGAAAAAGATTCTCCCACAGAATATTCATCTCTAGAATATTCGCCCTCAAGAAATTTGGACAGCTCGGTAAATTCGTCCCAAAAAACCCGCACCTGGAATTTTCAAGGCCTGAAAATTCGCCCCTGATGATAATTGACCTGTGCAAGATTTGCTGAGAACTCACCTCCAGAGGATTGTCCCTAAAAATTTGTCTCCGTAATATTCGCCCCAGAAAATTCGCTCCCAAGAAGATTTGTCCCTAAAAATCTCTATGGAGCACATGTTCTGGTGGGGAATAGCTCTGAAAAATGTTTTGATCACTGCTAGAAATTAAGGCTTTGAAAACTGTTAAAAGTTTGAGCTCTTTAGGAATGCTCTTAAAAGCCTTCCAATCCTCGTATATACCTATGAAGCCTCTAAAGGAAGATTCGCCCCGGAAAATTCACCCCCACAAGATTCATCCATGTTAATTTGACCCCAGAGCCCCAGAATATTCGCCCAGAAGAATCCTTCCCATCCCAAAAATTTGTCTTCAAAAGATTTGCGTCTGGAATATTCTCACCCAAGAAATCTCGGCGCTCGGTAAATTCGACCCAAGAAAACCTGCGCTCGGAGGTTCTGCTCCTTGAAGATTCGTCCCATATATAATTCGCCTTCGGAAGATCTGCCTCTAAAATATTCATCGCTAAAAATTCTCCTTCAGAAGATCAGCCCTTAAAAAATTTCCCCGGCATATTGGTCTTGGGAAAGTCGCCCCCAGAAGATTCGTTCTTAAAAAATTTGTCAGTGGCCGTGAAAACCCGGAAAATCCGCTCTCAAGAAAACTGGAATATTCTCTCCCAAGAAAACTCGCAAATACTTTGTGGACAAACTTTCCGGGTGTAAATACTATTAGGTCGAATTTTGAGGGAAGGGGGGGGGGGAGAGAGAAGACGATTATTTTTCGGGAGAGGGGATGCTCTTTCTTAGGGGGCATTTTCAGAGGAGAATCTAAAGGTCTTTTTGTGTTGTATTAAAATATTCCCGAAATTACAAGGTTGGTGTGCGCATCCGCAATAAATTGCTATCACGTGATAGTGACCGTTCTGAAAAAAACTGAAATATTACACTCCCATGGGTTGCTTAAAAATGGTTACTAGGTATAAGACGGAGACAAACTTGCAAAAAAGTGCTTCCAGAGCTCATTATAGCGACAAATCCAGGTAAATCGGGCTAGGGGCCTTAATCAAACTGTCACAACTGATCAGGAAGAGAAATTGCAGGATACGTACTCTCGGGCAAGCATCTGCTCTCTCCGAATTTCAATTTAATTCGCACCGTACGTACGCCGTCCCCATTCATCATCTTGCATTACAATTTGCGTCGTCTCCGTCTTCCAAAATTGAGAATAAGTTGGCAACTTTTTTATCGCGAGAAAGGTATTTTAAAAATTACGTCAGACCGTGTCGGGAATATGTATTTTGCGAGCACGTTCAATCAGTCAACGTCGCGACGCCGACAATTTATAAATCTTGACGGTCGTGCATTGTGCGGGAACGTATAGGGGAGTAACTCACCTGAAAAATTACGCTCTCGCTTTTATTAACCTCCCCTCGAACCTACATTTAAATGCTAAAAATAGCGCGTCCGTATCCTCCTCCCACGAGAACGAGGTCAGTTTAACTAGCGTATGCATAATGAAAGTTGGTGGGGGTATCGACATTTTCGGATTTTTTTAAGGGAAACTTCGCGCACGAGGATGCAAGAACAATGCCAATTGTCGTAAAGTTTGGGAGCTTAATTAAGTTTTGTATGAGGAGATAAGCGTTAAAACGTCGTCGGCCAGTTGTGCAAATCGATACCTGCTGTAAACACCGAACCGTTCAAGAGGGACTTAATTAAATTAGCCGCGAAGCCAAGGGGCATTCGCGATACGACCGCACCTAATTAATTGGCAAATGGAAACACGATGCCACCTTTAGGGAAAGTGTAAAGTGAAAATTGGCGCAATAAATTACTACAAAAAACAAACAAGCTAAATTGTCACAGTAAATTTTCCACCCTGAAAGGGTTGCAGCTACACTGCCCATTCACCTTGACAATTATATTTTTTTTGAGCAACTACATTAACCATGGTTCTGTTTCAACGAAAAGTCTTTGATGACGTTGAAAGCTCTAGAGTATTGATAAGAGCTTTCTTGATATTAGTCTTTAATAGCTTGATAGAGGATTTTAAGAGTCTTGAAATATACTTCAAGAGGTTTCAAGAGTAATATAGTTCTTAACAGCTTTTAAAAGCCTCACTAGACACTGTCTGAGTTTTTTAAAGGTTATTATTCACTTTTAAAAGCCTTGATGACCTTGCCTAAGAATTTTCATTAGATCCTGGTACCTTTTGTATAAGGCACTTATTAAGATCGGGCGGCCAACAAAAGAAAAGAAAAAGAAGATGGGGCCAAGATGCTTTAGATGCTGGGAGAGACTGTCAGGTACGCTGTAAGGGCTCGGGTCGATCGGCGTTACGCTTCAACTGCTGGAGACCGAGTCACGTAGCTGATGATTGCCATGATAAATGAAATTGTGTCTTCGGCGAAATTATAGCGGGCTATCCAGCCCGAAGATCTAGAGGATCTGGATCTTATAGGTACACTCTTGAATAGCTCATGCGGGAGAACGATGCCAAAGCGAGTCAAAGCTAGAAGAAGAGGGGTTTACTGGTGGACGGAAGGGATAGCGGAACAGAGGAAAATATGCCTGGGAAGGATGGCAGAGAGAAATATTAAAGAACATGATAAAGAAAAGCAAGGAACGCTCGTGGAGGCGGCCTGTGTGAAGAGGTTGGTACCGACATCGACATCTGCTCTACATCACAGAAGAGGTGGCGAAGGCAAACTCGTGCACAAGGAAAACCAGGGGAAGTTTGCCTGGTGGCCTCACTAGACGCGAGGAACGGTTTTCAGAAGACCTAAAGGGGGGCAATGTTCGAGGCACTCTTGGAAAAACTGGAGACGGTTTACTTGAGGAAGATAATCTGAGACTACCTCCACCAGAGAACAGCACATGTCACCGCGCCAACTGGCGATTACGGCAAGTGTCCCAGGACCTACCCTGTGGAAAGCGGGGACGACGGGATGCTGAGGCTTTGGTATCCCGTAGGGGTTGAGGTCATCGTGTTTGCTGATCTTTATTTACAACTAAAACCGCGAGTGTCTAATAAACGTTCAATTTTCATAATTTTGTTACTCCCGAATTAGTTCATTATGGTCTCACTTATGGCTAATTATCACTAATTACTTGATTACGCCTCAGCGAAGTTCAATGAAAGGACTCCGTGAGCTTGTTTTCAATTAACATGTGCACCGTGATCAACTATCTAGATCAGATCCATGCGCCCGGATTGAATCTGGGTAATTACGGAATAATTAACATAATTTCACTATTGATTTCAATGAGGGCCTCATTGTTAATTACGCAGTATTTGAAAAATGGTTCCTAATTGTCAAATAAGTCATTCAAAATAATCTATTATCTAATTAGGGTGTAATTGCACATTATGTAATTTGTATTGTAACCTTTTTTTTTGGTAATGCTAGAGTCAAGTTTCCTCAACTCGGATTTTGCAAGTAGAATTAATTTACTAATTGTAATTACGAAATTAATTGTAATTCAGGAATTAGTCATTCTTTGAGCATTACTTCAGTTGCCTTAATTCCAGTTAAATTTAACATAAATTACGACTCTTTTTGGTAATGCTGAAGTCAGTTGTCCTTAACTTGGGGTACGGCATCTAATTAATTTGCTTGTAATTATGGAAACGTTTGCGACGCTTCCAATAAAGAAACCTATTCTAATTCCAGAAATAACAGTTAAATTAGGGGGGTGTTAATGTTAATTACGTAAATAACTAAATTACGGTAATCACACATTTGGTTTCAATTACTATAGTGTAGCTAAATGGACAATTACGGTAATTAGTAAGTAGCAATTATTTATTGATATTCGCTTCAAGCTGTATATAAAGCTTTCCTCTTAATTACAAACTTACCTTAATTATCTTATAATTATTGTTAATTTTCTGATAATTACATATAACATATTAGTTTGTTTTGCGCTAATTAGAGGAAAGCGTGTTAATAAATGATAGATTGGCGTTAATTATTGCTAATTTTCCCGAAATTAAGCACCGCGGTGAATAGCAATTTGTCATATTTCTTTCGTTGATCTGTAATTTAATTTCTAAAGTCGGTCGTGCTATTGTAATAATTATTAATAAGCAGGCAGTCGTGATCAATTTTAACTTACTCCCGGGAATTCGTAATTGACTTCCACGAAAAGCAATCTACAATCGTCCGACGCAGGGTAAGAGTGTCCAGTTACTTTGCCTAATTCGAATTACGTAATTGAAGTTAAGCCTAATTGGGTTCTGCCCATTGATTTTATTGCTTACTTCAATTGCGTTGATGAGTCTTAACGTCCTAACGGAAAATCGTAATTAGCGCAATATTTGCAATTACTTAGGCTGTACTGTAATTAAGCACCATTGTCAACCACGCATGTTCCTGTTCCAGTTCCTCAATTAAGTATAATTACACTTTAATTTATTACCGAGTGTAACTAATTATGTATCTCCACGGATAACTGAGTGAGCGTAAAGTGAAACGTGTGTCGGTGTGGGTAGTGACGACTACAAGTGGCTCGTCGGGGCTACTTGCGAAAGAAAGAGAGTCAATGGGCTTTAGGGGTGCCTAAGTGCTGCCTAATCAGGCTCCACTTCGAATAGAATAGAAGCTCTGTTCATACATTCCCAATAGAAACAGGAGGATAGTTCCTTAATTAATTACAATTATATCTTAATTTACTAACAGCTCTAGCTAATTAGATGATGCTAATTAGTGTTAATTAGTGTCTTTTTATAAAATTTTAATTCGATTTTACCACAAACAAAAGGAGCTTACCTTTGCTTTTTAGATTGAATTAATTAGCTAGTGTTACAGGGACTAATTTACGCGTAATTATATCTAGTTACATTGTAAGTAAGCTCAGGTTCCATAATATTATAGGTATAGTACTCGTAGCTTCTACATTTAATTATAATTGACCATTATTGATAATTGAGTCGTAACTTATAAACAATCGCGAACAGAATGCAATTAATTCGACTTCAATTACCTTAAATTGATTGATGGCAATTTTCTTGCATTTCTCTAATTCGTAGATTTGCTCATCGGGTAATCCTTTTTAAATTATATACCTTACTCATTTTTTAATATTTGGTAATAAATTGTGGCTAATTATAGATTTTAATTGAGCGTTTTGAGCTTTTCCTTTATTATGTTCAAGGTGGTTTGAATTAGGACAACTAAAGCAATGCTAATTTCGTAGATAAATTAATATAGTTTTAATTAACCTTTTTTATTGTATGGTACTGCTGCATAATTCTGAATTCGAAAATTACGTTAAAATAAGTAATTATTTCGAATTAGGCTGTACAGAAGGACCAAATTTTTTCGCACATATGGATTAACGCATTGTTCTTGTGCAGGGGTGAATATCAAAAACGTATACAAGCAATTTGAATTGTATCACGAGGGTGCAGCATAAAGTATGTGCTTAATAAACATAATGGCGCTTTCGCGTGTTGCCCGCAATTAATTACAGATGCAGTTTTAATTAAAAAAATTAACAAAGAGAAGCACGACGACAAAACACATGAATCATCACAATTAATTTAGTGAAATTGTCGAACGCCTTGTTTAATTAATTAAATTGTACGCTAAAAGTAATCACCGCATTTAATTTTAGAGCGGTCCATCACTCATGGAGCGCGCAGCAAATGAAAATTCATAACTGTCTACTCGCTTTACTCAAATAAGGGCCGAAATATGAATATTCATCGCTTTACTTACCCCATTAACAGACATTGTACATTCAGACGGATGATGAACTTAAGAAATTACTTACTCTAACTGTGCTCTGAAGAGGTGCGCCGAACATGAAACAAAAAGAAAGCTTCAATTAGTACGTGGCATATTATAATTTCAATTAAAAAATTCATTTCGCCAAGGACCGCCAGTTGTTGGACGTTAATGTAATTATTTAAATAGGTCCATGGAAGTGGCGTCTCCAATTGGAAGGTTTCCAAATCAAATTCAACAAGTCGTCGTAAATTTATGAGTAAAATTATGCAAGAGCCTCATCTGAGCTTTTTCAATTAGCGAAAGTGGGGGTCAGTTTTTATTTCGTACGCCAAATTCGGCATCATACAACCCTTGAGGGAATGGGGTAATTAACATATTGATTTGTGAACGGTTCAAAAATGTCGTGGGCAAATAAACCAGTCAACGAATTTATCCAGAATGGATCACGTATCTAGGAATCTAATTTCCCAATTACTCATTCTCGTACCTGAAAAACCACCTTTAATTAATTTTATTCTACTTGGAATATGCGCTCTAGGTTTGTTAAACGATCCTCATAAAGTGCTTTTCTACACTGGCAATTTACGGATTGGTTTGGAATTCCATCGCTAATTACTGAATACTAGACGCGGGATTAGGCGTTAATACTAAACGCAAAAGCTATTAGTATAAGGATCACATTTCGACACACAATACGTCTATTAATCGATCCGTCATAATGTAAGCGTCATGTTCCCAAAGCCAAATTAAATCTTGTTACCCGTTTACAGAACTCGGCATGTAACAGTCCTGGCCCGAAACGAGCAGGCTCAAGTACAAGCTCCTACCTTGTAGAAGTAAGCCTCGAGGGACTCTCGGGTCGAAATCGATACCCAGACAATAAATTTGCCAACTCTATCGATAAGTTGGTGGAATTCCCTTGATAATTTCAACTATGGGGATGAATATTTACATGTAATGTTTGCCAGACTGGTAGGTCACATCGCTAACCACCTGTTAAATATCACTTCTCGCTTTCTCTATCAAGATATCGACAAAACGATTTGAGGTTACAATACCGATGTGCTACCCACGTTAGCGTAACGTGAAGTGAGCATGATCTTGCAATGTCAATTTGGTGGCCTTGTTCCGCCCGGGCAATGAGGTTTATGCCGTCTTGAATCGCACATTATATGCTCCTGGTACAAGAAATAAATGCATGTTCCCTGATATTTTCAAAATGTCTCATTCTAGTAGTTAGTTAACACGCTGAAGTTGCGTAACACGTGCACCAGGAAAATAGGAGTAAAGAAAGGACGAGGAGAGACTCTTCGTCCCGAGGGCAGCACATATTCTCAAGATGCCAACTAGAATTTCACAGCTACTCTCCTGATTGCTTCTCCTGGAACTATAAGGACCCGTACATCAACATCCAATAACAATAATTGGATTATGATGTATGGTCTCCTAATATTTTCAAAATTTAGTGATAAAGTGGTAAAAAATCAGTCAAGTAAGAGGAAAAAGCGACTGGGAAATAGTTACTTTATAATTATAGTCTCCTGATACTTAAAAAAATTTAGTCAATATCATTCTACTGGTTAAAGCGATGAAAGAAAGTTGAGGGAGACATCGCATGTTCAACTGATACCAAGTGCGACAAAAAATAATTCCCTTACGATTATGGTCTCCTGATATCCAAAATTTTAGTGAAGTGTATCAGTAGTTTAATGGTCAAAATTTTTAAATTCTTGACGCCGGTCTTCTTCTAATTTGATTGATGCAATCAGGAAAATAAGAGAGAAAAGAGGACAAGGAGAACCCCTGATACGAAATGCGATAAAATAAGAAATTGTGTTGGTATTATAGTCTCCTGATATCTCAAAATGTTGGTGAGAAGTCAATCAATGGTTAAACTAGGAAACACTATTTTTTGTTGTATACCACCCCAGTACTCGACAGTTTTGATAATAGTTGTAAGAAGAGAAAGAAAATTCTCTCTGGTGGCAGTTGTATTCAGGAAGGAATTTCAAATCTTTCACTGATGATACTCCCTACAAAATAATCGAAGGTATGTGGATTTTTGAATACTTTTTTCGGGAAAACGTAGCAAGGGGGGATCTGGCGGCATGGAATACCTCCCAGTTGTTTCTAACTCAAAATTATCATGACCGGGACAAATTTTGCTTTCCTTCTGTTCGCCTGGGGGTATTCCAAACCCCCCAGACCCCCCGGTACCACTTTCTTTTGTGTTGTGGTCAACTAAGGCAGTACCGGGGGGTCCCGGAAGTATGGAATACCCCCAAAGCGAACAAAAGGAATATTTAATGGTTCTAACTCGAAATTATCATGACCGGGACAAATGTTGCTTTCCTTTTGTTCGCCAGGGGGGATTCCATACCCCCCAGATCCCCCGATGCTACGCTCCCCCACAAATACTTCAGCCCTTACAATTCTCGTGTTTTAAATATCTTCCAGAAAGGGAAGTTTGATGATACTCCCTAGAAAATAATCGAAGGCATGTGGATTTTGGGGAAAAAGGCACCTCTGGAGGTTATACCATACCCCCAGTACACAGAAAAATTTAGTTAAAGCCTATCGTGGCAGTTGCATTCCAGAAGGGATGACCAAATCTTCTTTCCTGGGTGGTATTCCATACCCCCCAGACCCCCCGGTACGGCGCTGTTCCCCAAATAGTTATGCCCTTACAACTGCAGTGTTTGAAATTCCTGCAAAAGCAACTTTGATGGCACTCCCTAAAAAATAATCGAAGGCATGCGGATTTTCTTGAGGAACCCAGTACCAGGAGTCGGGGTTATGGAATACCCCCGGTACACAGGAGAAATCGAATACTATTTGTCAAAAACTGTAGGGTTGTTGCATTCCAGCAAGGATAATCAAAACTTCCTTTTCTGGGAAAACGCAAAACGTTCATCCTTAATAGCGCACGTGAAATGGTCTCTTTCTAAACATTATAGTGTAAGTGCTGAAAGCACTAAATATTTTGGGGGAACCGAGAGGGGTCTGGGGAGTGTTGAATACCTCCACCCACACCACCCAGTACACGAACCTCTTATCTCTCCCAGAAGAAAAAATATAAGTGTAAAGAGGGAGAACAAGGGAGACATCACACATTGTATTCTCCTCTAGAAAATGCCCTAGAGAAGTAGTTGTATTGTGATTATAATCTCCTAATATTTGCAAGATTGCAGTGGGAGGTGTATCAACAGTGTAGTGATTATAGTGCCAAAATTCTCATTTTATAATCATGTCATTGAGAGACTGTCTTGATCTCGTGGGATCTGGCGAAGAAATTCACAGCCAATACTATTCTCCTGATACAATTTCATCTCCTGGAACTATAAGGACACATTCCAATAACAGTTTGTTTTTACAGGAGACGTATTTCTGGAAAATAAACGAATAAATCTAGTACGCCCGCAATTACGTTGAGACCATCTGCAAGAAAAAGTTAGTAATCCTGCAATTCTGCGCTCCTTATACATTTTCACCTCCAGAAAAGGTTACCAGGGTAGTAGACCTAAGGGGAAAAAACATATTACGCACACCTAATCCGATTTCATACCTCCCTGTACCGAGTGGATTTTCAGCACTCACCTCATACAAAAATACATAACACTAATTGCAACAGGAGTGTATAAGGGGAGTAAGAAGAAAGTGTGCCTGATATTTACTACACATTTATACTCGCCTGACACCGCAAACCTAAAAAACCAAGTTATTTATACTAGGTGACTAGCAATACGAGTAACGTCGAAAGAAACTTGCCGTCGTGACGAAAATCCTCTACATTGTATCAGGACTGCATAAAAAAGCAATCGGTAAGTGGGTAAACGAGCACCGTGCGCGGCTTTTTGCAACAGTACCTGTGCATAAACAAATTGGTTATTAGAGAAAAATGCAAATGATAAAACCATAATCTCCTAATACCACACACATTACTCCTGATACCATAAATCTCCAGAAAGATTAATTATGTGTATCGGAAAAGTCTCGAAATGTTCTTTACAATCAGATTAGGTATGTTATTTAAAGTGAAGTCCACAAAAATCTCGGTTGTACCAGGAGCGCATGGAATAATAAGGGCGTGGGCATACGGAAACCAGTTGCCTCTCATTATACCAAAACGCTACAAAAGACAAATCAATTATTGCAGAAAAATTGATAGGCCCTCCCTGATACCAAACACATCGACTCCTGATTACAGAAATCTTCACAAAAATGAATCCTTTGTTGTCAAAAGACACGAGCTCGGGAAGCTCGAAATGTACGTTACAATCAGATTATCAATATTAGTTTTAATCCAGTTTGGGTTCCAGAATTTTTTCGATTGTATCAGGAGCGCAAACCCGAATCTTTTGTCTCTTTATATGTACGAAAACGCGACTATATAAAGAGAACAGTGTAACATGAAAAGAAGGAAGGAGGAAATCGGACGGCACGTTGTATTCTCCTGATACATGCGGGAGAGAGTTCTATTGTAATTATAGTCTCTCGGAATAATCCAAATGTTAATGACAGCATCAGTGTTTTAGTAGTTAAAATGGTTCAATTTCTCGTTTTATTACTAAATACTCTGAAGCTCTCATAATCAGATTGCTGCAAAACGAGTACATCAGGAATAGAGGAGTGAAGAAGGGCGGCGGGGAGAAAATGCGATCATAGTCTCCTGATATCTATCAAGTTTTGATGAGTAGTGTACCTGATACCAAGTGCGACACAGAAATAATTGTACTACGATTATGAACACCTGATATCTTCAAGGAGGGCATCGCAATTGGTATTCTCCTGACACAGAATCCAACAAAGGAAGAAAGTATTTGGAAATAGTTTGGCTTTTGTGAGGAGTGTAGTAGTCTAGTGGTTAAAAAACATTTTCATTTTATTTCTTTTGATACTATACAATTAGGCTGAAACAAAGTCAATGTATCAGGAAAATAGGAATGAGGAGAAAGGATGATTTTACTTAAAACTCTTAATTATAATGTATGATGTAAATGTGTATAAGGGTAGTATAATACTGTGCCCGTCAATAAATTTTACTTCTGTTTGAGCTTCTGCAATCCTAATACCTTCAAGTTTAAAGGAGAAATTTGAATCAGGAGAACACAAATCACACAATAATCTTCCTTCAATTATACTTTTCTGAAACAATTGTAGACCTAGGGAAAGTCAGGAGCTAAATATTAAGATTGAATGCTTCCTTAGATGCTACGGTGCTATCCTCTTCCCCAAATAGTTCAGACCTTACAACGTGTTTAGAATATCTTCCAGATAAGGAACATTTGATTGCACTCCCTGCAAACTAATCAAAAAGGATTTTTGTAAACACTTTGGTGGAAAACGTAGCACCGGGGGGTCTGGGGGGTATCCCAGTAACATACTCCCCAGTACACAGGAGAAACCCAATACCTTTTGTTAACAACTATCATGGCAGTTGCATTTCAGAAGGAATTATCAAATCTTCCTTCCCTGGGGGTACTCCATACTCCCCTCCCCAGACCCCCGGCGCTACGCTCCTCCCCAAAGAGTTGTGCCCTTACAACTCTCGTGTTTGGAAAGATTTGATCGTACTTCCTACAAACCAAGATGAGAACCATCAAATTTTCCTTCCCCCCTTTCCCCCAGTACACAGGAGAAATGTATTACCTTTTGTCTGAAACTATCGAGGCAGTTTCATTCTAGAAAGGATTATCAAGTCTTCTTTTCGGGGCGGGGGGGGGGGGGGGCAAACCTTCCCCAAAACGTTCACCCTTAAGCGCTAACGTTAAATGGCCTCTTTCTAAAAATGGTGATATGACTACTAAATAAAGCACTAAATTTTTGGGTGAGGATGTGGAATCTGGGTCCAATGCCATACCCCTCAGCGATTCCACCCCAGTACACGAAAATGTTATCACCCCCAGGAGAAAATAAGCTTGAAGAGAGAGGACGCTAGAGAAATAACTGTACTCCGACCATGGTCTCCTAATATTTTCAAGGTTCTTACGATACAGAGTATTACAGATGATATACTCTCCTGATACAATTTTATCTCCTGAAATTATAAGGACCCATATCTCACACATCCAGTAACAATTTGTTTTTACATGAGAATATAGCACTCCTTCAATTCTGTTCTGCGCTCCTTATACATTTTCCTCCAGAAAAGTGCACTTAAAGGAGAAATAACTTGTCCGATTTCGTGCTCTGTTCAGTTCAAAAATAACAAAACATCACACAAGCATCAGGAGTTTAGAAGTGGAGTAAGAAGAAAGTTTTCCAGATATTTCATGTCGAAAATCTTTTAGATTGTATCAGAACATGGAAAAGCAAGCATAAAGTGGGTAAACTATCAACTGGTTATTATGGATGGCTTTTATGGGGTCTTTAAGAGGATAGGCTGCTAAAGCTTTAAGTTTGAGAGTCTCAAGGATCAACAATAACCTCAAAGAGGAGAATTTGAGTATCTCCAAGTTGTCCAAGTCACACACGCTTGTAAAGAGTTAACTTGTAATAGGAGAACAGAATCTCAATGACTCGAAAAATCTCTTAGAAGCTTTTGAGGTTTTTGGAAATTGTTTAAGACTTTTAACAAAGGTTCTTACAAAATTTTAAACCCGATTAGGTTTTTAAAAGCTCTCTTGGAAAATTTATAGGCACTCAAAGTACTCAAAAACCCTCAAAGTTTCTTTGGGGTCTCATGAAAGCTCTTGATAACAAAAAGGATTTAATGAGTCGAAAATCTTTAAACGTGTCTATTGTAGAATAGAATGTCCCAAGCCCATGAGTGCACTTAGACGCTCTTTAAGTACGTCAAGGACCTTAAGGGCCCTTGAAAATTCATATATTAGTTAATCTTAAATGCTTCTAAGGGGCTCAGAGGAGGAAGCTTTTGTAGAGAAAACTTTTGGTGACTAATAAAGGACCGGTCCTCTTGAAAGGTTCCAAAAGCTGTCTTTAAAGAGTTTTGAAGGCTTTATAAGGTTAAGTGCTAAAGATTTTGAAATTGTCGGTCTGTCTGTACCGTAAGCACCTTTACAGATTGTATCTTCCAGACAAAGAACCATGGTTTGATCCTAACTCCCTGCATCTTGAGAAATGAATATCCTAAAACCCCAATGAATGTATCTAAATTGCGAAGAAACCAATAACTGAGCACTTGTTGTGCGTATATTTGGGGGCTCTGGATACATCCACTTGAAAGGCATCAGAAAGACGGGCGATGTTTAATAGAAACTATATTAAACGTTAAATTTCAAGTTATTTTTGATGTGGCTTTATTAGAAACTCGCTCTTTTTGCACGAGATAAGTCAGTGATTCAATTTACTGACAACCTTCATCCTCTTTCACATTATCATCCCCTGTAAATACCTCATTGTACGCGACGTTTTGTATTAAAGCTTTCCATTGTGAAAATTTCCATTCTATTACACTCACGTAATATGTCTCGTTTCGAGCGGATCCATTCCGATACAATACAAATTATGCGTCCCACCCCCTTTGAGCACCTCTACGAGTGTAAATCTGTCGTTGGGACGAATTAGGGGTTAGATTAATCTCGTTGGAAGATAAATGTAATCTCATAAACGTTTTCCCCTCTTTCTCTATATTAATAAGCTAGAAGGAGATCTTCGTTAGGCGTTTGTTAATATGTAAAGGCCGCCTTTTACATCCGCAAAATTATGACAGATCCCGTTCCCTCGCGAATACTCTCCTGGTTACGGAAACGGAAAATAACCTGACCTACTTTTGCGGGCGTTTTCAACTTTTCGTCTATAAAAACGCACTTGAGTTTCGGAGATGGTATGAAAACTTTTTTATGTTTCTGTTTATTGTTCGATTTTTGAGTTTAAATCCGTTTTGGGGGCGCCCCACTTGTATTCTGGCGGGGAACGTCTGGAGGTGAAATTCGAAAATTGTCGAATACCCCAAAAATACGCAACCGCCCGGCTAGCAGTGTGACACCATTTGCGATGCGAATGCTGATTGGGATTAAAATTAATGCGCCATCATGATGTACATTCGGTTCCGGTTAACCTCTCCTGAGAATTTCACCCTTTGCCTGCTACATATTTAATGAAATTGCTTTCGAGCCAACTGACCACGTGTCCCTTACTTTATTACCATGATTTTGGTACTGGTTTTAATTCGCATTTTTTTACTACAAGAAAATTGCCTTACTTTGATAGTGCGTGATCATGCTCACAATGTGGTCAATTACGGCGGTGCTGCACATGTAGAGTGCAACTTAGATGTTACATGCCAATTGTGACCTGGCACTTTAAAACATTAAACCAAGGACTATCTCAATTAATGGATTAAATATCAGCGTTTCCTTCGTCGGTTTTTGTGTCTCCTGCACGCCTCATTCCAGCCTCCTTTGCATCTCCGTACGTAAACGGCACAAGTCATCTGTTTCAATGGCGTTTTCAACCGTGCTTGGTTAATTATATTATACGCGTTTTTACTGCATAAACCGAAACATTCGGGCGATGGCTCCACATCACCACCGGCATCCTACTCTCTGAATTCCACAAGTTTCTCCGTTTGCTAGAATTTAAACGTTTTCAAAATTTTTTATTAGTCTCAAGGTTTCCAAGAGACCATATCTATCGCAAATAGTCTCTAAGAGTCTTCTAGAAACTAACTCTTTGAAATTCCGTCCTCTTTCTAAGTGCCGAGAAAGCCTTTATGAGAATTTGAGAGATTTGAAGGGCAATAATCTACCTTTAAACGAAAGAATTTATGGTTCTTTAAAGATTCCAAAGAGACCTTAGTTGTCGCAAACAATTTCGAGGGGTTTCTAAGAAACTCCAAGGTTCTTTTATTAAAGCATTGTAGGAAACGGATTTTAAAGCCTTTGAGTGTCTCCAAGGGTCTCTGTAAGGATCATGTAGAGCCCGTCAGATCCTTTAGAAAAAATCCTTTAAGAGCCTTATGAAAGGTACTTGTCAATGAATGAGTTTCTCAAAGGGTTTTCAAATGTTTTCCAGAATCACACTTTAAAAACCTTTAACACACTAAAACAGGCTTTTGAGCCGTTAAGGATGTCCAAAAGTGACATCGTTCTTTAAAAGAGTAATCTTTTAAAGGTACTCAAAGATGGCGGATGGAGCGAGACAGGCAGACAGACAGAGGGTCTAAAATGGCGTCCAACAAAATGGCGGATTTAGTAACTAATGAAATGGCGGCCGACCCAAGATGGCGGATTTAATGACTAATAAAATGGCGACCGATTCAAGATGGCGCTCCACAAAATGCCGGATTTAGTGATTAATAAAATGGCGACCAAACCAAGATGGCGGATTTAATGACTAATAAAATGGCGACTGATTCAAGATAGCGCCCCACAAAATGGCGGATTTAGTGACTAAAAACATCAAAAGATGTCAAGAGCTTTAGAAGGTTTTTAAGAGCCTTTAAGACAGAACATTAGCGCCGTTCGTTAACCTTGCGAAACTATGGGATTCACAAAAATCCCCAAAGGGACTTTTAAAACCTTTAATAGACATTTAACCTTCAAGGGGCTTACCCTGACATCCTGACTCTTTCAGAACTGACTGACATAAAAGGTCTTCTAGAAGCACTTATACTCTCTGCGATGCCCTCCTCTTTCCCAGTGCCGAGATTTTAGGACCTGTTAAGAATATTTGTGAGATTCTAAGAACCTTAAAGACCTTTCATGGTTCCTTTAGAGTTTCACGGGCCTCTTAACTAGCGGCTCAAAACTGGGTCTCTCTTGTATGATTGCAGTGATATCAATGAAGCCTACCAACGATTTTACAACACTTTCAAACAACTATTCGATGAATATTTTTCCATCAAGAAACACTGCCGCCGTACCGACACAACCTCGTGGATAAACAGGGAAGTAAGAATATCTAGTGCTAGATTAAAAGATCTACACAAGTTATTTAAACCCTACCCAGAACTACATGCCTCATATAATATGGCGAAAAAGAGACACGTCACTCTAGTCAGAGAAACCAGAAAATCATACTACCAACGAAAAACTTTTGAAAGTCATAACCCCACAAAAACGTGCTGGAATGTGATTTCAGAATTCAGACGAAAAGACAGCGGTCGGGCAGATATTACCATTCACATCGAGGGATCCATATGCTATGACCCTCTAAGAACTGCCAATTATCTTAATAGGGAACTAGTACCCCAATCTTGGAACTGTTTGAAATTATGGATTCTACAGGCCACATTCTATAAGAAAATTTTTTTTCCGGGTCGATCTGAGACAATTTTTTTTTCGGGGCTCAAAAAAGGCAGTGTATAACCTTCCTTTTTTACCAAAAATCGACTGCACCAAAATTTCTCGGGAAAACATTTTTTCTTATTAATTTTGGTGCGTAGAATCCAAAACAATTCGTACTTTTTCGATCAGACTTCTCAATCAAAAGTTATAGACTATAGAAACCAATTTCGAAAGAAAATTCAAAGGGCTGTAACTTTTGAACTAGTAGCCCAATCTTGGAACTGTTTGAAATTATGGATTCTACAGGCCACATTCTATAAGAAAAATTTTTTTCCCGGTCGATCTGAGACAATTTTTTTTTCGGGGCTCAAAAAAAGGCAGTGTATAACCTTCCTTTTTTACCAAAAATCGACTACATCAAAATTTCTCGGGAAAACACTTTTTCTTATTAATTTGGGTGCGTAGAATCCAAATCAATTCGTACTTTTTCGATCAGACTTCTCAATCAAAAGTTATAGATTAGAAACCAATTTCGAAAGAAACTTCAAAGGGCTGTAACTTTTGAACTAGTAGCACAATCTTGGAACTGTTTGAAATTATGGATTCTACAGGCCACATTCTATAAGAAAATTTTTTTCCGGGTCGATCTGAGACATTTTTTTTTAGGGGCTCAAAAAAAGGCAGTGTATAACCTTCCTTTTTTACCAAAAATCGACTACACCAAAATTTCTCGGGAAAACACTTTTTCTTCTTAATTTGGGTGCGTAGAATCCAAATCAATTCGTACTTTTTCGATCAGACTTCTCAATCAAAAGTTATAGACTAGAAACCAATTTCGAAAAAAAATTCAAAGGGCTGTAACTTTTGAACTAGTAACCCAATCTTGGAACTGTTTGAAATTATGGATTCTACAGGCCACATTCTATAAGAAAATTTTTTTTCCGGGTCGATCTGAGACAATTTTTGTTTCGGGCCTCAAAAAAAGGCATAGCATAACCTTCCTTTTTTGTCAAAAATCGACTGCACCAAAATTTCTCGGGAAAACACTTTTTCCTATTAATTTTGGTGCGTAGAATCCAAAACAATTCGTACTTTTTCGATCAGACTTCTCAATCAAAAGTTACGGACTAGAAACCAATTTCGAAAGAAAATTCAAAGGGCTGTAACTTTTGAACTAGTAGCCCAATCTTGGAACTGTTTGAAATTATGGATTTTACAGGCCACATTCTATAAGAAAATTTTTTTTCCGGGTCGATCTGAGACAATTTTTTTTTCGGGCCTCAAAAAACGGCAGTGTATTACTGAGACAATTTTTTTTTCGGGTCCTCTGAAAACGGGTCGAGTTTTTTTTTCGGGGCTCAAAAAAAGGCAGTGTATAACCTTCCTTTTTTACCAAAAATCGACTGCACCAACATTTCTCGGGAAAACACTTTTTCTTATTATGTTTCTGTCACATTTTGTATCGGGAGAATTCAATGTGCGACGTCCGCGTCGGCCTCCTTTTTCACTTTTATTCTCCTGATGCACCTACAATCCGATTAGAGAGCAGGAAATTTCACCTCACCAAAATTTTCAAGATATCAGGAGCCCAGAATCATAGATTTCTCTGTTGTAATTGTTGCCGAGAAGTAGAATTGTGGAAGGATTTATTGATTCAAATCAATTCTAGATTTGGAATTTGTATTTGTTTAACATAAAGAAATATCCACATGTACCGCTTAATGGTAAACGTGAACAAAAATATGTCTGGGATATGTGCGGTAACAACGTGTACATTTTCGATTTTTTTAGATAAAAAGCTAGTGGACAGTAATTTAAGTCAGTCTGAGTGTCACAGAGAGCACGAACCTTGAATTAATCTTCGTTTTAGTAGGATTTAAGCTTGCTTCAAATGATTTGACTTCAGGTGGACACAAGGTACAAGTTCAAATCTTATTTTATTCTTCGTACTAAAATTTTTAAATATTCCATTGCAACTGTGATATTCTATAAATTTTTTTTCTTAAAATGAATGTGATGCGTTTAGAAAGGGCACTACGCAGCTTGATTTAAAAAAAAATCAAAAATTGAACATTTATGTTAACTTTACGGCTTTAACTTGACTTCACTTTCATTTTATCACAACCTTGTCCCAGTTTAAATCATCTTAACAAAAATGGAAGCTCATAAATAGAAAAAAATGCTCCATAAACTCGATCATAAACCTTGCAAAGTGACAATAAATACAAAGCGAGAGGGCGATAAGATTAAAACTTGCGTCTTTCATTTTTCCCTCGTCGCCAGCCGCACGACGACTCAGCGGCCAGTTGTGCACATAAAAAAACTAATTAAGGTGTATCGATTAGGGCCCCTCTTATGCTCTCTTTTCGGATACGCGTGACGGTTTGAGTAGATTAAGTTCTTATTTGGTGTATTTACAAGGGACGGACGTGCTCTTAGTTACGTTTATTAGATTTAGGTATAATCCCGGGCGGCTTTGGTCGAGGGAAATTTTAAGCCCAACATTTGTCTTGCGCACCCCCTTAGAAAATCGCCGATGTCTTTGACGCTACGTGATGTCGCTTTTAGGGATCGCTACAACGTGCTAATTTCGTATTCACTTTAGGATTAAACTAACACTACAGCTACTCACTGCCACCTTCGGTCCGAAAATTGGAAAACTCCAACTCACCTAAAACAAAGACAAAAATTAGAGATAGGAAAGTTGTGTGTTAGGGGAATGCGATGTGAACGAGATTATTTAAACAGGAGGGGTGTAAATGGGCCATTCAGTTTACTCTCCGCTGAACAGTTTCGTTGCGTAGCGGCCATAAAATGAGATTGAATAGTTTATCTCTCGTACCTTGCCGTGTAATACTCGAAGAACGCGATGAGTACTTCTAGAGACCTCGAAAAAGCGGCCCACATCGTGCATCATGGTTCACCTCATGAGCCGAAACCGCCAAACATGTATTCGAGCACTCGCGTTTTATTCGTCAGTTAAAGCCGATCGCTCGCCCTTTACGGCCATAATCGCATTTGAGGTTAGCTTTTTAGACGCCTGTCGACGCGAGCTCGCATTAAATTAACAAAGGCGATGCGGGCTGAATGCAATAATCGTCAGATAAAAGATTCATTTGCTGCACGTAATTGACGTACCTACATCCCGCTCTGCAAACTTGACAGTTCTGACGTGAATTGTAGGAGGGAGCACTTGTAGATACGGGTTACAAGCGGCGGCGATGGAGAGAGAGAGCGTTTTTGTTAGTTAAATTAGACTTGCAGAACATTTAATTATAAAGTCATTGTTGCGAACTTCCATTTCAGTGGATTGAAATAATAATCACACATTCACAATGGTGGCTCTGTTCTATTGAGAAAAATATTCACTCAATCGTCTCGACTGGGAGGGAAAAAAACAGATTAGAGATTTGCTTACTTTTTATGGAGCCCTTTTTTACGGGTCACGACGAAAGGCTAGCATTAACGAAATATGCAGAGAGTTAGTTCGTTTCATTGGAATTTGTATCTTGGTGTTGTTTTTCTTTTTAGAAATTTTGTAAATGTGTTGTTTTTGTTTAATTTTTATATCTTGTAATTTACTCAATTTTGATAAGGTGTTAGAAGTAAGACACATCTGGTCGTTTGCGATAAGAACATTTATTATTAGGTGATAACGTGATGATAACGAAGACGCAGGTGTTTCAAAGAATTGCGCGTTTCATTTTGGGGACGTTTCGTCTTTGATTGGCGAATTATTTAAAAATCCACCGTTAGAACAGCCATCGAACATTTGCCATTTTATTTATCAAGCCAGCGTTTGTGTGTGAGTGTGAGTTAAGTGCGCCCTGTATCGCAAATCTGGTACGACCGAATTATTTGTATTATTTATCATGAAACAAAATACTAAGCAATTTGAACAATTTTTATTTTAATTGTCGACCGTCTGCGTAAGGAGTAATATGTTCAAACAAGCTTTGTAAGCTTTTCTTTCCCAAAATTTGTCTAAGGCTTAATCAAAAGTTGTGTAATAAATTCTTTGGAATTCTCGGACGTGGATCGACGCCACCCAGTCTCTCCAATTGTGAAATTTTAAGTCAATATTACAATGGTCATTTAGCAGATGGTGGACGTGTACGAGGGGTGTTTGGGTTATTGGGTCGTTGGACCGTTGAGACTCTGAGACCTTGATCCATGGATAACTTGAATCATATGGGCCTTAAGATCTTGGTACTTTGTGGCACTGAGACGTTGAGATTTGTTACGCTAATCATGACATATCGCTTTTTACCATTCATCCAATCCTGCAGAACATACGATTTTTTCTTGTTCGCCTCGTATATACTAAAAAACGTGTTACTCAACTTCCCTGAACCTTTAAGAATGATATAAATCTTCGAGCCTTAAATCCCTTGAGCCTTCGGGTCGCCACGTTTTGGAGACCGTACGCATATGAACCGTTGGGTTTTCGCGCCTTTGCACCTTTGAGCTTCAGATCTTTGGACCTTTGGCACCTCGAACTTTGGACCTAGTTATCTTGGAATTGTTGACTTCTGAGCCTTTTATATTCAGACGCCATGAGCCTTGGAGGGTTTGAACCGTCGAGTGTTAAATACTTGGATGCTGGTTCTCCGGTTTTTGGACCTTTCAGACTTTGAGCATTTGGGTCTTATAATGTTTGACATATCGGAATTTCGAGACCATTAGACAAGAAGACCAGAAGAGACGCAGACGAGGAGAAAGCAAAAAGACCAGAAGTCGAGGAAGTGAAGAGACACGAATACCAACGAGAAGACGGTGACACAAGGAGGCGAGGATGCATGTAAATGGGGAGAAGGGATTTTATGAAACCAAAGGACCGGAAAATGAGAAAACAGGGAGACGAGGAATCAAAAAGTTGAGAAGGCGAAAGAATGAAGAATCGAGGGAAAAAGAAGACGAGTAGGAAACGGGGAGGAGACTGAGGGAGAAGACAAAACGAAGACAACGAAAAGATAAATACTAAAAGAGGAGTCGATGACCTTAGGAGACGAGGAAACGAGGAGAAGCAAGCGACAAAATGAAGGGACTACAAGAAAACGGGGATACGGCGATAAAACCAGAGGACGAAAAGACGAGAAGGCGAGAAAACTATAAAACAAGAATACGGAGAAACGAGGAGACTAGGAGGAGACGATAAAGAGACATCATGGAACCAAATAAATGACTACACGAGATTTTATGAGGCGATAGGCCGAGAGGTGAAGACGCGGAGAGTTACGAAGTCGAGGGGATCAGGATACGAGAAGGGGAAGAAGAAAAGCGAAGAAAAAAACAGAAAACGATGGAACCAGGACGCAAGGAGAAGAGGGGGACTGGCTCGCGGACTCGAAAGCGCAACAAGGCGAGGGGATAAAGGAACGAGAAGACAACAAAGTAGACGATTAGACGCAGAAAAGATGTCAAGAAAGAAGAATAAGATGAAAGGACGAGAAGATGAAAACAAAAATTCAAGAAAGAGAGGAGATGTGAAAATGAGGAAACGAGGAGACAAAAAACAGCGTGGAAAGAAAATCGAAGAGACGCAGAAGGGATGAGGGAAGGAAAAGACGAAGATGGTACTAGGAGACGAAAAAAATAGAGACGAAGAGGCGAGGATCCTATGAGTAAGAAAACCAGGATACGAGAAGACTAAAAGGCGAGGAGCACGGGATTCGAGACAACCATTACCAGAGAACTGTGGGACGAAAGGAAGAGGAGGTTTAGAGGTTGCAGAAACGAGGAGACATACAAGCAATGAAACAACAAAATGAGGAGATGACGATACTAGGAGTTTAGAAGACGAGGAGAAAATGAGGAGACGAAAAGGCGAGCGAGCGTGAGATGGAGGGAGAAGACAACGGGAAGAAAAATACGTTGAGGGCCTTATGAGACGAGGAAACGAGAAGAAGTAAAGGATAAGACGTGAGGACGAGTAAAAGCGACGGGCTATAAGAAAGCGGGGCGCAAGGAGACGAAAGAAGGCGATAAAACCAGAGGACGAGAAGACGGGAAGGTGGGAACAAACAAGAAGACGTGAAAATGAAGAGACAAACAAGCGCGGAAAGAAAACCGAGCAGGCGTAGAAGGGGTGACGGAAGGAAAAGAAGAACCGGGGACCAGGAGACGAAAAAAAGTAGAGACGAAGAGGCGAGAATCCTATGAGACAAGAAAACAAGGCCACGCGAAGGAGCGAAGTGGAGAAGAGGACGAGGAGCATAGGAAGCGAGACCACCAAAGCCAGATGACGATGAGACGAAGAGACTATGAGGACATTAGGAGTCTAGGAGACCAAAAGGCGAGAAGACGTGATAACGAGGTGATAAAGAAAATAAACGAAGAAAAACGTAGCGAAGAGCCTATAGGACAAAAAAAGGACGAGGAGTGGCGAAGGGAACACAAAAAAGAGACAAAGAACGAGGAGACAAAATAATGAGGGAACGAGAACGAAACGGAACCAAGGGTCGAGGAGACGAAAAAGAGGAAATAAGAAGGCGAGAAGAGTAGACGAAAAAATGATGAAGATACAAGGAGATTAAGAAGCAAAAAGAGAGCACAAAGAGGCCATGAGACGAAGGAATGTCGAGGTGAAATAACAGGTAAAAGGGAGTACGAGAGACAAAAAGACAACGACGCCAGAAGGAGAGGGGAGGAAACGAGAAGACGATGAGCAAAAGAGGAGATGGGAAAGCGAGGAGACAAGAGGACGCCATTTTGAGATTTGACATTACGTCTTTTTTTCTCTTTACAATGTTGTATCACGAATAGTGGTTCAGTATCACATTTTCCCTAAAAATACAACTCATTTTTTATAGTGCCCTGAAAAAACAACGTTTTTTTTGTTGTGAACGAAAGATTTGACAGTTTGATCTTACTAGAGATAACTGTAAGTAATTTGAAGATTTCGTATTTTAAGTTTTATTGTGTTTATTCGAATCTAAACTACGACCCAGATAGGATTTTCACATGAGATTTTTCTATGTATGTCCAAGGTTTATTTCAGGCGTTTCGGCCATCTTGGATCTCCAACTTCTTGCCTCCGTGGAATACTCTGTTTTTTCAATGGATCTGATTCAATGGTCAGTTTAAATGCACCCCCGCCGATAAATCGATTCCTGTAAATTGAGGTCTAAATACTTCATAGCATTTTGGAACTTCACGACATCCAGGCGCCATCTTGTAGAAAGTTATATCCGATCAGATTATGTCAATTCATGTTTTCAACCGAAATTAATTAACCAAACTTTACACTATGCATTTTTGTCTATTTTTCGTATTCCTTCAAATTTACTTTGTGATCGAGTACTCATTTTCCTTTGCTTATCTTATTTCATTTCTAACTGGAGATCTTCATTTGAGAGATTTATTTAACGTAAATTTATTAGAAATTACAGTACTACTATTCTAGTTTATTTCCAAGTTTAATCTGTGTTTTCAGGTATATAGGATCATCGTCTCTTTCGTAGAGCTCTATATTATATGCTGTTAACTTCTTTTTTTTCTTAATTTGATTTTGGGCCCTACGCCGAAAACGCTGAGCACCTTTTTTGCATGTAACAAATTTGCCGTTTGACGTTTAATTAGAAATGCTTAACAACGAGGTGCGCTGTTAAACGATGGTCATAACTAATCGAGTATGCATAAAATCAATTGTCCTCATTATTTACTAATCCAATCAATCATTTTGTTGTCCATGTTGTTTTCGAACGTCACAAAAACAAACAAACAAATAATACGCGTCCTTATGAACCCAATCAGGCAATTAGTTATTTGATAATTACTTAAGCATCAAAAAAGACCCTTCAAATGCAGATTTCGGTTACGCCAAGGGTCGATTAATGAATGTACAAATTAAACAATTAATTTAATAGTTAATCTCAAGCATCGAAACACGACGAGTCAACCATCGCGGGAACGTCGATTATTCACATTAATTTATTGATCAGCAAATTTATTAATTCATAAAGCAAACCATGAATAGGCCATTTAATCGGCTAATTAAAAGTTCATCAATTATCTCAACCATGTCGAACTTGATTGGTCAATTTATAAAGGATGGAATTTGTCACCTTTTACATTACGAGCAAACATCTCGTTTGTTTAGCTCGAAACAGTGACGAAGATTAGAGCGAGCCGTAAAAATACGTTTTGTTAACGTAATTTAATGTTTTTTATTGTATCTGGTTTGTATGATAAATTTAGAACGGGTAGCTAAGAGAACATGTTTACGTGCGAGTTTAAAGTTTTATCTGGTCAGGCGTTGATAAAAATTGATTATCGGACAAGAATTAATTGATTTTTCCACAAACAATGCCACGTGCGAGATAAGCGATGCAGGTGTTTTGTCAGTTCTGGCGACGGAAAGGAATGTTGAGTGTTGTCGGGTTAATAACGATGTTGAATTGGATACGTGATGATCTATAGGTCGGATTCACATCGTGTTGTTCATTCATCACATTATTTCATCATTTCAAAAAGTAAAAGTTAATTTGATATTGTTCTATCGTCTTCTCGTTTTTTCCCTTATCTTTTTTCCTCTTTCATTTCCTCGGATCCTCGTATCCTGATCCCCTCGTCTTCTGGACTCCTCGTGTCTTCACCGCTCTCCTTACTCAATATCTCGTATAATCATTTACTAGGTTTCTTGCTTTATGTGTCTTCATTGTTTCTTGCTTGTGTCCTTCTCGTTTCTTCGTCTCCTTGTCTCTCCGTATCTTCGTCTTATAGTTTTCCCGCCTCCTCGTCTTCTCGTCCTTTGTTTTTATGTCCGTCTTGTGATCTCATCTTCTAGCCTCCCATATCTTATAGTCCGTCGATCCTACTCGTCCTCACGCCTTTTTGTATTTTTCTTCCCATTGTCTTCAGTTTACTTTGTCCCTTCATCTCACGTCTGCTCGCCTTTTCGTCTCCTCATTTTCTTGCCTCTTCGTGTCCTAGACTCCTAGTATCGTCATCTTCTCATCTTGTTCTGTCTCTGCTTGTAGGTCTCCTCGTTTCTGCGTCCTCCTCGTCCTTTCGTCCCATAGTTATCTGGTTATGGTTGTCTCGAATTCTATGCTCCTCATCTTTTAGCCTTCTCGTGTCCAGGTTTTCTTGCTCGTAGGATCCCCGCCTCTTCGTCTCCACTTTTTTCGTCTACTAGTATTCTCTTCGTCTTTTCCTTCCATCATCCCTTCTGCGCCTCTTCGATTTTCTTTCCACGCTTTTTTGTCTCCTCGTTTCCTCATATCCTCCACATCTCCTCGCCTTCTTGAATTATTATTTATTTCTGCGTCTAATCGTCTCCTTTGTTGTCTCCTCGTTTCTTTATCCTCCTGCCTTCTCGCTTTCGAGTCCCCTTTTTCTCCTCGCGCCCTGCTTCACCGTCTTCGTTTTCTCGTTGTCTGTTTTTTTCGTCGCTCTTCTTCCTCCCCTTCTCGTATCTTGATCCCCTCGTCTTCGTGACTCCTCGTTTCTTCATCTCTCGCCCTATTGTCTCATAGCCATAGATCAAGGTCTCAGAGGCTCAACGGGCAACCGAGGGGTATATACAGAGTGAGTAGGAAACACTTTTTCTTATATACAGGGTAATAAAAACCCAAAGTTTCGAATGTCTCAAAGGACAACAGGGTTTAAAATCTCAAAAATCTCAGATTTTCAAAGGCCCAATGACCTTATAGTGAACCCAAATACCCAAAGGCTTTGAAATTCAGATGCTCAAATCTCAGGACTCAAACTTATCAGCTCAGAGACGTAAAGTTTCATAGAGTCAATGTCTCAGGAGGCTAGAGGCCCATAGACTAAGTACTCAAAAATTCAAAAACTCTAAGATTCGAGGGTCAGAAGGCTCAAAGTTTCAAAAATCGAAATCTCGAACGCTCAATCACGGTTTAGAGTTCGAATATTCAAAAAATTGCGAATTCTAAAGCTCAGTGTCTCAGAGGCTTAGAGACTCAAATATTCAGTAAGATTCGGACTCCCGACGGTAGAGGGCGCAAGGATCCAAACATCCAATGACCCCAATAGTTCAGCGACTCAGAGGTACTGAGGCGTAGTTTCTTCAAGGACTTCTAAGACTCTAAAGCTCAAAGACCCAAAGGTGACTTAAAAAGTCTCAAAGGTTCGAGAGCTAAGAAGTTTATATACAGCGTGAATAGGAAACACAAAGACTTTTTCGTCGCTCTTCTTCCTTCCCTTCTCGTATCCTGATCCCCTCGTCTTCGTGACTCCTCGTGTCTTCACCTCTCGCCCTATTTTGTCATAGAATCTCGTATAATCATTTTCTTGGTTCCTTGTTTGATGTCTCTTCTCGTTTCTTCGTCTTCTTGTCTCTTCGAATTCTTGTCTTATAATTTTCTCTCCTCCTCGTCTTCTCTTCCTCTGGTTTTATCGCCTTCTTCTCATTTCGTATGCTTGCGTCCCTGTTTTCTTGTAGGCCGTCGCTTCTCCTCGAACTTTCTTCTCGTTCCCTCGTCACATAAGGCCTTCGACTCGTTTCTTCTTTTTTGTTTTTTTCCTCCCTCCATCTCCTCTGCGTCTCCTACCCCTCGTTTCTTCATATTTTCGCTTTTTTGACTTTACTTTCTCGTCAATTTTCCGGGTCGTCAGGAGGCTTGGAGAGAGTCCCATAGACTAAGTACTCAAAAACGCTAAGATTCGAGGGTCAGAAGGCTCAAAGTTTCAAAAATCGAAATCTCGAACGCTCAATGACGGTTTAGAGTTCGAATATTCAAAAAATTGCGAATTCTAAAGCTCAGTGTCTCAGAGGCTTAGAGACTCAAATATTCAGTAAGATTCGGACTCCCGACGGTAGAGGGCGCAAGGATCCAAACACCCAAAGACCCCAATAGTTCAGCGAGTCAGAGGTACTGAGGCGTAGTTTCTTCAAGGACTTCTAAGACTCTAAAGCTCAAAGACCCAAAGGTGACTTAAAAAGTCTCAAAGGTTCGAGAGCTAAGAAGTTTATATACAGCGTGAATAGGAAACACAAAGACTTTTTCGTCGCTCTTCTTCCTTCCCTTCTCGTATCCTGATCCCCTCGTCTTCGTGACTCCTCGTGTCTTCACATCTCGCCCTATTTTGTCATAGAATCTCGTATAATCATTTTCTTGGTTCCTTGTTTGATGTCTCTTCTCGTTTCTTCGTCTTCTTGTCTCTTCGAATTCTTGTCTTATAATTTTCTCTCCTCCTCGTCTTCTCTTCCTCTGGTTTTATCGCCTTCTTCTCATTTCGTATGCTTGCGTCCCTGTTTTCTTGTAGGCCGTCGCTTCTCCTCGAACTTTCTTCTCGTTCCCTCGTCACATAAGGCCTTCGACTCGTTTCTTCTTTTTTGTTTTTTTCCTCCCTCCATCTCCTCTGCGTCTCCTACCCCTCGTTTCTTCATATTTTCGCTTTTTTGACTTTACTTTCTCGTCATTGCTTTCTCATTTTCCGGGTTTTTCGTCTCATAAAATCTTGTCCCCTTTTCTACGAATCAATTTAGGCTTGGATTAATGGCCAAAAAACAATATTTCTGAGTCTTAGTCTCAGTGCCACAAAGTACCAAAATCTCAAGGCCCACACGGCTCAACAGTCAACCGAGGTTTTCTTATATACAGGGTAATAAAAACCCAAAGTTTCGAATGTCTCAATGGACTAGGGTTTCGAGACATCAGCAGGGTTTAAAATCTCTAAAATCTCAGGATCTCAAAGGCTCAATGACCTTAGTGAACCCAAATACCCAAAGGCTTAGAAATTCAGATGCTCAAAACTCAGGACTCAAACTTATCAGCTCAGAGACGTAAAGTTTCATAGAGTCAATGTCTCAGGAGGTTAGAGGCCCATAGACTAAGTACTCAAAAATTCAAAAACGCTAAGATTCGAGGGTCAGAAGGCTCAAAGTTTCAAAAATCGAAATCTCGAACGCTCAATCACGGTTTAGAGTTCGAATATTCAAAAAATTGCGAATTCTAAAGCTCAGTGTCTCAGAGGCTTAGAGACTCAAATATTCAGTAAGATTCGGACTCCCGACGGTAGAGGGCGCAAGGATCCAAACACCCAAAGACCCCAATAGTTCAGCGACTCAGAGGTACTGAGGCGTAGTTTCTGAAACTCAAGGACTTCTAAGACTCTAAAGCTCAAAGACCCAAAGGAGACTTAAAAAGTCTCAAAGGTTCGAGAGCTAAGAAGTTTATATACAGAGTGAATAGGAAACACAAAGACTCGAAGGTCTCAAGGCCCCAAAGTCTCCTAAATACCCAAAGGCTTAAAGCGTCAGGACTTAGAAATTCAGAGGCCCAAAAGCTGGATTCAAATATTCGAAGGTGCAGAAGTGTAAAAACTCGATGGCTCAAAGTGTCGAAGACTCAAGAGCTCGAAATCAACAGCTCGAACGCTCAAAAACTCATCAAGTAACCAAAAAACACAAAACCTCATGCTCAAAGATTCAAGGTCTAAAAGTCCCAAACACTTAAACACCCAACAGTTCAAGGGTTCAAACTCGAAGGCTCAAAGAAGAGAACGTGGCTCGAAACTCAAAGAATGGACCCCAAGATCCTGAAAGCTCAAGACTTTAGAGACACTGAATGAAATTCTCTTGAAGTTGTGGACGTCACCCATGAAAAAGTTCATTTTTAATTTAATTTAATTTAATTTTACGTAATTACCTAAAGAGCTATGTTGTTTTAGTTACTAATTGAAATTAATTTTACTTACGGCACCTAATTTAAGTAAAATTACATTCTTGTAAGCTTTTTTTAACGTAATTTAGCTAACCAAATAAAATAATTGACTAAACGAATGGCCGATTCAATCAAATAATTAATCAAAGAATTAATTAATATTCATTACGTGGAAAATTGGTTAATTAATTACGGTCATTAAGACAAAATTTGGATTTTCTAGTAGATTTTGAGGAGAGCACGAACCTGTTTGCGAAGGTTTTCTGAGGCTTAGAATTCGACTCCTGAGGGGGTTAACACCGCCCCCCCTTTCCCGGTCGCTGCAGTTGTTACATGTAACCAAATTATGTTTACCGGGAACATTTTAAGGAGTCCCGACACTCTAAATGAGAACGGCATCTTTGAACTCTCCGCGTTCCGCCCTCGCTATAACGCTCGGCGAAGGGATGCTTCCCTAATTTAAGCGCTCATTTCTCACCCCTACGGCTTATTTACGATTCTAGAGCGGCACGTAAACTTCGCAACATTGTATATTTGCTACAGTAAACACGTGATTTAGTTGCGTAAGGCGAACGAAGCGTCTTAGGGGTTGCGGGGATCCAAGACAATTACCACCCCCAAAAACAAACTGGGACAAAGAATTAATTAAGTAAATACGTATCGATTTGTGGAGAACGAGAGCGAGGTTTCCATCTCGTGGCGCCGAAATATTCAACCGAATTGGCCGCTGTGTTATGATCGCACTTCAAAGGAAAGGTAAAAGGGCTCATCGCAACTGAAGTGCAACACTTAAAACAAAACTGGGAGGCATTGCTTCGTTCCAAACGAGTCAAAATTGGCACGCGTAATCGTGTACAAGTTGCGAAGGGCACTACATTGAAACTTTGTGAATTTTCAAATTTAAAAGCCAATTTGACCCTTATGGTATTGAAATGATACGTGCACACATTAATGTAAGCTGGTGAAAGCATCTGGATGCGTAATAAAAGATTCGTATAAAATGAAACCAATTTACGACACGGCTGTTATGTCTAGTCAATCGTAAAACTCGACTGTAACAAATATTCATAGAGCACCGCGCTTTTATCGCAAGTTTATGACGCCTACCGCTTGCGATCACGTTTGTTCGCATTTTTCGCAAATTGAAATCGGCGGTGTCTGCTGTCAGGAATACTCAACCACGAACCATTAATGGCGTAACCCACTTTGAGGAAAAATTACCTAAATTAATTGCTCATTAAGTGCATCAGTTAACTAACAGGTTTTTCAGCTATGCTTCACTCGGAAACACATCAATTAGAGAACGACTTCAGAGTTATTAGGCACACGCTGAAACTATAGTATCAGGACTACAATGAACAATGGAAATGCCAACAACCTTCTTAGGAGTGCTGTTCTCCTAACACACGTGTTTATCAGGAAAACAAAACGAGCTCCTTTTACGTACTATGATCTACGGCCTCCTCCTTTAAGCAGCATACCAAAATTACAGAACCGAAAAGCAATGAGATGTTTGCAGTAACTACAGTCAGGACGCTTTCTTACAGATTCTGTGCTCCTGATGAGAATTTCGTAGCAGGAGCACAGACATGAAGAATTTGTCACACGCCTTTCATTCAAAAGTACTGTGATAGGATCACAGAAGAACAACGAGGTGCAATACTACTAGGTACTACTACTACGAGTACTATTAGGAGAAGATGAAGAGTTTGTTAACAGACTTTGGACCTTTCAGCGTTTTTGTGACTTTAATTCAGTATTTTTTAAGTGAGGAGAGCTTCTACTCCGAGTCGTCTGCGTATAGGTGGTAATTCTATGATACTGATACATCGTTAGTTAATAGCGGAACTGGTATTAGGAAAACATCTTGTGTGGAAGAGCACATGTCAATAAAGCTTGCAATTTCTTGTGGTTTTTTTAGTGAGACCTTTCTATCACTAGGGTGCAAAATTGGTGCTTGTCAATAGACTTATCGTTTATCTTTCTGCGACCCTAATTTGATTCCTTAAAGGGAAGTTTTACCTCTTATGTGTCTTATCCGTATACCCTTTCCGTACCCCTTAGACCCCGGTACCTTACACTGTCATAATATATTCATATACGTTGGCGGTAGAGGGGGGTGTTCTCCCTCGAAACGGGCAGCTATAAAAGCCCTTTTCAAGAATTTAAGAGCTCTCAACCTTGTTCAGATTATTCAGACTCTTCAGATTCTTCAGATTCTTCAGATTCTTCAGATTCTTCAGATTCTTCAGATTCTTCAGATTCTTCTTCTTCAGATTCTTCAGATTCTTCAGATTCTTCAGATTCTTCAGATTCTTTAGATTCTTCAGATTCTTCAGATTCTTCAGATTCATCAGATTTTTCAGATTCTTCAAATTTTTCGATTATTCAGATTCTTCCGATTCTTCAAATTCTTCAGAATCTTCCGATTCTTCAAATTCTTCAGATTCTTCAGATTCTTCAGATTCTTCAGATTCTTCAGATTCTTCAGATTCTTCAGATTCTTCAGATTCTTCAGATTCTTCAGATTCTTCAGATTCTTCAGATTCTTCAGATTCTTCAGATTCTTCAGATTCTTCAGATTCTTCAGATTCTTCAGATTCTTCAGATTCTTCAGATTCATCAGATTTTTCAGATTCTTAAAATTTTTCGATTATTCAGATTCTTCCGATTCTTCAAATTCTTCAGATTCTTCCGATTCTTCAAATTCTTCAGATTCTTCCGATTCTTCAAATTCTTCAGATTCTTCAGATTTTAAGATTCTTCAGACTCTTCAGATACTTCAGGTTTTTCAGATTTTTTCATTTTCTTCAGATTCTTCAGATTTTTTCATTTTCTTCAGATTCTTCAGATTTTTCGATTATTCAAATTCTTCAGAATCTTCAAATTTTACAGGTTCTTCAGATTCTTCAGATACTTCAGATACTTCATATTCTTTAGATACTTCAGATTCTTCAGATACTTCAGATTTTACAGATTTTTCAGATTTTTTCTTTTTCTTCAGATTCTACAGATTTTTCAGATTCTTCAGATTTTTCGATTATTCAGATTCTTCCGATTCTTCAGATTTGTCAGATTTTACAGATTCTTCAGATTCGTTAGATTTTTCAGATACTTTAGATTCTTCAGATTCTTCAGATTCTTCAGATTCTTCAGATTCTTCAGATTCTTCAGATTCTTCAGATTCTTCAGATTCTTCAGATTCTTCAGATTCATCAGATTTTTCAGATTCTTCAGATTTTTCGATTATTCAGATTCTTCCGATTCTTCAGATTTGTCAGATTTTACAGATTCTTCAGATTCGTTAGATTTTTCAGATACTTTAGATTCTTCAGACTCTTCAGATTCTTCAGATTCTTCAGATTCTTCAGATTCTTCAGATTCTTCAGATTCTTCAGATTCTTCAGATTCTTCAGATTCTTCAGATTTTTCAGATTCTTCAGATTCTTCAGATTCTTCAGATTCTTCAGATTCTTCAGATTCTTCAGATTCTTCAGATTCTTCAGATTCTTCAGATTTTTCAGATTCTTCAAATTCTTCAGATTCTTCGGATTCACCAGATTCACCAGATTCTTCGGATTCACCAGATTCTTCAGATTCTTCGGATTCTTCGGATTCTTCAGATTCTTCGGATTCTTCAGATTCTTCAGATTCTTCAGATTCTTCAGATTCTTCAGATTCTTCAGATTCTTCAGATTCTTCAGATTCTTCAGTTTCTTCAGATTCTTCAGATTCCTCAGATTCCGCAGATTCCTTCAGATTCTTCAGATTCTTCAGATTCTTCAGATTCTTCAGATTCTTCAGAATCTTCAGATTCTTCAGATTCTTCAGATTCTTCAGATTCTTCAGATTCTTCAGATTCTTCAGATTCTTCAGATTCTTCAGATTCTTCAGATTCTTCAGATTCTTCAGATTCTTCAGATTCTTCAGATTCTTCAGATTCTTCAGATTCTTCAGATTCTTCAGATTCTTCAGATTCTTCAGATTCTTCAGATTCTTCAGATTCTTCAGATTCTTCAGATTCTTCAGATTCTTCAGATTCTTCAGATTCTTCAGATTCTTCAGATTCTTCAGATTCTTCAGATTCTTCAGATTCTTCAGATTCTTCAGATTCTTCAGATTCTTCAGATTCTTCAGATTCTTCAGATTCTTCAGATTCTTCAGATTCTTCGATTCTTCAGATTCTTCAGATTCTTCAGATTCTTCAGATTCTTCAGATTCTTCAGATTCTTCAGATTCTTCAGATTCTTCAGATTCTTCAGATTCTTCAGATTCTTCAGATTCTTCAGATTCTTCAGATTCTTCAGATTCTTCAGATTCTTCAGATTCTTCAGATTCTTCAGATTCTTCAGATTCTTCAGATTCTTCAGGTTCTTCAGGTTCTTCAGATTCTTCAGGTTCTTCAGGTGCCTCAGGTTCTTCAGGTTATTCAGGTTCTTCAAGTTCCTCAGGTTTTTCAGGTTCTTCGGGTTCTTCAGGTTCTTCAGGTGCCTCATGTTCCTCAGATTCTTCAGGTTCTTCAGGTCCTTCAAGTTCTTCAGGTTCTTCCAGTTCTTCAGGTTCTTCAGGTGCCTCAGGTTCTTCAAATTCCTCAGATCCTTCAGATTCTTCAAATCTTTCTGATGTTCAGATACTTCAGATCAGATCCTGCAGAGCCTCCAGATCCTTCAGGTCCTTCAGATGCTTCAGATCTTTCAGATTCTTCAGATCATTCAGATCCTTCAGATCCTAGAGCCAAATAAGAAGAACATTTTTGCGAAAGAAGTGGTCAAATTTCCAATCTTTTTTGTCCGGATTTCCATTTCTTTTCGTTTTTAATTCTTCTTTTTGGTCTTGCATATACGAGTAGATTGAATTATTCGGAGTTCCGGTTTTTCAGGTTTTTCTAATTCGTCCCGCCTGTCAATTTCCCGAATTCTCCTAGTCCACGGACTTCTAACTTTTGTAGATCTTCAAAATCTTACAATCCATCACTTCTGGGGGTGATCTGGATTTATTTTTGCTTACATTTATTTCGTTTCGTTTTTTAAGATCCTTCTAACTAATAAATGCACTTACGACCAGAGCCGATTATCCTCTTCCAAACAGATCGTAAATGTTAGATAAATTATGCGACGACAAAGCGATCTTAATAGCGCATATTCGTGAATCAAATTGGAAGAAATGTAAAAGAAAAAAGTGCTCTTGCGTTTCCGGGACTAGGACTGTTTCAATTTACTGGTATGCCTTTCGCGTTACACAATGCTCCCGCAACATGACAAAGGTTTGCTGATAAAATATTAGAAAGGGAATAGATCTCTATTTATCACAATGTTAAGGTGTTGTCCATTTAGTTCACGGTTAAGGGTAGTAAGCCATGATAAAATTTTAATATCCATTACTTCAGTAAAAAAAAATAATGTGGGCTATAATTTCGCAAAAATTATCACCTTTACTGCCACCAAACTCCACCGGAAGTTGTGTGCAAAATTAATCTAGACTGGCACGCTTCGAGAAACTGATAGCAGAGGTTAATATCCCTATGGAAGTAAATTGATGGATTTAGAACGAGATAATAATAAGGAATTAAGCCGTTTCCAAAACATCAATAGTAAACAGCTGTCGGCAATAAAACTTTCCCATAATGGATCTAAACGCGGGAAATATTCTCCCTTAACTATATCTAGCCGGTTTATTTATCGCACCCCTTTTTTCGCCCGTACAAATTGAAAACTTCAAGTTAAAATCCGAGCTTTAAAAGTAGACTCCTGGATGTTACTTGGGAAACACCGCGCGGAGATAATTAAATTTTTTCCTCCGAAAAAACTTTTTGGGGTAATTTACGCTTTTCCTTTTTAGTTTCCTTGCAGGTATTGCATAATGTATTTTTCTCTTTAGCACCTACATTTTTACAAATATTTCTCGCATATCAAGAGCAGAAGGTGCTAAAATTTATCTCGCCAGTTTATAACGCGCCATTTCGACTAGATAAATAAAACGGGCACTTTAGGTGCTTCAATCATAAAAGTTTATGCATCTACGAGATTATAAAATCCAATTTCGCCTGCGAATTATTAATTTCTGTGTTTTGAGAAATCCGTTCGCCGATCCGACCGGCTTTCTCTTTACGAGTTTTGACTAAATCGGTATTTACTTGCCGTGCGGAAAAGATCGCAGGAGCGGATAATGCCGCGAGGGAACCACTAACTCTAAAAGGTTTTCTATGTATGGGGTTAAATTAAAATTGCTAGTTTATATAAGTGGAACTTGAACCGGTTAGGGAAATTCCTTCCGTTTTGTTTCAAATCGATATGTGCGCTTCTAAAAAGACGAGGTAACGTACAGATCTAATTCTGACCTTTACGCAACAATAAACGAAATGTTAACTGCCCGCTGTAACATTATCAAAATAATGAAGATTCCATATTACCCAATAAAAGAGACGATTAAATTGGATGAAATAATAAAGAATGTTGGGAGAGTTGGTGTCGGTTACTTATTTAAGGGTGTCATGAATTCTCGGGCAGTTTTACTTTAAATACCAGTTTAACCAAACAAAACCTTGAATTACTTTTGTAATTGCTATTTATACTTTTTACTTTTTTATTACGAAAAACGTTTAAGTTACAAAGGGAGGTTAATGAGTACGATTGGTGGCATACGTAGAACACGAACACCTAAAACCCTTACCACTTACAGTTGTGTATGCTCCTTTTAATTGTGTGTAGAAGATAATTAAATCGTAATCATTACGAATTTAATAATCGTGCTCCCAAGCTGCTGTCACAATTTTGTACTTAAATGGGAGAAGCTTCAAAAACCTAAAAATTTAATAAAGTATTAAAAAAAGACTAATTCACAATTAACCTCCCTCAGTACACAGGAAATACAAATCTCATTTGCTAATTGAAAATTTACACATTACCGTAATATCTTAAAGGTTCCTAATTTTTTCAGTCATAGCACGGATTTTTGGATTACAACAAATTTTTGAAGGTCACAAATAATTGTTTGATGCAAAATCGGTTTCTATAGATTTAGTCCTTGTTGAAAATTCCCCTAGGTCAAGACTCGTATTTATTGGTATCTGAAGCTCTTTATATACTGAAAATTGACAAATTCTGACATGCGATTTGTACAAAAAGTTGATCCTAGTCCACTTGATCAGCAGTTTCTTTAGCTTTCCTCTAGGTCAAAGAGATAAAGTTCGTACTTCCAATGTCAAATGATCAATGATCAAAATTCATAAATGTGCAGGCTGTTTTGGAGCGTATGTCGCCATTATCATTGCCCTTCATAACTTTTACACTTTTCTCGATTTAATTTTCGTAGACGGACCAAGACTTCCTTCAGCGCTTGTAGCCCTTCGATAGCTTCCGCCGCGTGCTCCGCCAATCGCAATCTACTATTCTTATATTCTGTAATCATCGCCGGCCAACAAAACCGAAGGCAAAGTAACAGCGCAAACTTGACTAGTTTGCATCCGACGCTATCCAAACCAGTTTGGCTGTCGCCATTAAACCTATTCGAGTTTACTATTCGCATGAAGCGGTACGTATGAAAATGAAATTTAAAATCGAAGCAGCATAGAACTTTCTATAACCTTAAAGCAACATTACAGTCAAGGCGCTAGTGCTAACTGAAATTGATACAAACGTTACATTAGTGATAAATTTTGTCCCGAAAATGGAAATTTTTGCGAAATTTCGAAAAAAACTTGCGGATGGGCACATATGTATTAGCCAAACTGGAGAAAAAGATAGTGGCCGTCGATTCATCGCAGTCTTCTTATCCGTCGCCCATTTTTTTAAATTAAAAAGCTAATTTAACATTGAAATAAATGCAGTTACGACCAGAGCCGCTTATCCGCTTCGATACAGCTCGGTAATGTTAGATAAACTATGCGACGGTAAAGCCGTTTTCCATTAATCTTAAAGGGGAATTTTGGCGAATCAGATTGAAAAAGAAAATCTGTGTATGAGTTTTAGGAGCGAGGGCTGTTGCTCTTGGTCAAGAGCGATCGGTTTCGGAAACCAGGGGTAATCAGACGGAGAAAACGGAAAACTCAAGGAAACGGGCAGTCGGTCACTGCCGAATATTCTGGAACAGAACTACGGCACACGGAAACGGTACCGATTTCCCAAAGTGGGAACGCAAACACAAATCAACGGTAGGTAATGGTAGTAAGTAACGGTATTTGCTAGCTACGGGAAAACAACAACAAGGAAAAGAAACCCTCTTTATGATTAAGGAAATGAAACTGTCAAATTTAAATTAAACGGTCCGTTAAAAATACAAAGATTGAAAACAATAACACAAAGCCAAAAAAAAAAGATAGTATAATTTCTTGTACGAAAACGTTACCAAATCAATACAAACGTTATATGATAACTACTTAATTGGCTAGAGTCGTCGAAAATTAAAAAAAAATTACCTTTGAACTTCGGGTCGTAACCCTGTATTCTCAAATATAAAAGCATAAACTTAACGATGCACAAATAACTAAATTTCTCCACAACAGCAATGCAGTCTAATTAATTACAGAATGGAATTAACGTAGTATGCACAAATTCTTCGGAGTAAAACTATTAATATAGCAAAAAATTGTAGAAATCGGCTTCGGGGAAAGTTTAGGTTAACTTCAAAACTAATTTACAAAGCAACAGTAGCTAATATCGGTGAAAAAATTAATATAAAGGATATGAAACGTAGTTAAGCTAGTAGAAATGAATCTTCAAAGTCACAACAGTAATCGTAAGTAATGTAGATGAAATCGGGTCTTGAAGTATAATCTTCGGCAACGACAGTAGAATCAGATATACCGGAGCAACTTACCGGACGATAATCTCCAAACGGTTTTGGTTACAATTCAAGAATATCGAAATCTCCATATTTCGAGTAGGTAGTAATGTTGATAGAATGAAGTAGATTCACCAGGTGAATAAAGTAGAAGTTTCCAAGCCGGTAATGTAGAAACTCATACATCGCGTGACAATGCCAATCCTAATAAGATGGCGGGTCCAGGTAAAAATGTGATGTCATTCACGTACTGCGTAGGTAATAGGTAATATCCAGGTAGATCATGACGTAAAAGGTAATCCAAAACAAAAAACGATGAGAACTTAAAAGGATAGTTTGAGGAAAATTTAAGGGTTGATGGAATATAAAGCTCTAAAAAAATATCAAGAAATATATAACCTAACATACCTCGTACCGATTACTTGCAAACACAAATCCGCCTAAAGCGTTCTACAATGGAGCACAGTCACAGAGATCGAAAGAAAGAGAAACAATTTCCCAGATATAATGTAAAAGCTAAAACCAAAAGCTCTTGTACAGGTAGACACGAAGTCAGTAGAAAAAGTAAGGGTGTACTGAAGAAAAATAATTTGCATGTAACCAATATGACGGCAGAATTTTCACTGCGCGAGAAATACAACTCGTGGGTAATATAAACTTAAAGAATACATGGGATTACAATTACCATGGAAACCATCTGCGCGGTCTCAGCCGGCAAAACAAAGAACTATTGTAATGATACGTGATAGCACTTGCATGGGCTCTAGTGGCAAAAATAAAGACCTAAGTGAAAGAACTCTACTGCAAGAATAATCTACAGTTAAACTAGTGGATTACAAAGTAAATACCTAGATGGCGTAAAAATATTGAATATACCCGAGAGTAAGAATCAAAAAGAATTTAAATCAGTAACGGAAGTACCTGGTTAAAGGTCGAATTCCCAATACCGATACAGGAGTACAGTTTTGAGAAATCGAACTCAACCATTTTTCGGGAAACCTTATCAAAGACGAGTACTCAGGGAGCCCCAGAAGTATTTGCTTCCTCTGCCACTTTTATTTGCCGGATTCTGAGAGGTTGTACACGTACTGTTCTGATTTATCGTACTATTATTTCCTCGCAAGTTATTCTTGGAGTTTGCAGGCCACAACTTGATTGAGCGCCACTCAACAGGAATTCTTCTAACACAAGTATTCCCGTAAATTATATCTCAAAGATCTAAAACCACCCTGCGGTAAAGTTATAGGGTGATGGGCTCCCGGTTCAACGCAAATTGCCCCGCGACATTTTTACAATTTAAAGACCATCTCGCGCAAACTTACGGGTGGTTGACTTAAACTTTTGTAACAACACGACTCGAACGCTATCGTGGCTCAATGCGCATATTGCTCCACGACTACTCTTATTTTTTAGATTACCCCCATTATGAAGCGTATAACCTTCTCCACCAATAAAACTCACTTTTTCTCTCTTCCCTCTCTTTTCCGCGTGGTGCGGAGTTCCCTGCCATGCAGCAAATTTGATAATGACACGACTTCTCGGCGCCTTAAGCTTTTACACGAAAATACACAATCAATTCTCCGCGGAACGCACCTTGCTAAGGAAAACAATGCCTTGAAACACGAAGACAATATGTTTGCATACACTGACATATAATATGCTTGTTGAGGTTTTTATAAATCTCTCAAAAAACCGTGCACACATAACCCACGCACCTTCCATAATCAATAAATGACCGAATAAACAAAGTAAAAAACGCAAACAGCATCAAATTAAATAAAACATCATAGAAATTGGTTCGTAAAAATCGGGACTATCCCGTAAATTAAATTTGAAATTCCGAATGTGAAAAAAACACGTAATTGAAAATGAGGGAAACGGGATTAAAAATTAAAATAAGCACGAACAAGGGAACAAAACAATTTTGCGAGGTAAGTGGCGCCCATTCCACCTCCACTTCCTTAAGAAAAGCTCGCCCTTTCATTTCGCGAAAATAAACGCAATTATTATATTTGATAGACGTTTTAGTTGTTCCGAATTTGACGTTTCGCACTTTGTTGTTCCCTCCACTTGTTGAATATTGCGGGCACTTCACTTTCGTTTCATTGTTGGATACATATACGCGTAGGTAAGTTGTAGCCGAATAGAAATCGCATTATAATAACACGGTTTCAACGTGATTAATGGCCGTCGGGTTATTAAGGGAGAATATGCGCCTCTTTCGAAATTTGTGGCGGGAGTAGAGTGGGTACTTTTGCCGTTTCGCTTCAAAGCGAATTTAATGGCCCGTGTTTACTGTTTAGAAAAGTTTTTTTTAAGGTGATAAATCGGTGGGTGGGCGTCCCTTTCACCCCTGATTAATACAAAAAATACAGAGTGATTAATTTCCATTACAGTTAATGGTTATAGCAATTAAAAGAAGCGGGAGTAATAATTTTCGCGTGAGACACAGAATAAAATATAGGACACTTTTATGCTTTGGGACTAACAAACCACCGATGTATATTTTTCTTTGCTTTTCACTTCTCCTCCTTTATTTACATTTATATTACCCTCCGCATTTTATTTCGTCTGTACATAGAATGGAGAATCACTATGTTTTGGATTTGGTATGTAAAGAAAACTCTTAGAATCGCGTTTGTGTGGGTGTATCAAAATACCATTCCCTTGAAAAAATATAAACGTTGATGATGGTTTAGGTATCTTTTATAATTTGAACAAACATCCCTTCGTTTGTTTTCGAGGGAAACGCGGCTATTTAAATAACGTGTTGTACACACCGACCGGTACAGAATATAAAACACAAAAAATTAGGTTAAGCCAACATTCTGATTGAGATTGATGGGCCGTTCAGCGTATATATAATGTTTAAATGTAACGGGCGTACCTACTGCGTAATTACGCCTCATTGCCGTTTTAATGTCGAACCATTTATTCGGATCTGTTGAGTTTCTGTTTTATTAATTCGAGAATGTATCATAGTTATTCAACCGTAGCGGTTGTTATTACATACGTAATGAAAAGGGGAGGAAATCATTATCATCTTGAACAAAACACTACCTTCTATATAAGAATTGTACTGCAAATTCCTCGAGTTGGTTCATCAGCTTTTGGTGATATTAAATGTAGAGATCTATTGGAATAGTTGCAAACAACGCTAATGTAGCGAACTTTCTCGAACGTTAGTTCCTGTGAACATTAATGATCAATTTTACAACAACAACCGTTTAATGAATCACGTATTAAATTTACAGTACAACAATCTTTCATTTTCAAGGCAAACAAGGTAGCATAAGCGGAAGGATACTATATTTCTCTATTTGGCAAGATTTCTTAAATTTTTTTGTCGTGTTTAAGTAAGAGAGTAGTCCAAATAGATGGTCCTGACTTTTATACGTGAATGCGTATGAAAGCTTGCAGCGCCAGTAAGTCGTGGGATATGCGTGATTATTTCCGATTACAGGAGAGTTTTGTTTATTTTGCAGTCGTAGCTACGTAGCGTGGGTTTTGCCAGCTCAGCGGTAAATTACTCCACGGTCTGTCGATTGTCTAATAATCTGATTAGGGAAAAGAATTAATTGTATTAGAGAAGAAGGTTTGTGTCACGAGATGAGTATCAATGTTCCGAGAGAACGGTAAGAATCGCGGGAGAATTTGCGTTAGTCCACGACAGAGAAAATAAGTGGTCACCTGTAAATTAGTGTAGGGCGGTATTAATTGTGCGAAACTCGCATTGATCCGCAAACGAAATTAAATCAACCACCTGTAACTTATCGCAGGGTCGATTTACGTTAGTCGAATTCCTGTCGAGCAATCACTGCAGTTAAATCCACCAGCTATAATTGTGTATTAGTTCAATGGACAATCAGTACGTCGAATTTGAACGACCAAGGAATATCACCATTAGTTTGCTGCATACCTAAAGAAACCATATTTTTGTATTCAAATAGTAGTAAACTAATTGCTTTAAACGTGTTAAATAGTAAGAGAGGATTCGATGCTTTAGCCGATTTTGAAACAATCAAAAATAAATCAATTGCTGTGTGTAATGGTAAACGGTCACTTAGCCACCCATAAAATGCCTGTCCAACTAAGTCACTTAAATAAAGTCACTCGTAAAAACAATTAACATAAAACTCCAGAATTCCAGAATTATTACTTGGGCTCAGTCTGATGCAAAACTGTTCAAATTTAATCGATAATAATTGGTGTAATAGAAAGTGACGACAGTGCCAGCGACAAATGCCACGCTACATGATTAAATAAAGTTCAAACCTGCTACAGTTCACCATCCTTCGGTGACCTTGGAAAGTAGGTCAAGACAACGCATTCACTTTTAAGGTCATCGGAAGTCGGTCATTCCATGTTGTATTTCACTTTAAAGTTTACCACAGGTTAACGACCCCATTTCCGCGGTGCCACATTTTATTCCCAAGACCATTAAAGGTCAATGACCCCATTTTTTATTTCATGTATATAATTTTCAAGGTCATTAAGGTTCAACGGCCTTATGTTTGTCATATCTTAGTTCATTTTCAAGGTTATTTAAGCTCAGTTTATTCCTTTGCGGTGTCATATTTTACTCTCAAGGTCATTGGGGGCCAATGACTGCTTTTTTTGTGGTATCATATTTGATTTTCATGGCAAAAAGAGGTCGAGGACTTCCTTTTTATGTTATCCCAGTTTATTTTCAGTAGTCATGGGAGATCAATATCCTCTTTATTATGATGTCATTTCAATTCATTTTCAAGGTTATCAAAGTTCAGTGACCTCGGTGGTCATTGTCGTTAGATAACCTTGAAAATGAAATATGGCATAAAAAATGAAGTAAGATATGAAACAAATGAGATCATCAGTTTCATTCAATCGACCTCAACCTGACTTCACACTTCAAAGCGTCAAATACCTGAATAACTTGAACAACTAGAATGCCATAAATCACGAGAATCTTCCACCATTTTTCTTCCATGTTACACTTATCTCGATCCACCTCCACATTTCGTAAAAATCGCACTTATACGAGGTTAAAAATAACACGCTATCAATTGTTCTCTTATCGAGTACCTTTATATAATGCTCTTACAAAATAATAAAATTTATCAAAGGACACACCTGCAAATTACACACAATCTAAACACCTTGTTAAATAAGATAAAGCAATCAAACTGGCTTGTCCTTCTAGTCTACATTAATTAATCGGGGGTAAATACACAAGAGCTTGATTTTTAATCGGATAATTTTATTTTTACACGAAAGTTTTGTTGCAGCGGAAGAAACTAGAGATCAATAGTGTGATAACAGCTTGAGCTGGAGCGATTTTATCATATGCTTTTGATAGAGAGTTTTTTCCCGGAAGCAACAAAATTTGAGTGAATTAAAAATAAAATTATCCTGATTTAAAACCAAGATCTAGAGTATTTTAGGGAGACTAATAAAAGACAGTAGATTTTACAACCACTATATATTTTACGCATTCATTCCTACACGCATTTTTGTCGATGATAAAAAACTACCTAGCGTTTAATCGCTGATAAAAAGCTACATAGCGCAAATTAGAATGTTGGATAAACTTCATTTAAAAACGATAACTATTACGATAAATACGAACAACAGTGGAAGGTTTAACTCAGAAAGAATTAAACCTGTGTGATCTTAAATAAAGTTGAATTGCGAAATATCGGATTTTGTTGCAAATGCGAACTGCAGCAAAACTTAAACTCGCGGTACTACAGTACACTTTCATTGCGTAATTCTCTGCACGGCGGAAGGTGCGCAAAAATATTTTTTTACATAATATTGACGCTTACCGTCGGATCATCTAATTTTTGAGATGGCCGTGTTTCAGTTTCAAATCAAAGCGCCATTCATTTTACTAGACCTAGGATGTTGTATAGACTCGTTTATTCCACTAATTTGAGTCAACCTGGTGGACAATCAGTACATACTGCGAATTTGGACGACCAAGGAATATCACCATTAGTTTGCCGCATACCTAAAGAAACCATTTTTGTTTGTATTCAAATAGTAATAAACCAATCACTTTAAAGTGATAAATAATAAGAGATGACTTTAACCGGTCATTGACCTGGATAACCTTGAAAGCCATTGACCTTCAATGATTTGAAAACGAGGGTTAAAAATACACCCAGCGAAGAAAAACTCGATAACACTTTCCCTATAATCCTCGGTATGGTGCTTTATTGGAAATGGCAATGGAACTAACGTGTCAAAATCTTCTTAAAATACTATTAAACTTTAAAGCCTAAGTAGGCTTTGAAAACAGGTGTTATAAACAAACACTTTCAAACTCTTAAGAACCCTCTAGCAATCACAAATCCTTTTTAGAACGTAGAAAGTGGAGGTAATCGCAAAGGCTCTCCAATTTTTTTAAGTTCTTTTGAGGTCTGGGAGGCCATTGTAAATTCAAAAGCGCTTAAAATGACAAGCCTAAGGGGGCTCTTAAAGAGGTCATTCTGAAAGTTTGTAACGTTTCGTTGAACGTACTCTTGGTTTTGGTAACTATCTGAATGTGCTCTTAGTGTGTGCCATTGGGATTGAGGTCGTTTCACTTTTGCTTTTGCTGACCGGTCAAGCATAGCCAATAATGTTGATTTGAATGCGAAAATTCCAGCGTCATCACGATAAAATTGTTTAAATTCATTATCTAAGTGTCTTTACGCGAATGGAACAGTGACTGTATCCTCTTTAAGTAATGTTATTTTCATAGACACACTTCCTTTAATGTTATGGTAAATGTTCTATTTTAAATTAGCTATTTTTGTTTTACCTATATCGCAATCCGAAACCCATTTATTAATGGGGTACGTAAGTTTGAATTAATTGGAATTCGGTCTAATTTTGGAATTTTAGTTCTTAGATGTAACGAGCATTAAATACGACAAAGTTAGCCATCCTCAACGCTTCTAACATCCCGGAGAATAAACGAATACTCGGGAACAACTGATGGTCCGTCGGCTTTCCCTGTACAAAAACAACTGAAGCAACCCAGTTGCGCTTATAGCCGCTTCACCGGTCGTACCCGGGGAAAATGCGTGCATCATGGAACAACAGCTCAATAAGCAAGGCAATGACCACCGCCACCAATTGCTACGGATGTGGCCAACCAAACCTAACTATGAACGTATGACAAAGAAATTACGGGTACAAGAACCATTTGGTAAATAATTCAAAATACAAACGTTTACAGTGCGGTAATTGCTGTAGATTATTCTACGTATACATAACGTTTTAACGTAACGGTCGTACGACGTAATTAGACGTGACTACCCTTCTAATGTCGAACATTAACTCGATTCTGTTGGGTCTTTTTTGCTTTATTAATTCTAGAATAGATCATCTCGGACGTAATTAAAGGGATATATTCTACCGTCACTTGTATTAAAGCGGAATTGGATAATATTGTACGCCATACGTCGAGAGTAATGGGAAACAAAATTGCCGCTCTCCCGATGGTGCGGGTGTGTGAAAGTGTTACATATTTCAAGTGCAATCAGAATTACAATCGAAAAACTAAATTAAAAAGAACGTATGCGAACACACAAATTGGATAACCTTTATGAAGCTCTGTTTTTTATTTGCTCGCATTTTTTATAGGTTGTCCCATGATGAAAGTATTGTGTTTCCGTTCTCACTATTCTTTCCGCTCAAAGGTGAATTTTAAATATGCACGTATGCAGGGTGAAAATTTTGTTTGGAACACTGAATATGTCTTTAAAACAACTTTTTTTAAAGGAGCCATCCACAATTATGAAAAGTTTGCTACGCACTTTAATTTGTGACCAGTGGCGCACTTATGCATAGGGGAATTTTTTTATGGCAATCGATAGTTTTCATTGCATATTCTTAAAGATCACCCTTTTTTGGACATAACAGCATAAAAAGCTTTTTATAATTTTTGATACGATAAAATATTTTTTTTTAAAAACCTTGTTTAGCATTCCAGACAAAATTTTCACCCTGTATATAAAAGCCCGCTTTAAAAAGTTTCGTTTACGTTACATCTCCTTTTCGTTACCATTTCGTCTCCGCTTCGTTTTCGCTTCGTCTCAGTTTCGTCTGTGTGTCGTTCCTGCTTTGTCCCCGTCACATCTTTGTGTCGTGTCCGCATCATTTCAGCCTGTTCTTCGTCTGGTCTTTGTCTCGTTTACGTTTTTCGCTTCCGCTTTGCTTCAATTTCGTTTCCGCCATGTTCAATAAATTGACACAAACATCCGTCGAGATTTCTGCCTTTTGTCGCATGCGTCGATACTCTCTCATTGTAGTCAACAACCCTTCACGTAAACTACAAAGGAAGCGACCCCTTTTGGGTTAGCTAACCAGCAGAACAGTATTTTCTTTTAGTGAGTACTGTAACGGAAGCCCGCTGGTGCGTTTCATTAAATTGATTTTTCAATTTTGTAGAGTAATATGTCAAACGATTATATTTTTTGTTTTTTGTAGAGTAATTAAAACACAAGCGATTTAAATTCGATTTTAATAGTTGAAACGTTTTTCAAGGTGGTTCTTCCCAAGTTAGGTGTGGTCTAGATTTTTCAATGGGTTGTGCGATTTTTTTTATTTAGTATTAGAAAATATACAGGGTGGTTTTTAAAGGAGAGTTTTTTTCAAAATTTTGTTGCGTAAATTTGTAGGCGAAATATAGATCTCGGTTATGGATCTAACTGATATTTTTGTGTGAAAGATTGGTAGCCAACAAGTCGCGAGATAAGCCAGAATTAATGGGATATACATGATACGTATACGTATGGGTGTTTTAGAGCATCAGAACTAATATCTTCGATAATTCTGGGAGTAGAGGTTTCTGGCAGAGGATTCTGGCAAAGTGCTTTTCGAAAGATCCGATTGGCAAAGCTCTGTTGGGACGTATTTTTTTAAGTGAAGGTCGTAGAGGTCAAGTGCGACGGCGCGGCGTGTCAAAAAGATAAATATACGCGACGGGCTACCATAAAGATCGTATAGAAATTCAAGGGTGGGTTTTGCGTGGTTTGATGTAAAGTTAAGTCGACCAGCCGTAGAAACCATTGGGGGATACTGAATTCTGCATTACGATAGGAGGGTGGACAGGGTCCACCTGTATCTCAAATTCGAGCCTTTTGTACTACCTCCCTTACTATAGTCGTCCAACCCTCGACTTAACTAAAATCATTTCATACGTGAGATGAACCTAAGGAAGCGTGCCCAGAGAATATGGGCACGAGTAACTTCGGGTTCTTTCTCGATAGCCCTGTGCCAAAACGCGCCAGGCTGCGAGATAGTCCTTTGAAGGCTTCCCTCGAATAGCGACAATCTAACATCATGTTCCACTGGAACTGGGTTTGGAGTTACTTACAGTTGCAGCTTTAGGTGTGGTGCAATCACCTTTGCCAGGTTTGGGGATAAAGACAGATCTCCCTCCATTGTGTAGGTATGTATTTGAAAGCGATACAGCTCGTACATATTCTCACTAGGTAGAAGACAATAACATCCAGTCCACATTGTAGGAGGGCTGGCATTATACCGTTCAAACCTGGTGATCTGTATGCTGAGAACGATTTCATCCCCCAGATCACCATTGTGTCAGTAGTGACTTTTACGTTCAGAAACATTATCTTGTTTAAAAAAGAAAAACTCTCATTTAAAAGACGAATAAACGCATAAAGCGGAAAATGTGAAGTAAATTCGTATGCTAGTAAATAAGATCCGCGCGAATTGAAACATAGATCATTTCCATGGTACCTAGTCGAAGATGGTCCAACATTCCAAGGTTGGACGACAAAAAGGGTAGTTTTAGTAGCTGTATTACTAAGGTAAATCTTTTTTTTTTCATATGTGTTCAATATAGACCGATTTATTTAAGGCTATTGATGGGTCAGAATTTTGCTTAAATAGTAAAGAGATCCCTTAAAGATCCGATCGCTTCATTTTTAATCGATTTGGAAAATTCTATAGAAATTCCAGTGTATACAATGTACATATTGTATGAACCCAGTTAGAAGAAGGTAAACTTTCTCCATTTGAATTCAATACTAAGTAACGAAAATCTTCTAACTGAGTTGAACGTAACATTCAACAACGTACTGGGTATTTCAACCATAGAATTGTATCAACCGACCGTTATAGTGCACTGCATTTAAATTAAGTATAAGTAGGTTACTGAATCAAATTCTGTTCAATCTATTACACAGATTGAGATATCATATCGTTGTAGGTTTATAGCGGTTTTATATGCACCAGAATGAGAGAAGCGAAATTATTCTTTACGTCGTTTCATTGTGAAAGCGATGAGATTTTCTTTTTCCCTGTTACAGTATTTCCAATGTCGTAGTAACTTTTAAACGACTACACTAAATCCTCTTTACTTTTATTTATTCGTTATATTTACAAAATTCAGTTACTGGCAGTTCTTGCAACTTTATTGCAGTACTTAAATGGCCCATTTCCAATAACCCTCTAAACGCTACAAACAACAAATCAGTACCTACTGGCAAAGGAAGTGCGCTGAAAAAGATTGATGTCTTAATTTTCACTTGGAAAGACATCGCGACTTTTTCTGCTATTACCGTAAAGCACAAATTTCCCACGTGGACAATTACCGTAGGGTAGTACATTCAATTGTATTACATGCGAGCTAAGCAAGCGCAACTGCATTTAAAAATTAATAAAGGGAAGGTTACCAAGGAATTCATTAGAACATTGTGTTCCATTCAGGTGAATGAATATTTTAGAAACGTCTGGAGTTGATGCTCTCCATTAGCCTCACATATGAGTGTACCCGCTCCAGTTTCAATGCTAAAAGTAGCTTTATCTGAACTTAAATTGATCTTCAGGCACAAGTTCTATTAATAGTAATATCTGACATATCTTCCTGGTGCTAAAGTTTTACAGCCTAATTTCTAATTCCAGCTCAAGATGTGGAGATGTTTCACGGATCATCATAAAATAGATATCGATTTTGAATCAGTAAGGAAGAAACTGCAAAGTCTAACACACCTCGGCTACTAGAGTGTTACAGAGTTTTCTTAACAAACTGTGAAGACCGTAGGGTGGTTTTTGGAAGATATTCTGATGTGACCTTTTAGACATTGTACTTATGGCCGTTTGCACCGACAAATTTAAGCGGAGCTTAGCTTAAGCATAGCTTAAAATCCATGGCAACCATTGTCCCAATAATCGTTGCCACGCCTAAGCTAACCCCTACTTAAATTTGGCGGTGCAAACGGTCATTTGTATCGAATCAATGACGAGGCTCTCATTACCAAATTTTTGAAAGAATATTTTGAGAAACATTTGAAAATTCTCTAAGATACGGGTACCTGATTAAATTTAAAAGTCTGAAAAAGATTTTTGAAGAGGCCCTGATGAAAAACCTGTAATAAGGGATCCATAAAAAGCCTTGGGGGGGATCTTAAGAGGCGCTGTCAGCAGTTCTTAGTTGAATATTTATCTCTAAAGATCACTTAAGGATCTCCTAAAGAAAATGGAAAATTTGTTTTGGAACCAAAGACTTTCGCAAACTTGCTGAATAGCGATAGTACATTTCCGAAACAATCGGACGGACGGACGGACGGACAAAGTGGCCACAATAGCGCATTTTTTTTAATTTTTGTGGAAACGCGCTAAAAAAGAGTTAGTTTTCTTGTTATTTTAGATAGCAGTGTGCCCTTCATATTTGACCACCCGGTACACACAGTAACTCTTGACCTTCATTAATTTAGATTACTATAACACTTATCTACTTGATATCGTTTACGTACTTCAATTAGTATCTAGAAGCCGCATCATTATATTTCATTGTTCACGTTACATTAAACATGTTACCAATAACAAAAATACCCGAGAGTCGCATTAAGAAAACTATACAAATAAATTATAGAAGTGACTTAGAAGATTTTCTGATGCTATTTGGTGAAGAGCAAACGTGTCTACCGAGTATAACCCAAAAATTCGCAACCGAAATAGACAATTTTGCAGTGCGTAATGACGACGTAATCGTTGCATCGTTTCCAAAAGCAGGTTAGGAATTGGAGCTGCTTTATTAATAATTTTGTTTCTGGTGTAGGAACGACATGGACACAAGAGATGGTTTGGTCGATCAAAAACCGTGCCAATTTCGAAGGGGCGTCTTTGAATATCTACCAACGGTTTCCCATGCTAGAGTAGAAATTCGTCACCTACTGGGCAATCTTTAATTTTTATTTTTTAGAGCGTGTGGCCTACCTTCGCTGCTCACGACCGGAGAGCCCTTCATTTTGAATTCGCTCGAATATCTTGGCCAAATTAAAGGTCAACGGCTAATTAAGACCCACCTCCCGTTCTCGTTGTTGCCCAAAGACATACAACTGCAAAGGAAGAGTCCAAAGGTGTTTATATTACTCTCGTAGCCTTCGCAAAACTGTCTTCTTGTAGATTATCTACGTGGTAAGGAATCCAAAAGACGTTTTCATTTCGTACTTTAATCATACCCGCATAATTGATGGATTTAAGGGGAACCTGGAAGACTTTGCCGACCTCTTTCTGAGTGACAGCGGTGGGATCTAGTAATAAAAACCTCCAGTAAAGTGTGCATTTTAGTGGTTTTTGCTCCGTTCTGGAAACATGTCTTTGGATTTTACAACCGCAAAGACCTACCAAACGTTCTCATACTCAAATACGAGGATATGAAAAAGAACCTTAAATCGGAAATTGTGAGAGTGTCTCAATTTTTGGAGGAGAAACCGTTAACTGACGATGAATTGACGTTGATAGGTAGACGTTTGGATTTCAACTTTATGAAGAACAACCCATCGGTAAATCATCAGTGTTTTTCTGACGAGATGAAGCGGAAGAATCACCAGTTGGAAGGAGATTTTATGAAATCGGGATCAGTCGGTGGTTACAAGCGGGAAATGACAGACGAAATGGTGCAAAAATTTGACAGGTGGATTGAAGAAAATATAACAGACACAGAGTTATATGAGAAATATTGGTTTGGAGCCTAACATGATGTTTTTTAGCAATTAGTTCGATTCTGATTTAAGAAAAACTGTTTTAAAGGCAATGATGACTTTGTATCCCTTCCATAAATAACCCACCTTTCACTGGGATTGATCTCAGTGCTTCTTATTGTTTCTTTCTGTTCGGATACTTTATGAATTTTCATCAAAATTTTGATTATTCGTTAATAACCGCAAGTCTTTGATTTTTCTTAAGCAATAGCTTTACGATTAGCGTATTTGGTAAAAATGTGCAATATTTTATAAAATTTCAATTTTTTACAAAAACGCTTAATTCTTAATGGAAAACGTAGGGCTGTTTTCTTTTCAAACAAAATTTTTGAAAATTTTAATCAGCTTTCTTCCTTCTTTCTATCCTTTCTTCTTTCCATTCTTCCTCTCGTTCTTCCTTCCTCCGTTCCTGGAGTCGGGAGTATTGGGTATTGGGTACTTGAATATTTGACTGAGAATGTTGATCTTTGAATTTGGAACTTTAAGCAGTAAATGTGTTCAATCAAACCACCGAATTTTACGTATTGGACCCTAAGCCCTTAACTGCTGTAACTTTGGTCTCTTAACCTTGGTTATTAAAGCTTGGATTTGATCTTATGCCTTGAACCTCGAACTAACTTTCAACCTTAAACCGTGAGCTTTTAATAGTTGATCTTAAAGTTCAGACCTTATGGATCTTTGGGCTTTTGAACCTAGGTCTTTATTTTTTGATACCTTTGAAAGTAAGTAAACGCCAGCGCAATTTCGAAAATAAAATTTTCAATTCAACATTCAACATTCAAGATCAAGATCCAAGATTCCAGATTCAAAACCCAAAATTCAAGATTCAAGATCAAGATTCAACATTTAACGATGCACGGTTCCAACGGGGAGGGTAGTTTTTAAAACTGTTGCCAATGAAGTTCAGACTTACAGCATGAAACCTGAACTTGGCAGCTCGGCTTGAGGTTTGATTTAGATGTTTAAGGATTGAAGTAAGTTGGAAAGCTTTAGCTTGATAATTGAAGTACATATGAATGTCGAATTTTCCGCCTTCGATCATCGGCCTTCGGTTTTCGGTCTTTGGTTTTCGGTTTGCGGTCTTCGGGCTTCGACTTTGAACCTCGAACATTGAACCTCGAACATTGACCCTTGAACATTGAACCTTGAACATTGAAACTTGAACATTGACCTTGAACATTGATCCTTAAACATTGAACCTTAAACATTGGCCCGTATGAATAAAAGGGAGCATATGCTTATACTTGCAAAATTCAAAATAAATACTCGTAAATGCCCCTTCATACTGGTCTGTTTAGCAGCACTGCACTGCGTTCTGTCCTGCTGCTCAGAAGTGCTGCTAAGCCGCCCAGTGTGAAGGAGCACTTACGAGTATTTACTTTGAATTTTGCAAGTATACGCATATGCTCCATTTTATTCATATGGGCCATTGAGCCTTGAACATTGAACTTGGAACATTGAACCTTGAACATTAAACCTTGAATATTGAACCTTGAACATTGAACCTTGAACATTGTACCTTGAACATTGAACTTTGAATTTTGAATTGAATTCAAGATTCAAGATTCCAGATTCAAAATTCGTGACTCAAGATTCAAGATTTAACAATAGATGGTTTCAACGACTAGGCTAGTTTTTAAAACCGTTACCAATGAAGTTCAAGTGAACAGACTTACAGCATGAAACCTGAACTTCGCAGCTCGTCTCGAACCTTGAACATCGAACCTTGAACATTGAACTTTGAACATTGAACCTTGAACATTGAACCTTGAACCTTGAACACTGAACCTTGAACATTGAACCTTTAACATTGAACCTTGAACATTGCACCTTGAACATTGAACATTGAACCTTGAACATTGTACCTTGAACATTGTACCTTGAACATTGAACCTTGAACGTTGAACCTTGAACATTGAATCTTGAACATTGAACCTTGAACATTGAACCTTGAACATTGACCCTTGAACATTGAACCTTGAACATTGAACCTTGAACATTGAACATTGAACATTGAACATTGAACCTTGAACATTGTAGCTTGAACATTGTACCTTGAACATTGTACGTTGAACATTGAACATTGAACCTTGAACCTTGAACATTGATCCTTGTACACTGAACCTTGAATAAAAGGGAGCATGTGCTTATACTTGCAGAATTCAAAGTAAATACTCATAAATGCTCCCTCATACTAGTCTGTTTAGCAGCGGTGCACTGCGTCCTGTCCTGCTGCTCAGCAGGGCTGCTAAGTCGCCCAGTATGAATGAGCACTTACGCGGCTCTACACAGCCTGGTGTGCAGGCTGGAAAAGGGAATGTCTTCCGGGGGGATAGCTCTGGAAGCGTTTTTAGATATCGAGGGTGCGTTTAACAACACCACGTTCGATTCGATTAGTGAGGCTGCTGAGAGCTTTGGTATTGATGGGTCGATCGTAAGATGGATCCGAGCCATGCTCGAAAGCAGAGTCATTATATCCTCAATTGGGATGACGGAGATGAGCTCATCGGTTACTAGAGGATGTCCGCAGGGTGGGGTGTTGTCTCCACTTCTGTGGTGCCTGGTACTAGACGGGCTCCTCCGCATCTTGAACGAGGGGGGAGCGTATACACAGGGATACGCGGACGATCTCGCGATCGTCATAACTGGGAAGTTTCCAAACACCGTGAAAGAGCTCATGCAGGGGGCTCTCGAACAGGTGGATAGGTGGTGCAGTAGCCATAGCCTTTCCGTTAACCCGGAAAAGACCGAGGTTGTTTCATTTACGAATAGAAGGAGAGCGGATCTTGCTGGACTCGCTCTTCGAGGACGTCAACTGGGTCTGACCAGGTCAGTGAAATACCTGGGAGTCATCATTGACTCCCGCCTGACCTGGAAAGGGCACATTGAGCGCATAAGCAAAAAGGCCACTGCATGTCTATGGGCATGTAGAAGGGCTTTTGGTTGTACATGGGGCTTGAACCCTCGACTGGTATACTGGCTTTACACTGCAGTGATAAGGCCAATAATACTGTATGGTGCACTTGTATGGTGGCCTGCCGTGCGCAGGGTAACCTACAGGAAGCAGCTAGGAAAGGTCCAGCGACTCGCCTGTCTGGGAGTCACTGGAGCCCTAAAAACCACGCCAACCTTGGCCATGGAGGCACTTCTGGGCCTAGAGCCTTTACACTTAGCTGTGGAGGCAGAGGCTCGGAAGGCTTCCATACGGCTAAACGATTGGGATGAATGGAAGGATCGAGGCAGCCTTGGGCACGGGCGGATCTGGGAGGAAACCCTCAGGACCGATCCCCTCCTCGCAAGGAGGGACGTGATCCGGGCTATCTTGTTAAGACCAAAGCGTTATAAAGTCATTCTCCCGGATAGGGAGCAGTGGCTGAACTCGGATTGCCCGTTCCTCAAACCTGAGGGGCTCGTGTGGTTTACAGACGGGTCCCAAACAGAAAGGGGAACGGGCATGGGTATATATGGTGATCGACCGAGAGCCAGCGTCGGCGTCTCCCTTGGTCAGCATAGCACCGTGTTTCAGGCAGAGATGTTAGCCATCATGACCTGTGCACAGGAAAACCTCCGTAGAGGTTACCGTAATAAGCATATATACATATGCAGCGATAGTCAGGCGGCGTTGAGGGCCCTGTCGGTAGACATGTTCCGATCAGCTACGGCGCTTGATTGTAGGCGAACCCTAGATAGATTAGGTGAGTCTAATAGGGTAAGCTTGATTTGGGTGCCAGCGCACTGCGGAATAGGGGGCAACGAAAGGGCGGACGAGTTGGCTCGCGAAGGCAGTGGTGGAGTCTTCGTCGGGCCCGATCCTACCCTAGGGATTGCTCCCTCCGTTGTTAGGGCCAGGATTAAAGATTGGTTGACCAGTCAATTCCAAGCTCAGTGGCAACAAGTAACCGGGCTCCGGCAGTCCAAGGCCTTTCTAACAGGGCCCCTTGGAAAATCGGGGTCTTCTAAGCTTCTAAAACTGAATAGAAGCCAGATTAGGAAGATCACCGGTGTCCTTACGGGACACTGGATGGTCAACTATCACCTGCATAACATTGGGCTCGCGGAGGAGTCCACGTGCAGGTTCTGTGGCGAGGCAGATGAAACTACCGAGCATGTGGTCTGTCACTGTGACGCTTTGATCAGGGACAGATATCAACTCCTTGGAGACAGATACCTGGAACCGAGGAGGGTGAAGCAACTTAGGCTAAACAGGGTCCTATCCTTCATTGAGAGGAACGCGCTCTGAACTCAGTTGCGAAGAAAGGGGGTAGGCACAATGGGCCTCTGATGTGCCTAAGTGCTGCCCGGTCGGGCTCCCCTGAGAATAGAATAGAATAGAAATACTCATAAATCCTCCTTCATACTAGTCTGTTTAGCAGCGGTGCACTGCGTCCTGTCCTGCTGCTCAGCAGGGCTGCTAAGTCGCCCAGTATGAATGAGCACTTACGCGTGGTTACTTCGAATTTTGTAAGTATAAGCATATGCCCCCTTTTATTCATATGGGCCATTGAACCTTGAACATTGGCCTTGAACATTGAACCTTGAACATTGAACCTTGAACGAGTATAAAACGAGTATGTCTTTTCTCCATAATCTTATCCACAATAAAATCGATTGTCCTGATTTGTTACAATACCTGAACTTTTATGTTCCCCGTTTTGGTTACCGTGGCAATGATACATTTTACTTACCTTATTGTAATTCCAATATTTTGAAGAATTCGCCATTTTATAGAATGTGTAAGTATTGTAACATGTTTTCTAAAAACTATGATATCTTGTATTTGCCAAAGGTTCCATTTTTAGATTTTCATTGTTAATAATTAATATTATAAGAAATGTTAAATATTTTTTGTCTTTGTTATATAGTGTATTTTTAAATTTATTTATTGTTATTCTACTCAGATATTTAAATTTCTCTTTTTGTTACTTGCTTGCTTATTTGTTATATGAATTTTGTCCGTTAATTGGATACTCATCTGTTGGGCAAAATATACATTATTATTATTATTATAACATTGAACCTTGAACATTGAACCTTGAGCATTGAACCTTGAACCTAGAACCTTGAATATTGAACCTTGAACCTTGAACATTGAACCTTGAACATTGAACCTTGAACATTGAACCTTGAACATTGAACCTTGAACATTGAACCTTAACATTGAACCTTGAACATTGAACCTTGAACATTGAACCTTGAACATTGAACCTTGAACATTGAACCTTGAACATTGAACCTTGAACATTGAACCTTGAACATTGAACCTTAAACGTTGAACATTGAACATTGAACCTTAAACACTGAACCTTACATGGTAGCTTCAATTTTGGATCATAGACCTTGCTCCTTGGCCATTGATTTGTAGACTTTTTACATTGAATTTTAGAACTTAGATCTAATATCTTGGGTTATGAGCCTTAAACCTTAACTCACTTGGAGCCTTCCAGTTTGAATTTTACACCTGTACACCTTGGACTTTCAAACTTAACCTCCAAACCTTTAGCTTTGTACTTAGAGTCATGTAGCTTAACCCTACATTCTTGTACTGTGGACCTTGTGGCTTAAACTCTTAAGCTCCTGCGTTGTTCATAACTTGAACGTTAAAATTTGTACTTTGAATAATTAATTCTGAGTCTTGATCTGACACTCGCATCTTAAATCCAGGACAATGTGATAATTAAATTAGACCTTTGATTTTGAAGAATCTTGAATACCACTTTCAGCCTGACATCGGCCTTGGATCGTAAAGTCCGTAGTCTTGAACCTTTCGATCGTAAAACTTTCAATTTTAAACCTTGAACCTTGTAACATTGAATCTTGAAATCTTGAAACTCTGAATCTCAAATATTGAACATAATATTTACGTTTACTTAGTAATATGTAACACCCTTAGCTCTAAATAGTTTAATAAGCCAATCAGACCCAAGATTGGAGTTATAGAATGAATTGACTAGATGCTTGAGAACCACATTAAGGCCCAAACCAGTACGGATCGTCCAGCTCAGTGTTCGATATATTATCTTGTATATACTTATCGAATCTCGACACCATTTCGGGCGGCATTTCCAATTTGTACGATCCAATTGACCCGGACCGCATAAAGCAGCCCTCCTGTTGAGGATTTTCCCGCTTGAACACGTCGATGTAACGTTCATGATTCACCGCCTCGTTATCCTTCATGAAGTTAAAATCCAGACGCTGACATAACAACGTTAATTCGGCGTCGGTTAACGGCTTTTCCTCCAGAAACCGGCACACCTTCACCATTTCCGATTTGAGATCGCGCTTCAGGTCTTCGTATTTCAAGAAGCAAAAGTTCGGTAGGTCTTTTTGACTATAGTAACCCATAACGTGCTTCCAGTATGGGGCGAAAAATACTGCAACACAACTTTATTTACAAAAAACAATGTAAAATCCTACCTCTGTTATTCAGGAATAGTTGCGAAAAGGTTTCCAGATCGCCTGTGTACCCTAACATTATCCGATGGAAGTGATACATTGAGATAAAAACGTCCTTTGTGTTTCTCGTTACGTAGATGATCTTTAAGGAGAATTTTGCACAGAAAAATCTCCGATAATAATAAATACCTTTGGGCTCTTCCTGTGGCATCGTATATCTTTGGGCAACAATGAAAACGGAAGATGGGTCTTAATAAACCTCTGGCCCTTGATTTTTTGGAGATACTTGATCGAATTCAAAGTAAACTCTTCATTCCTACCATGTAAAGAGGAAAGGAGGCACGCTCTAAAAATATACTTTACAGAGTCGTCCAGAGAATCCAAACTCTTACTCCATCATAGGAAAGCGCTGATATAAATTCAAAGAGCTGTCCTCCAAATTGTGACGGTTTTTTATTAACCAAACCATCTCTTGGGTCCATGTCGTACCTTACACCATAAATTGTAATTAACCAAAGGTGCAGTTTTAGTTTCTCACCTGATTTTGGGAACGCCGCGACAATAATGTCGTCTTGAAGAATTTCAAAATTCTCTACTTCAGACACGTAATTTTGAAACGCGCTCGGCATTGTCGTCTCATCTTCCCCAAACAAAAGAGCAGAGAAGTCCTTACATTTTTCTTCGGCAATTTTGTCTATGCTCTCGTCAGCAACATGCGATACTTTCATCATCGCTGATGGAATTGGAACATGTGATCATATTTTGTGAAGTGAAGAAGATAACGAATAGATAAGATTCGCAAGGGTCTACACTTGACAATTCTTTGTTTCATTTAATTATCGCGCAAAAGTTTTTTATACGCTTATCATAAAAAAAGGTCCAAAGTTGATGTGCTGTGCAGAATATTAAAGATATCTTATCTTTTTCATGAGTTTTTATTTAATATTTTTCAAATTTTACTAAACTGTCCTAAATGTTGCTAAATTGACGATCATGCATCAAGGATAGAGTCTAAAAGGTCCATAGACACTAGACAGAGGATAAAGGTCAAAACCCAATGGTTGACAGTGAAAGGTCGCGGATCTACGGCAAAAGTCAAGTGGCATATGGAAAATGTCAACGGTAGATAATACAGGACGAAAGCCAAGAGCCAATGATTGTAGCTCGAAATACTTCAAGATTGAAGATACACTGTAAAAATGTAAAAGATTCAGGGTTTCAGGGTTGAAACTCCAGACCCGGAGCTCGAAAGCCGAAGTGGGGAGTTCAAAGTTTGAGGTTTGAGTTTAAAGTTCAAGGTTCAAGAATCTCGTATGTAGAACCTTGAGACCTTGATGTTTGGACCTTACATCGTTGGATTTTGAATTGGTGCGGTTTACATCTGCAATACTACTTTACTATTGAACCATGCCACCTTTAGATTTGAAACCTTAAGGCCCTCAAGCCCGGAAAGCCAAACTTTTAAACTTGCACGATGAACCTAAAAACTGGATTCTTTGTGATTTTAAACCTTGGATCTGGAATTGAGCTTCGGATTTCAAGTTTAGATACTAAAATCTTAACGTTCGAGCCTAGAACTTTCAACATTCGATAGTAAATGTTGAACATAGCATTTAGCATTGATTCTGCACTCTTTTAGCTTTGAATCTTGGATTTGAAGATCTTGGATTTTGTTATTAGGAATCTCAAATCCTGACGTCCTTAATTTCTTACCTTAGACTTTAACCTTCAGATCTTGAATCCGTGATCTTAGTGTTTTGGATCTTGAAACTATCTTGAATGTTGCAGTTCGGATCTTTAATTTTGTATCCATAAATCTTGAGAGAAAGTTTTAACGTTGTGAATCTTGAAGCTGTGAACCTTAAACCATAATATCTTGAACCTTGAAATGACAACGTTTGATCTTTGGAACTTTAGCTGTAGATGGCGATCCTTAATTTTTAACCTTGAACGGTAAGTCTGTTTGATCTTCAAAACCGTTCCTCGAAAGCTTCGAACGTCATACCGCGGATCTGTGAACCTTTGTTACGTTCACTTTGGGCAAATGTAACAAAATTACCTTGAGATAAGCACACGGTAAACTCAGGCAAAGTAGAGGTGGGTCGGGGTAAATATCAGGGTTCTTGTTCACTAGCAAAAATAAACAAAAGGGAAATGTAATAAGAGTAAACCGGATCCACTTAGTCTGTAGTCAATTTCAAAAGAGAGGAACGAATATACTTACAAAAGGGGAAACAAGGAAGGCTAAGAGATCCTTGTTATGGTCTTGATAAGCTAAAGAAATAAATGCTTAAAGATAGAACATAAACAATAATTGCCGTTACAGTCGAGAGTAATTTAATCAAATCATCTCAAAAGTATTATACATACTTTTCTTTCATACTTTCTCACTGTTGATATATTGATTTTTAGTAAAAAGTGGATCAACACGTAGTCAGACAAAATATTAGTATCAAAACATGATTCCGCGGAAAACAATAGAGCTATATAATCCTTAAGTGAATATCAAGCAAATGTAATAATTACAATTCGATTGTATCGAAAACCAGTATGTATTCAAACGTTAATCAAGGACGCGGCGAATTAAAAAAATGTACCTTTGAATTCTGGTCGTAGCGGCCGTCTGAATTCCGAATGGCGCGATCACAACACAAACAAATAAAACTGATAGTAAATCGGGCTGCACATAAAATATTGCGAAATAGAAATGTCTAACGTCTGACACGGAGGCAATCGGATATAAAAACTGTAATTAATACTCAAGAAGAATCAATAATTCTAATGACTTTACACCAGTAAAAGCAAAATTTTGACTCGACAATGTTAGTATATATATTTTTATTTTTGATTTATTTTAACTCTATTGTACAGTAAAATGTTGTTCTTGCTCTGAAATTGGAAAGTTTTTCTGTCTTTCTGTTGAGCAAATAAAGGATTATTAAAGGATTATAATCGAAATAACAAAATTTATACGCAATACCAATGTAATTTAATTAATTCAAAAAGTTAACAAGATAATATGAGCAAAATTTTCCGAGTAAACAAACAAGATAACCGAAAAAATTTGCTGTGGCTAGTAGAGATACCAACCGGACACCTGCGCATGCGCGTTCTTTCTTTTATGTCTAAGAATATGTGCACCAAATTTGGTTTCAATTGGTTTGGCCATTTAGCCGGAAATGAGAGTATAGACGGATCAACAGACCAACAGAAAGAAGTCTCAGAGTAACAAAGGTAATCGTCAACAGTAGCGATTGTCGGACGGTATTTTCTTCGTAGTAACTTACGTAAAATCAGACGTATCTGGGTAATTTACCAGATCGTTAACCTCCAAAGTTTTGCTTTACTTGCAGGTACAATTCCGGAACAAATATCGACATCTCCAGATATAAACTTGAAGTAGATCATGTAGGTAGAGCTGTTTGATTTCCCTGAAATGGCGGATAATTCTGCCAAGCCGTTAATGTAGAAACATCTATCGCGACGTTCGACACTGTCAGTCTTCCTAAAATAGCCAGTCCAAGTAAAAATTGCAATTTCATCCACGTTCTGCGTAGGTCGTAGGAAAAATCCAGGTAATCAACGTAAAAGGTAATTCAAAAGAATTACAGATGGGAACTTAATAGAAAATTGTAAGCAAGGGCTGAGCAAAGTTATAGCCCTCGTATTGTAAATGAAAATTACAGATCGATAAAAACGTTCCAATGGAGCCACCACAGACACCAGAAGAAAGAGAGAACCACTATAAAGATAATTATTGTAAAGCCAAAGCACTAGTCCCATTCAATGTAAGACGCGAAGTTAATACACGCAATAGTTACCAAGAGAACATTTATCATCTAACCAGTGCGAAAGCAGAAACATGACTGCGGGGAAAGAAATACAACTGCGCGAGCAAAATCAACTTAAGAAGAAGAGGTAGAATTCAGTGCAGAAAGGCGCGCACTCTAGCAACAAGACAAAGAACTAGGTAAAAGAAACCTCTATTACTAGGATAGCCTCTAAACTCTAACGGCACAACAAAGAACTATTCGAGGGTTTAGTGCAACACAAACGTAACTACAAATATTAAGTTTTGAGATATCAACGATAAAAGAGTTTTACTACACTTCTTATTTAATTTTTGGGGCAATGTTAATTTTAGCAAAGTAAAGCGCTTGCTTAATTGAAGTATCAATACGTAACATAAACCCTTATGACATATATTATTAATTAAAAATTATTTCAAGGCATTGGTATAATTTTTTTTTCAAAAAACACACGAGTTACGTTTGTATTGCCCTTACCACAATTATCATTTTCAGTATATACGTTCATGTTTAAAAAAAATTAGTAAAAAAAATTTATTTTTAAGTAATAAAAATCATAATACATATCCATTCTGATTCATCTTCACTGTCAACTGAAAAAAGTTTATTGTAAAAGTCGTGGTACTGCTGAGGTATGGTCTCATCGTTGCACAATTCTTGAAGATTTTTTAGTTTTAAAGGTTTAATAGGTAATGGTTCGTTGTAAATATGTTTCAACAATTCCAGAAAGCTCATTAATTCTTTCGCCATACGCTTTCTTTGATTTCGCCTTAACGTTTCAAATTTTCGAAATTCTTCATTTAAATCATATTTAAAGTAAATATGCTCCAAGTCATTTTTTCTGTACCGTTAAGCCATTGTATACTATTCCCATCGGTGTCAATGTTCTTATTTTTTACAAATTGCTGTTGAATTAACCCAAAATCAAAAAATTTAGATTGTCCCATCTCTATCACCTCATACTTCTTACGTCGGGAAGCCATCTGTATAACGTCATTTTTACACATAAAAGACACGGTTTCTATTCACTACCACTAACAACGACGTATTGGCGCGAAACACTCAAATAACCGTTTTTCGTTAAACCAGATTGCTTACTTATCAAAAATTTGTAAATCAACACAAACGGATGTCAAGTACGAACATAAGTCACGTTGTTTCGTTGTAAGAGCAATACAAACGTATCTCTATTTACGCTTCTTTTGCTCTAAACAAATTAATATTTTATGACATACGTTAGACGCTATTTTCCTCTATACTTAAGTTTTATTTAAAACCTGTATTGCACGACATAAAAGTGACCCTAACAAAGCGCAAAACCAACCTAACTCAAAAATGTCAAATTTGTAGTTACGCTTGTATTGCACTAAACCCTCGTATTATAATGAGAAACCTATAACGGCGAAATTAAAAATTAAGGTAATGAGAAATCTAGTACAGAAATTAGCTTACACCTAAAACTAGTGGATTACAAAGAAGATACCCAGATGGCGTAAGATAATTTAAATAAACGAGAGTATATTTTGATCCTCAATCTTTCACGTTTATCTTTTAACTTAGGCTTTTGTTATTCGATCTATTTTAGGCCTTTGCTCTTTGGCATTTGACCTTTATTGTACCTTTGATCTTCCTAATAGATAGCTATGCGTAGTTTTCCCTTTTGGGCTTTTGTGTGAAACTCTGTGATCTTTAAGATTTACAATTTTTTTAATTATTTTAACCTTGAACTTAAATATTGGTACCTTAGAATTTGATCCCTAAACCTTGATTGTGAACCTTGAGCTTTCAATATTGGGGCTATTATCTCTTGAATCCAATCATAAACCATTAACCTTGTACCTTAACTCTTGAACCTTAGATCTTGGGCGTTAAAACCTAAAATTTGGATATATTGGACCTTAAACCCTAAACATTAAATTTCTTATCTTGGACCTTAGGTCTGGAACCTAAAACTTTTTATTAGCGAGGAGTGGTTTTTAAACCTTTAGCTATAAACTTTGAGTTTGGATCCTAAATCATGGGTCTTAGATTTGGTGTATTGGATATGAAATCCTGAATCTCAAACCTTAAATCAAAAACGCTGGGCCTTGATTTCATGACCTTGAACCATAATCTTATATTTGGAGTCTTGAATCTTTTTGGCTGTTGAAACTTTAAATCTTGAATCTTCAATCTGAAATCTTATAACTAGAAACCTTGGAACTATAGACTAAGGTCTAACTTTCAGTCTTCAAACTTCAGACTGAATCATTTTGTCTTGAACCATGACGTTTAGTATCTTAAATTGATTCTACTCCAAAGGGCAACTTTCAGTCTTCAAACTTCAGACTGAATCATTTTGTCTTGAACCATGACGTTTAGTATCTTAAATTGATTCTACTCCAAAGGGCATAAGTTGTCAGACAATCAGTCATTTGACCCTCAACCCTGGATTTTGGAACTTGATTCTTGAAGCCTTTAATAACGATGACGGAATTTGGAAACCATGGATGTCGAAACCTTTTACTTTTTATTTCGGTCTTCAATTTTGCCACTTATATAATTTTTTTTTTCTCAATTTGATTTTGTGGTCTACGTCCAGAACGCTTACTTTCATTAAGCTACCATGTTTTGGCATGCAACAATTGGTTTTATTTCAATTGGCCTACATAGTCCGTAAACCAAGTTTTTCTTTCAAACCATCCCCTTTCCATGATTCCGTGATCTGACGTGGTAATGTTAGTTGGCCGTCTCGTGCTCTTACCGCATTTTACGCATTGTTTTGAATTATTTAGACTAGCACACAATAACGACTGTAAATTAGGCATAGTGATTAAAGTTATCTCGCGCTGCTTAAATGGTACATAATCACTTAATGATAACCCCTAACTTGACTGCGGTAAGATATTCCAGTTGGTACGCCATAATCATTGAAGTACGCATAATGGAAATCAAGGAGCTACCTAACAATGAAATAGGCGAAATCATAGAGCGCGATTTTGCCAGTGACCCACGTTTAGGTTTTTGCTTGTTTGGGCCAGAAGAAATTTGTCTACGTAAATCGTACAAAAACTACGGAGAAGAAATTGAAAATTTTTAAACTCGCGATGACGACATCTTTCTCAACACATATCCAAGATCGGGTATAATCGCAACAAAATCGAACTCTTTCATCTTTGATCGTTCCAGGTTCGACATGGGCACCGGAAATGATTTGGCTAATAAAACATTACCGGAAGTTGAAAGTGGATCTAAACCTGATTACTAACTGTATGTATAGGGTACATCAAAATTGCAGAGCCGGAACAGAGACCCCTTTTCAAAGCTTTGCATGTTTCCTCCAGAAAGTTCAAGATTTTTTTCAGAGCTTTCTAAACCTTTTATAAATTGGAGTAGATCATTTCTACTGGACTGTCATTGTTCTGGTCTGAATCATGTGCCTAATCTACGTCCACTTAAAAGTAACGTTCCCTAATGATCCTTCCATGATTCTCGAGAACTGTGTATCTTTCTCTCTCACTAGAATTTTTGCTTGAATCCTTAAGAGATTCTGTATAATATGCTTGCTGGCTCTTAATTTCAAAAGAGCTTTGGTTTCTATAACTTTTACTCATTTTTAAGGGAATAAGTCCACACCTTCCGATAAATAACAGGTGGTTGACTTAACTTTGCTCGCAGCTCAACGCAAAGTTCGGACAAAAAATAAAGACCACCCTACAGTGATTCACAGGTGACCGACCTAAATTCGCTCACCGCTTTGACAATTTGACACGAATCCCCCTGTGGCTCAAAGATTGTCCCCGAGCTACCTACTTTCCACTACTTGACTTTTTGATCGATGCCCATCCTTTTCGAGCAATAAAAACCAACTTTCCCGTCCAATCAAAACACTGGACAGCGATTAATCGACTCAAAGTGACTATGCAAAACCTACGCTACGCCGTTGCGGCGACTGCAAAATAAACAATATATTTCATTTTAATTTGAAGCAATCATTCCATTTCCCAAGACGCACTGGCGCCTCCAGCTTTCGCACGAGTTTAAAATTCTGTATCGTATTTCATTTAATAAACTTTGCAACCCCACTAAAATCAACTCCTGAGCCTGATCTGGAAGAAACGCTTTGTTTAACCTAACTTAAGATATCAAACTAATAAAAAATGGTTGCGCACACGTATGTGTCCTTTTTACTATATCGATCTTGGAAAAAACTCACACTGCAAATAAAAAACTGTAGCTACTTCTCTAGATACACAGACAAGAACGGGGACGGAAACTACCCGAACGTTACTCTGATTGTCGTGGTACGACACGGTTTGAAGAACCTAACCTCAGTCTTGCTCCATCTGAACTATTAACTGCTAACTACATCGCCATTCCTGGTGGCCTTCTTTCTACAAAAAAACTCCTTCAATATCGCGAGTACACGAGTCCCCTCGCAACACAGTTGTGTAACGGTAGTAACAATTGTGAATAGGAACTTTGGCTTAATGGTTCTATTGGTAAAATTCTTCTTACAATCTTTCTTTTCTGGCTTATCTGGTTATATAACCAACTAGTTCAAAATTAGCGAATCTAAATTCAATTTATTCACAGATAACTCGAAATAAATGCAAGAAATAAAGCTAATGGTCTGTACCTTGTCGTCTTGGAAATTCTTTATGTGGATTATATTTCGCTGGACCACGTTTCAACTGTGTGCCATCGGCGCCTGCTAGCTGGGTCGAAATCCTTTGGAATATAGAGTGAATCTCGCCTTTCGTGCCGAACGTCCAGGACCGCAAACAAAACGCAAGCTTTTTAAATAAAACAAATCGCAAGCAAGAAAGGAAACGATGCGCTGCAATTTTAAACAGACGACCATTATTAAATGGAAAGTTTTCCATTTATGGTAAAACTCTGAGGTTATTATTGGTGCACAAATATCAGCAGTAATTTATTTATTTGCCATGCCTAAACTTGCTTTAATACATTCCACTCCTTTACAATTTAGCCCTTAACATTGATCCAAACCCTAGCGCTAAAGTTGCGGGGCTGACTTGTAGGGCTATTCCTTTCCGCCCCTACACGGGTAAATTCCAGAAGACGTGCCACCAGTATCAATATAAAATCGAAAAAATCAAATTAAAAAAATGCGTTAACGGGTTCCCGTTACAAAGCGTTGAACACTTTGGCACCAAGACACTGCAAACGCCAAAAGTGAAGCTCTGACGTTGGTTCAGACATGGTGATGGTATTTTCGTGATTCGACGACTTCCACCATAGAATAAATACAATAAGAGTTCCAGAAGCTTATTAATTTGTGACCACCTTTCACACACCTCATAAGTAGATGGCGATGTAAGCGTGGGAAAATTTTCATTCAGCGCCCTCTGTTATGTAGGACAGATCACTAAATTGGGTAGCTGAATTAGCGCATTTATGAACCACTCAAAGCCGCGGCTTTACGAATTCATTTATAATGTCTGACCTTGAGCTGATAAATTTACGTACATTCTCTGTAAATACTTCAGCGCATTATTGTGTGGTAGACCATTTTCTATTAGCCAATTATATTGCAACATGAAAGTCGCAAAGTAACTTTTTCAAAAGGTAACCGCGCGTGGTGATTTTTTAGTCTTCTTCTGCAGTTGTAGAAAGATGAGGAGTGTACTTGTACCTACCAGGCCGCATAATTAACAATTCTTTAGAGATGGGGATACATGATGTTGGGTCGGCGACATCCGGGCGCCATCCCCGAGCGTGGTTTACTAACGTGGTGACTTTTTAGGTTTTTCCTTATCTTCTTCTGCAGGAAAAACTGAAAAATCACCACGTTAGTAAACCACTCTCGGGGATAGCGCCCGGATGTCACCCACCCCACATCATGTAGCCCCGTCCCTAAAGAATGGTTAATTATGCGGCCCGGTAGGTACAAGTACACTCCTCATCTTTCTACAAGCGATCTTCTACGGGGTCTCATTTGCTGCCAGCCAGCTAGCTAGCCGGTCAAAGTGACATTAAAAGCCACCGTTTTACAAATAAATTTGCAAAAAATGCGTTAAAAAGAGGTAATTACAAAAAAAGTTAAATAACTGTTTGCTGCTAAACGGTCCTAAAACTGTCGTCTAACTTCAAATTCAAATTCAATATCGGCATAGCTTTAGCCAAAAGTTGAGTCGAATCGATTCAAAATTCACAGTGCCCTTTTCGCATCTCGACCATTTATAAACCGAATTGGAAATTTTTTTATTTATGGAAGCATTTAAACGAAATTTGATACATAGGCACTTGGAACAAAGGAAAATATAACGTTCGTTTCAAAATTTAGGTTTGCGCATGCGCAGTGTCAACTTTCTTATTTATGAAAGCATTGAAATGAAATTCTTCTTATAAACTGAAATTGAAGTAGGGCGTCAAAATGGATTGCACATATGCAACGCTATCTTTCATATTTGTGGCCGGATTTTTTACGATTTTAATAGAAGTTGCATCTTACAAATGAGAAATGAATGCAAGTGGAAATGCGCTTATTGTAAATCGTTTACGATTACTTTTTTAACTTGTCTTTAGTATTGTGTGGGCGGGATTTTAGCTAAGGCTGCTCTATCAACCTGACCCACTACACATTTACAAATACCCATGCCCGTACCCGGATTCGAACCAGGGACACTTAATACCGCAGTCCAACTTCAACTCAACTGCGACACACGGGCCGGCTTAAGAATGATGTTATTGTTTGTAAAAACATCCAATCACATGTCTTAACAACACTGTTAGCTTACAACATAGTTAAGTATGCTGTATGACTTTATAATACGCGCCGATAATCATTTTGAAATTAACAATTTTGTGGTTTTCCCTGTATTTCTTACCCGAGCGAAAATGTTGATTTTACCGTATTAAGTTTTAAAGTTTAAAAAGAGCACATGCCCAAAAATAAGTTACAACCAACAACTTTTATTTAAATGAAAATACATTTTTATTTTCCTTTTGGAATTTTACATAGTGTTTCATGTACAGGGTGTCCCATTTTCGACACTTTTATAGGCGTTATGGACTCTTTTTGGGTCAAACTTGCAATGGTAAAATCAAAATTTGCACATTTTTGCTTCAGAGATACGGAGATAAATCAAACAATTTTCAATTTCATAATGACCGTATATATTCTTAGTAAAAACAGAAACAAAAAATGTTTCTTGAAAATTATTGATAAAAAATCTGCCGTGTTCAAAATAAATAATTATACAGTATCGAATAACGAAGTTATTGGATCTAACTTCATTTTATTTAAATGACATACCCTGTATATTTCAATCTAAAAATAGCATATTAAATTCTGTTTTTTTAAATATAACACTGAAAAAGTTCAATATCGATTCAAAAAGGTCCAAAAAAGATTTCTTAAAAATTCAAAAATTCGTTTGTAGTAATTTCCAATTTTTTCAGTGTCAGAAAAAAGGGCGATAGTTTGTAGAAAACAGTTCCTGTTGTTGAGACCTTTAATTAGAATACCATGAATGGGTAAAACGTGTGGTTGCCCCTCCTTCGCCTTTCCGATTTTCAAAAGTTTTACTTGCCACTAAAGGTATGCGCATATGACCAATAGACTCTATTAGTGTGACGTAAAATTTGAGCGGGAAATTCGAATTGCTAGACTTGGCTGTTTTACTGTCGAAGATATTGACCCCTATCGCCCCATACATTAAGTATCGCTTTTAAATAGGTCCCCTTTACGGGCTTATACTGACCTTATGCGCATTAAATAAGGATATCGACCCTCTTATATCGTAACACTGATTCCTGACCGACGGAGAACACGCAAAACAATAGCGCCAGAGCTAAAAAACGCAAAAAAGTACAATCTTTGCCAATCTACCTTTCATTGCATTGCTGGTTACTGGTTAGATTGTAGAGCATATGTGGTCTGGTAAGAATAAGATGCAAGTTGTCTTCCGTGTTGAAGAATTGAAGAAACAACTCACACCGGAGAGCCTTTATAATTTCAATTTCTAGATATCAAAATTAAAACCTCTCTTTCCTCATTTTTACGCCTTTTGTGTTGTCATATTTCTTCGAATTAAGCGAATTATCTTTTACACATTGTATAGATAGTGTCATATTTCATAGTAGATTAGATTGTGCACTTGCAGTTGAGCGTACAGTAAATGTCGTAAATTGCTCCATTGCTGAAACCAAATAAGTACGTTGGGCATTTGTTGAACTGTATTTCGGTTGAAATTGTATTTATGTCTTAAAACGTAGAGACAAATTTTAATGAAACTCTAAAGAGTCTAAAGTGTGAGAGTGAATGAACTATGTACGTTTTTCTAAACTAGATTTACGAGAAACGCATTTCGTAACTTGTAAAGTCACTAAATATAGAAAGTACCGCAATCCATTGGGCTCGTCTGTTAGAGAGAGAACGCATGATTTTTGCCCAAAAATGGCGGAAGTTACCAGATTCTAGTAACTTTAATGTTAGGGATTGTTCCACCTGTTTGGAGATATCTGTATATATTTTTGAACTATATGAACTATGAACTATATACTCTGTAACTGGAACGGCATCGAGCGCCAAAATCGCGTGCCGCAATGATTTTAGGCAACCAGCATAACGTAGGTATTCTCATCCTTGTCTGGCACGTTGTTTTGTATTGCATATGTAGGACCGATCACACGTATTTGGTTAAAAATTCAGATAAGTAAATAAAATGGGAGGTCGGGGCCTTAGAAAGATAAAGATAAATGCTTGTCTATGCTTTTGTAAGTGCCAATATCTCTTTGTTAATGGAATATCTTAAAATATATACATCCACAGTGAGCGGCTTGAGTAATGCATAAGTGCACATTTCGTTGTTGAGCAGCGAAAGGTTTCTGATGCATCTAACTACGGTAATGGGACCAGAGGGTTTATAAGGCATTGCGTTACTTATATAACCCAGTTTTGTCCCAAGATGAAACGTACGCCGAGTTATGTGAGGTCAGAATTACACCTTCTACAAAAGGTCTCCCATATTTTTCGGAACTTGCCCCAGAAAAACTCAAGACCTGCAAATCCTTCGGAATATTTCGTAGGGAAATAAAAAAGTTTGTAACTATGTGGATGGATATGGGTGAAGAAAATGCAAACCGTGATACTTTCTACTCTAACTTTTGTGGTACCTATACCTGTGTGATATGTGTATGCTTTTATATTTTATCTTTACACTTTGACGCCTCCTAATGTACGTTCATTGTGGGCCGAAGGAATCGGTAATAAATAAAAAAATCAATCCTTAAAGTATTTTTCGCCCCATTAGTGAGCAGCCTCAATAATAACGTTGAGTGAAAAATTAAATAATAAGGAACTTCATATTCAAATTAGTAAGTCAAAACGGCTTTATAGGTCTTGGCGGCGTTAACGCTATTCTTCATATGATGCTCTCTAGCTAGTGGAATCCCCTATTGAATTAGTATTAAAGAGTGCGAAAGAAGAATTATCATTCATAAGGACAGTATAAATGAGTGTGAGTGTACATTAGTAAAGAAATCTGAGCGGTACAAATGCCGTCATGCGCAAAAATATTAAATGCGCCCGTCGAGGTTGAAAAATGTTATCAAAACGTACCCATGAAATTGAATATTTGAATTTTTATTATAAAAATAATTGCACGTATATGCAACACAATTCATGACCATTCTTGCAAATCTCTTAATAACTTAATTTCGACAAAAATAAGCAAAATGTAAGACGTAGTATAAACCATCCCATAAGCCCACATGAGTTAAACAAGGTAAGGGATACCTACCTCTACCCATCTCTCTCTCACAAAAATTCGCCACGGCCCCTGGCAATGGCTGATTTATGGGCGATGCCGTTCCAGTTACAGAGTATATAGTTCAATGATATTTTTATAAAACATGACAGTAGTATGAAGTTAGGTTACAAAAAATGACAGCTATTCAGATTTATTGTGTCAATTTTTTTAAGTTGGCAGCAAATTTGCCCAAAAATGGCGGATGATTACGGTACTTTCTATATCTAGTGACTTTAGTAACTAGGCGCTCCTAGCGCCATCTCAGAACGAGGGGATCGCATATCGGCACGCTTGTGAACGTACGATTTTCTTTTTTTACCGTTACTTACGCCCCTTTAAAAGCAGATGACAGCATCTCCTGAACGAAAATTGGCAATGCCAGTTTATCCTATTTGTTTGTAACTCAGTAACTCTTATTGTATTTCCTCTATGCTTCCACATATGTACAACAATAACTGCCACTGTGGCTCCACCACTGTCTTATTCGAGTTTCGTGCTTTAAGACTTAAGAATTATAATAATAATAATAATAATATATAATAATATATAATATATAATTGATTATGGAACTGCCTAGAGACGCACCCTGCCAGTCGCCCACATTTCCAAGTTTAACATTTTCATCACTCGCGTCGTTTATATCAAAAAATGGTTTGGTAATTTGTATTACATTTCTGCGGACCTACAAAGGATGGCCATATCACGCGATTCATTCATCATGCACCGAACACAAGACCCGTTCCCTTCTACTTTTAGATCGTTATCCTTACAAAAGTGCCCTGATAAGGGCATTCGGCGCAACACAATATTGTAAAACCTTTTATACGTCCCCCAAATTATTCCTTCCTAATTTATTACCGCGGCACATGATTAAACTAATGCGACGAAATAAGCAGGGCCGAGGGACCCCCGCACTGAAAAAAACATTAAAATAAACCAATTACATAATGAAAAGCGCGTCACGCACGAACATAATTAATTGAATATCGAAAACTCACCTGTTATCGTGACGAAAACGGCGAGTAACTCCAAAAACGGATAAAACTGCATTTTTCCGCGTGCCTGTAATAAAGAAGTAACGAGAATTATTATTGAGATCGTCCATGATTAGGCAAAGGTTGTGTAATGCGATGGCGGAAGGGGCGCATTAGATTGGAAGAGTGGAAGGCAGGCAAAGGTTAAGAATATAACCCCATTACCCTTTAACTGCAGATAGCGGAATTAATGACCCTCTCGAGCACTAAGTGGATTATTATAAAAGTTTACATTTTTTCTGCTAAAAGATGCGAGGCGGGTATACAAACTCGTTTTCAGTCAACAATTAATTGTGCAGAAGGGCCACTTCAAGCTGGCATCTAAATGAAAATCTTCCTCAGCAACGCTTTAGGAGTATCCATAAAGCCAGTTTTACTCTTTTGACTTTTCAAATTAAAGTCATGTGCATAATTATTTCATTGTCTTGTACAACGGATTTTTTTTGTCAAGCTGACCATTTTACCATTTTTGTGTAAACAGTGCATGGAAAGTTCTCCAATATGATCTCCACACATCGTAATTATAAGGATAAATCGTTCCCGAGATTAAACGGAGAAATGTAGGTTAAGTTCTGATAGGACTTCGAACTGTTTCCAGGAGTTTGAAAGCGGTATTTGCGTTACGGCTAAGCTTTTAATTAAGGGTTCTACTTAATCTCGAGTTTAAGTAACCCTAACTGTAAAAAATGAGGCCCAACTTTTCTAACAATTGATTTCACGGTTGTTACTGTAACTATTTAAAATTAATTTTTGTGGTTGGAGCGATTTTAAGGGTCATCTTCCCAAATTAAGGGTTTCATTGGACGACAGAGTACTCCACGATTTTGTTGCTTTAGTGGTTTTTAAGTCAATGATTTTTAATTAATTGGTCGATCTATGACTTTTTTGTTTGAATTGTTTTAAAGTGCGCCACTGGCCGATTAACTGCATGAGAAAGTTGGTGCCACCAGTCTAGCCGGAAATTAGGTAAACTTAATGACTTATATGTGTCTGTTTCTGATGATTCGGTTCCGTTTCGTATCGTAGCGTGGGAAACGCTAACGGCAGAACTCTAGCACAGGTTTAAAAAAGTAATGATGCCGTGGTTTCCTGTTAATTGATTTTATAAACATAGAATTGGTCAAAGGACGAAGTTTACGGACTGCTCGAGTAAATATGATCGTTGAAACGATTAGCCGCCATTTTGTATGTGTATTTTGTAAAATTGGGCAAAAGTGGGGACTAAATGAGAAAGGTTTTCAGATGGATTAAGCGTTAGCGGTCCGCGGAGCTCGCGAGATTATTATACGGGTGGCCGCGAAGTAGTATTGTTTGCGTTTTATGCATCCATCCGACCGTCCGAACACACTTCTGCAGTTTTGAACTACTTTTAGGGGAATGTTCCTAGATTCCTGGATTTTTTGCAATATGTAGCCTATACCTTAAAGGTGTGCCAAACGGCCATCAGATTTCGCTGTCTGAAGGGGGGCGGGGAGGCATAAATTATTTCTTGTGATACTGCTTTTGAATGTAAAACGAGCATAAATTGGTTTGTATAAACTATAACTTTCCTGTGCGACTCCTTTCCGAGAACTCGTAGGTGGCCGGAGGACGGAGGGGGTAGAAATTAATGTTATCTTTCATTCCCTCGGGTATTCCAATTAAAGGTCTCAACAAAAGGAACTGTTTTCTACCGCTATACTTTCTGACTTCTTATCAGAAGAAGGGTTGGGGGTGAAAGGAATTAATTTCTACCAACCATAGCCTCCTCCTCGACTCTTTACCGTGATCGGCTAGAAATAATTTCTTATATCTCAAAAACTAAGCTATTTCGGTTTTAAAAAATGCGCTTTGTCTGCACATGAGTTGTGCACAATTTATACTTGTTCGTTGTGGATTACAGGTGAGTCGCAGCAACTCAATCCTAACAACCATTAAACCACCAGAACAGATTCGAAAAAATCTAAACGAAAATCCGGAAACGCCACGCCACACTTAACAATACTAAGGACGCTAAGATTCGCATTCGGTTTCTGGGAAGGTTACAAAAAGACGCCCTTTTGCTAGCGTCTAACGAAGAACTATTATATGTGTGCAAGAGTACAGATAATCAACGGGTTTACATTTATCCCCACAGAGGAAGAAGATTTCTGTGTACTTTATAATTGTAGTTTTTATCTTCACCTAAGAACAGTTTGAATTTTTTGTAGTCACACGTAGTTTTACTCTTGAATTGGAAATCAGCGGAATTTTGGTCGCGTGCGGTTTTACTCGAATTTTCTAACGGTGGTCTGGGCGAATTGCCTCACCGCTTTATCTGAATTCTTTACACGCACTAAAATCAACCCTGCGCTAATGCATAGGTGGCCACTTAACTTTATTAACCGCTCGACGCGAACGTTATCGTGGCTTGACGCGTATTACCATAGGGCTCTCCGTGAGCGACCTAATTCCCACTACTTTTCTTTTATAATTCACACCCATTACGTGATTTATACCGTAAACTCACTTTTTCCATCCAATCAGATTTCTTGACAGGACCGTATTCATGAACCACTCGCCCACTTACAAAATCGTATGGAAACGGGCAAATATGTAGGTACAAAGAATTGATAACAGAATTCTAAAATGGGGATCAAAACAGGAACGGTCCTGAAAAGAGTAAAAAGTTTAAAGCGTAGGATGAAAGGAAACTGAGCACATTGCTGAAAACGGATGAAAAAGACAACTCACATCTTTCTAGAAATCCACCTTTGTCAGATATTCTCGGATACGTGGCGCTATTAGGGCCCCCAGCTACGATCATGAAATTAATAAAAATGGTTCGAGAAGTTTTAACCAAAAAAATTGCGAGAAAAGCCCGAAATTTTGCACAATCTTCTCACAAAGTTCACTTCATTTCGTCGAAATCTGATGTTATGTTACTTATATTTCGTCATTCTTAAGTTGGTGAAACTGAAAAATGTGATCGTTTAAGTGAAATCTGTAAAAGGCTACGTTAACTCTTCCTCTACTAAATTGAAATATGCTTGGTTTAACAATTAACGTAATAAAAGTAGTATAATATAGGTATAATATACAATAAATTTTAGGTTTAGTTCGATTTACATTCAAAATAAGCAACACGTCACATGTGGATATACTTTTAATAAAACCACTTTTGCAAGTGCATGCAGTCTAAACTTGAACGCCTTAGGGAAGAAGAACGTCTACAGCATCTGGAAAGCATCGCCTTTTCCGTATCGATCACCGAGATCTCCATCTTCCATAGACCGATTCATTCGTATCGACCGCCAATTAACTTCAAACGCATTTTTCGTATCAGCCGGTGACTATGCATGGACACCCTTATACACTCGAAAGCGAAAGGGCCACCTTCTTTCTTATACGGTGTAGCACAGCTCAGAGACCAGAACGATAAAAGTTTTTTTGGATTACTCACTCCCTTCCCGAGTTATTACTGATTCTGAGCGGAGAAAATGAGCTTTCGTCGGTCGCGAGTGACCACTTTATGCTTTTGCGCCCCAACCTCTAAAACTCGTATACTGAACCATCGACTATCGTCGTGAGACGCTATGAACTTTTGTTCATTCTGAACCTTTCAGTTCACATTTAACCATAATGAAATTGTAAAGAGTAAGTGAAAAAAATTCTTGTTCATATCATAACTTTTCCATTAAATTAAAATTACTATCCCGTTCGTGTTTAATGAGCTTAAAACGAAATTACTCTTATTACTTAATTATCAGGTTGGATTGTATAACAGCAATTAAAAAAGGTTTGCCTCCAAGTAATTGCACGTTCTCTTTTAAATCCGCCCTTTTATCGTATTATTTATTTCGGCCACTTTCATCCAAATTCAGTTAACTTATTAAATTGAAAAATACCTATTAGCTCCCACTGGTCGCCTTTTTTAACGGCGATCTGCCCTTTTTTCGTTTGAATAAAACATTGTCGGATTTCGTTTGGGAAGATGGATGCGAATTGAATTATAAAAAAAGCAAACATTTTTATCTATTGTAATCTGCTTTCCGCGCGGATAGAAAAAGTTATAAGAGCCGATATTGATTCTTTTTTTTTGTAGATATGTGTATTTGAAAGGGCGCCCATCCCTTCGCTACCAATAAAACTGACCACGGCTTAGAAGAATCGTCGATAATTTCTCGTCGTATACTGTTTCTTTTTGCGAGTTTTTCGTGCTGAAAGCTTGAGGAATGGTTTTGTGGTGGCCTCGATTATGAAAAACGGTCGCGGTTGTAGGCAGTCGTCGATGGTGTAGTAGGTGAAAACGTATAATTTTGTATTTCGGGTCCGAAACCGAATAAATAGTTCATAGCGTGAGGAACGTTTATCGATCTTTAATTTTAGTTTATTTATAACACTTAATAATTTGGTATCGGAAAGCCATTATCTAGAATATTACTCACTGTAATTTCTACGAGTACCTACTGAAAGGCGGTATCTACGGGTAGGTACTAATCGAAAAAGCGCGACTTGTACCTGTGAACATTATGCAAATCAATCTGCCAAAAATATGGAGAGCTAATATTCGATGCCACGTACGTTGTGTCATCTGCCTCACCTCATTTCATCCACGTCTGGGCGAGCTCATTTAAATCAATCATCATTTCTGACCCAGTACCCTAGAATAAAGATGTCAAAGTTATAGAAGCTATACTTTGGAAGATCACCCCAGAATACAGAAACTTAGCAGAATTAATTCTTTCCTTTTTACGTCTCTCTTTGTGGTTTAGTTTATATTTTATCATTTTATGAACATAAATTGGAGTATTTCAAAGATATTTCGGCTGGTTTAAGGTAGTGTAAACGGTTTACTGCAGCTGTCAGTAAGGGCAGAATTGAGCCTTAAATTTGGGTTCTGTAAACCGCAGACCATTTAAAGCCCTAATACCAGCTCGCGTTCCCGTGGCCGTATTGGTCTTGATTACTGCCACTTCTCCGTGTCTTTGTAGTAAGCCGAAAGTCAAGGGCTCAGTCGAAGAAAATGGAGTGAGTTGAATATCTTAACCACATCCGACTTCACACTTATCAGATAAAATGGCATAGGGAAAGGTTTTGTGTTTTCGTTGGTTATTTTAACGACTTTATTATACATTACAACGCCAGTAAAAACTGGCACAAAAGATAGAGAATTGAGAAACGTAAATTTTGCAAGATATTTAAATACTTGTTCAGTTTTTTAATAACAGATTACGCCAAATTCGGCTCGTAAAGCTTCAATTATTTCCCACTAGGTAACATTGGCTCCTTGATGGTGGAAAAATTTCCTTGAACAGGTAACTTGGATAACCCTAAAGAAAGCATACACTGACGATTCGATACTAGCCAAACAGCTTTTAATGTATGACGCGCCAGCTGTGTTCAATTGCGTTTCCGATGGTTACCATGACGACTGTTTACGGAAAAAGGTTGTCACAGTTTGGTGGATTTGGTTCTAAAATATTGCCATATTGTAGAAATGCACGTGATTTTTTCTACAATTTGTAAGTTTGTATTAAAATAGGCGGTAGAATGGAAGACCATAATTGCGACGAACAATGGGTGAACTTGAGGAATTAACTAACTATTAGTGGAAGAGTCATTACAATTTAATTAAATAAATAAATAAACAAATTATGGTAAGTAAATACAGCAGCGGGAGTTGGCGGCAACCAGTTGGCGAAACGGCGGCAGGAAACCAGTTGGCGAAACGGCGGCAGGAAACTTCAATACTCATACTCGATTTGGAAGTCTATCCTGCTCCTACGGTGCGGTCGTACCTCTTGGCACATTATATTCTCCTGATACAAGATTTCTCAACTAACCTAACTATCATTCTAATCTCGCTAATACTTTAAGTTTAACCTAACCTTCAATCACCTCCTCCCACATTATATTCTCCTGATACAAGATTTATTACCTAACCTAACTAGCACTCTAACCTAACCTCACTTCCTAACCTTCAATCACCTCCTCGCACATTAAATTCCCCTGATACAAGATTTATCCCCTAAACTAACTAGCACTCTAACCTCACCACACTAATACATTAATCTAACCTTCAATTACCTCCTCGCACATTATATTCTCCTGACAATTCAACTCATGTATAAAAAATCGCATAAGCCGCAGTGTAATTGTCACTTTGACAGCGGCAAAAGTTACCTGCAACTTTTCCAGCGACAAATGCACTAGTGGTTTTTTCACTTATTCATTTTCGAACCAATAATCGCATTATCCTTACCCATATGACTAGTTTGACATCTGTCAATAATTGATTAGTTTGGTGAATTTCTTGTTCGTTAAATTGTCCTGCCGAATTACACTCGAGGTTTGTATTTAAACCGATTAAATTTGGGTTGTTGCAACTCAAATCTGTTTCCTTTCAGTAATTGAACTCGAAAAACTGTCAACCTAAAAATGCTCCACCTGCGGTGGCGCATTTTTATTAGTTGACAGTTTTTCTCGTCTAATTGCTAGGCAACAGATTTTCATTACCTAAACAACCCAAATTTACTCGGTAAAATACAAACCTCTTGTGCAATTATAAGTGACAAAAGATTTCCCGCCTAACCTAACTAGCACTCTAACCTAACCTCACTAATACTGCCTAACCTTCAATCACCTCCTCGCACATTATAGTTTCCTGATATAAGATTTATTACCTAACCTAACTAGCACTCTAGCCTAACCTCACTTCCTAACCTTCAATCACCTCCTCGTTTTCCCCTGATACAATATTTATCGCCTAACCTAACTAGCACTCTAACCTAACCTCACTAATACTTCAATCTAACCTTCTCGCACATTATATTCTCCTGATACAAGATTTATTACCTAACTAGCACTCTACCCTAACCTCACTAATACTTTAATCTAACCTTCAATCACCTCCTCGCACATTATATTCTCCTGATATAAGATTTATTACCTAACCTAACTAGCACTCTAACCTAATCTCACTAATACTTCCTAACCTTCAATCACCTCCTCGTTTTCCCCGGATACAATATTTATCGCCTAACCTAACTAGCACTCTAACCTACCCCCACTAATACTTCAATCTAACCTTCTCGCACATTATATTCTCCTGATACAAGGTTTATCCCCTATACTAACTAGCACTCTACCCTCACCTCACTAATACTTTAATCTAACCTTCAATCACATCCACGCACATTATATTCTCCTGATATAGGATATCTCGCCTAACCTAACTAGCGCTCTAACATAATCTCACTAATACTGCCTAACCTTCAATCACCTCCTCGCATATTATATTCTCCTGATAGAAGATTTCTCGCCTAACCAAACTAGCACTCTAACCTAACCTCACTAATACTGCCTAACCTTCAATCACCTCCTCGCACATTTATGCCCCTGATACAAGATTTATCACCTAACCTAACTAGTACTCTAACCTAACCTCACTAATACTTTAATCTAACCTTCAATCACCTTCTCGCACATTATATTCCCCTGATATAGGATATCTCGCTTAACCTAACTAGCCCTCTAACCTAATCTCACTAATACTGCCTAACCTTCAATCACCTCCTCCCACATTAAATTCCCCTGATACAATATTTATCCCCTAAACTAATTAGCACTATAAATAACCTCACCACACTACTACTTTAATCCAACCTTCAATCACCTCCTCGCACATTATATTCTCTTGATATAAGATTTCTCGCCTAACCTAACTAGCACTCTAACCTAATCTCACGAATACTGCCTAACCTTCAATCACCTCCTCGCACATTATATTCTCCTGATACAAGATTTATTACCTAACCTAACTAGCACTCTAACCTAACCTCACTTCCTCACCTTCAATCGCCTTCTCGCACATAATATTCCCCTGATACAAGATTTATTACCTAACCTAAGTAGCAGTCTAACTTAACCTCACTAATACTTTAATCTAACCTTCAATCACCTTCTCGCACATCATATTCTCCTGATATAAGATTTCTCGCCTAACCTAACTAGCACTCTAACCTAACCTCACTAATACTGCCTAACCTTCAATCACCTCCTCGCACATTTATTCCCCTGATACAAGATTTATTACCTAACCTAAGTAGCAGTCTAACTTAACCTCACTAATACTTTAATCTAACCTTCAATCACCTTCTCGCACATTATATTCTCCTGATATAAGATTTCTCGCCTAACCTAACTAGCACTCTAACCTAATCTCACTAATACTGCCTAACCTTCAATCACCTCCTCGCAGATTACATTCTCCTGATACAAGATTTCTCACCTAACCGAACTAGCAGTCTACGAGGAGGCGATAGAAGTTTTGGTTAGAATATTAGTAAGGTAAGAATTTGATGCTGTAAAATCAGAAGCACTATTGAGACCACATTACAAGAACTAACAAAAGTGGAAATATGAGCAGAAAGATCAACTGGACCGTCAACCGACAGTTCAATCGGCTCGACCGGTGGATTTCCGCTGGTCGAAATTTCGTCGGTTCGACTGTCGGTTGAACACGCGATTGGTCTTTATGCAATGTAAATTCTCGCTCAACCGTCGGTTGAAGTTCAACCTCCGGTCAAACGGGCTTTATGCGCCCGGTCCTTAAACATTCATTTTAAACGGCGTAATAAAAATACAAAAATTGTACAACTGGGAAAACGGCTGTCTTGTAACAAATATACGCTCAACTACCGCTGACTGCGATACACCAAAAGCCTCCACCACGAAAAAAGTCGCGATTAACGTCCGGTTGCTTATGTAAAACATTCTTACGTGCTTTCCTTTCTCTTCCTTAATTTTCTGCATGACTTCGAGCAAATTAAATGCATATGTTCACTACGGCAAAAAAGCATCTGTTAACTTGAAATCAATTGGCCTACGCAGCCATAACGCTCTTATCGCAATGACCGGAGATAACATAATACAAACTTTTACAAAACCTTACACGCAAATCTATCTGAGTAATAACATAAGTAAATTCAAAGGCGATTATTTAAACAAAATTACACATCATTAAATAAACAATTCTAAATAAGATCAACAAAGACTTCAAATTCGAATAACATGATGGAAACTGTGTTCATTATGAATTAGCGATCAGCATTTAACGTCAAAAATAAGTGAAAATAAACACATACAGAGTGACTCAACATTACTGGAGATGGTGATACCAAATATAACGCCCGCATGACGTAATTTCCACAAAAATATGCATATTCACTATTCAGGGATACCGTCAGGCGGCGCTGATAGGTCTGTCAGCTGACAGGCGGTTGAGTGCAAGCGAATCCTACATAGACTATGGTCGAACTGTAGAATAGGAAGCAGCGAAAGGACGCGAAAGTTGCCTCACGGAGGCAGTACAGGTGTCTTCGTCGAATCCGAACCTTCTCTAGGAATTGTTCCATTCGTAGTCAGAGCCAGGATCAATGACTGAGTAACCAATCAATTCCAGGTTCAGTAGCAACGAATAACTGGACTCGAACAGTCCAGGGCCTTCTAATCGGGGTCTTTGGTCAGATCTGGGTCTTTTAGGCTTCTAAAACTGAACAGAGGAGAAGATGATTGGGATCCTCACGTGGCACTGGATCCGTCAACTGGATGGAGTGAAACTCGTATCAACTTCGTAGGATAAAGGCGTGTTATTGGTGTTGGTTATGGTCGCATTTCAAAATAGCTGGAGAGATGTTCTTTTCAGAAAAATGGTGGGTGTGTAATACAGTACAGTATAGTTAGTAAAATTAATCGACAGGAAAAGCGGTGGCCACTAAGGAAATGCATCAGCTTAGATTTAACTCTTCTTTCAATTCCTTGCAATTCCTATTCCTTCCAATAATCATTCACAGAGAAAACGAAAATAAAAGAAACTTCCCCCAAAATCAAATATTGACATCCGTGTATCGTTGCGACAAGGTTTCCTCGCATATAGAGTCCTGTATCATCTTTCCTGATCTTTTTCTTATCCTACTCTATTCGAAAATTTAAAATATCTTCGAGTCTCAGTATTTCCGGGCCCAGGAAATGAAAAGCAATCTTCCGAAAATTACAATCGCACAGAAAACCGGTAAGGGTTTTCGCGTTTTACAATTTTTATTACCGACAATTCGACGTAACGCACACACACAAAAAAAGCGGAAAGTGACAAGATAAAAGCGAAACCCAAAGCAATTCGCTTACAAATTTGTTTTAAGTGGGCGAAATAAAGGCGTAGGTAACTATCTACCCTATAGAAAAACAGATTCATTTTCCAAACTGTGGGCGTTTTGTAAGTGACAGGATCAAGGTCAAGTTTCCCTCACATAATTGTCTCTCATCGAAAATATTGCGTAGTAATGAGGTTGTTAGGCGTCGAGCGAATTGGACAAAATCAAAACATAGTGAAGCCGAACTGAGCGATAGGTATCTATAAGGTATTTGATCAGTCTGGTATCGATCTTATGCCTAGTTAAATATCAAATTACCAATTAGGGGTGGTTCCCAGGTTACAACTTCTCGCCTCTAACTATTCTATTTCGGAAGATTGCCAAATTGAAATGGTTTTTCGATCTTTTAATAAAATATGAGCCAATTTGCATTTATACTAGCCAATTGGGTACTTAAATACTGCAATAATCGAATAACTTTGGTAATCAACAGGGTGTTTTTATATATTGGTATGACAAATCTAATAATCGAGAGCACACATTAAAGTTTTTAATAAACCTCATTCACAAAACATAATTTACGACTTAAAAACTATTATAATAAATACGAACAATAGTGGAAGTTTTTAAACACGCGAAATTAAATTCTGTATCTCTGAAAACTAGAAGAATGGACTTATTAAGCGTCATGTTGTGATTTGTCGGGGGGTAATTGTGTACTATATACTTCCCACAGCATTCTTAGTGGCTATACACTGCGTATACACCCGCGAAAATATACGACAAACGAAAAAAGCAGTCGCTCGGATGTATGCGGGCAAAATATATTAACGTCGAATGAATTTAGGAGAATTCGGCCGATTTCTTTCGCTATAATAATACGGGCCTTTCGATATACATCTATGAGTCATACCCAAGTATAGACGGTGCGGACAATACTAGATTTTAGAGGTGCGTTAAGTGGAAAAACACGATGGTTGCAAGAGGTGGCGTTACTGGCGGCCGTTGCACATAAAGTGATATATTTCAAGAAGTTGTCTGAGCAAAAGGCGTAATGTTTAACAGAGCATAAACTGTTTAAGACATTTAAAAGGAGGAATTTAAGAGTAATGACTGGAAAATTGAAGAGAAGTTAATTAGAGTTTAATTCTAGTTGATTTACATTTGTTAAATTTATTCCACACTTAAAACGAAATCACGGTATTTAATTGTAATTTAGTCAAATTGTACAAAGTGACAGGGTACTTATTTTCAAATCCAATATTATTCCCTTTCGAATATAAGCGTCGAAATTATCACTCCTTCTTTTCTGCTCTACGTAGTCCTCTCACTCTCGCTTGAATGTCTGAAAAGTACGTTTAATCAAAAACCTAAGGTAGTACAACACGATTACAGATAAACTAATTACTTATAGAAGACTAGCATGGATACTGACGCTGACCTTCCCCTAAAGCACCTATTGTCATTTCCTAGGGAGAGGTATCGATTGTTGTTTTCCTGGAAGATAACCCATTACTTCTTATGAATTATCGGTGCATTTAAGACTTTGTTCGTAAAATGCTTTTTATTGATCCGTCGACAACAATTTATTTTTTGTAATAAGTTTTACTGGATTTTGTAGGTAGCGACTTTTCTTCTGCTTCTGCGACAAACCACTGAATGCGCGCTGTATTATCTTTTGCAACCAAATTAATTTTATTTCTAAAGACAGTGATTTTTATAAACAAACTTTAAGTGGCATATTCATTGCAATCGTCGAATTTCGAATAAGTATTCGAGTATAAGATCGATTAGATTTTATTTTATTTCTCTTATTTTTTAATTATTGATAGTTCTTAAAAATTGACTAAAAAGCGGTTAATAATTTTTGAAATCACGAAATTGGATTGTTGAAACCTTCAAAGCTAAATTATTGGTTTTGAAACTAGGAAATTATAACTGTTCATTTTTCAATTTTAAATTCTTGGAGTTTTTTTAATTCAAAACACCACCATATCAAACATTCAGCTGAAATGATTAATTATTTCTGTTTACTTGCTTCTCTTCGACTTTCACTTATAGTGTAATTTTATCATATCATTGGAGTATCTCGGAGAAATTTTTTGCAGCTAACAGTAAGGACCAAATGTATCCTTAAACTTTAGTTCTATATAACGCGCTCTTAGTAAACCAAAAGTTAAGGGCTCAGTCGACGAAAAAAGCGAGTATACTTCACCACATTCCATTTTATGCCTAGGGGTGCCATAAAACAGCATAAAAAGTGTTTCCTTTTAGTCGGAAGTTAAATATTGCTGATTACTACAGTAGATCCTGCAGAGTGTAAACGAAAGCCACAATTGCCTTAAATTTTCTCGGAAAAATTGATAATTATTTTTAAGAAACGAAGGAAACGGCTGTTTCAGTTGAGCTGAGTCATGGTATTTGGAGAATCTTATATAAGGATGCCCTGCTGGCGACCTCCTTAGATGAACTATACATGTGATCGGACCTACCGAGCTACGATCACTCCTTTCCAAAACAGGTCCTTTTATTTTCAGGTTCGAGAAATGGATTTTCCTGTAAAAATTAAGGTAATCAGAGTTTCTGGTTCTGTTTATGGTGTGCTCGAAATGGGAGAGGAATATAGAGGGCGTATTGTGTCTTATCGTTAAGGAGGTTGGGATTCTAAGAGCTTCAAGGGCCCGAAGTCGAGCCCGTAGTACTAATAACTTGAAGATTCTAAAAAAACATTACAAACTTTAAGAAGCATAAACGCCTTAATAATATATTGCTGTGGCCCCACGTTGGGAGCCATATAGATAATCCTGCGGTCAACTACACCACCCACAAAACACCTGACCAACTAGCTCAAACAAATCAAAATTGAATTTTTATCATTTCTTTTCGTACACTTCCCATATTGACTGAAATTGAAGTTTTAGAAGATTCAGTGGTCTCAATCAACTTCAGAAATGTCCAAAGAATTTACTACGCATATTTTGATCAATATCAGAAAAATAACTATTGGATACGAGAAGAAACATCTGACATGAACACTCTCTCCGGGTCGCACAATTGGATTGAATAAACACACAATTAATTGATTGACAATAAAAATTTATTCCGAAACACATTAAATGAAGAAAATTAAAACAAAATTCCTAGAAGACAGAAAAGCTTACAAAGTTTGTTTAAACAAATTGCTCCGCACGCAGGCGTTCGACAACTAAAATAAAAAAGTCTTAAAATTACTTACAATTTTTCTTTTTAAATAATCCAAGCAATCTAGTCGTAAACAGGTTTGCGCACTTAACTTGAACTGGCATGTTGAATACGATGATGAACATTATCGAACGATATAACTTTTAATTTTTAACAAAATAACCTCAAAAGAAGACCTTACGGTGCACTAATACTGCTCACTTTACTTCAACTTGACTAATTTTTTGCGTAAAGCGAACAACACGCTTTAAACTTCTCACATATTTAACAACGTTAACTTTCGTCTTTACACAATTATTATAACAACAAACTTCAATTAATCAAATATGGTGAACTGCCCGAATAGAAATATAGTAAAGAGACGTACACTATTTTTAAACCGTCGCGAACCAGCTACAGTTCTCGTATTTAAAGAATACCACTTCCATTATCGAATAATCTCCTTCCTCCGGTATTTACCAAAAATGCGCCAATTACAATTAGATTAGAAAACGCCGTCGGCTGCGAAGGAACGCCGAAAATAATGCGCACTTCGTCGACCACTTGCATATCCCGTTATCTCTTCCAGCGCTAAAAAAGACACTCACATCAATTAAATCTCGTCCGATAACAGAAACCTACCAGATGCGCCTACATTTTAACACGCAGTTTCACGGTTTACAATTAAAAACACAAGTAAACAATTCGCACAAGTGATAAAAATAAACAAACAAAAAACAGTTATAAAATGGCAAAAAAAACGCCAAGACGCAAATTGAAATAAAATAAACCAATTGTGTGCTTATTCGTAAATAACTCCAGAGATTTACTGCTCGATTTTCCTTGCACCTTACAGCTTTAAACGCCTTAAGTATTTAAAGTTGCTAAGAAATCATTTAGATCCTTAAAAAGATCCAGAGCCTCAAGGACCTGTAGCCTTATGAACCTCGACAAACCTCAAAGTCTGGAAGGCTAGAAGAGATTTTTGAGCCTTATTAATAGCATTAAGGGCCTTAAGAACCATAACGCCCTAAACTCATTAAAAATAGTTCCATTGAAGATAAACGTCTGAACTCTACTCTTTCTTCCAAGTTTTCAAGAGCATCTAAGTATCTCTTAAAATCCTTCTGGCGTCATTTAGTCTTATAAAGCTTTCAATCAGTTTGAACAGCGATTGAACGTCAAGTACTTTCAAAGGTCATCAAGAGGAATCCTTCGGGATATTTGAATTAAGAAAACTCGATCTAAGCGCGAGCATCCTGTTAATATGCGTCATATTATCTTGAATGCGCTCAGCGTTCTTATCATAATACAACCGCAACTATAAAAGATCGACATTTGCGATGCGATGCCAGCAGTTTTCGTTCAGAAGTCAATGTCTTCAAATCTGATAAACATAAAGGTTGTAGCATTTTTAAACGGTAATTTTTTATTATTTGCTGAGAATATGGGGGGGGGGGGGTTAGCCAGTGATAAATGACCCATCTACTCAACTTTATGACCTTAAAGAATGCAACTCCGCAAATAGTTAATTTATGAGTAGCTGTGAGAGCCAAATATTTGTTCAGATGCTTAAGCGATTTTCTAAAAATTGCTTTCCAGTACACTCAGCTACTCATAAATCACTAATTCGTAGACTCGTGAATTGGAAAATAAAGGTCACTGCTTCCTAAAGGCAATTCTCTTGGATAAATGGCCGTATCCTATGATAGAAGGAATGTGCTTCGCCATATGTTATTGGAAGTCCGTTGTATACTGTTGATAACAAAAATCCTGAAAAGGTGGCAATTTTTTGGGGTTAAAGCAATAGTTAAGCAATGCGTAGACCGGGACTATAATTTATTGATGTCGAATGAGAATGTATACGGGCAAAGCTACAAAGAAGTGTTTCATCACGGCTGTATAAAACAAAGTTATGGTTATTACGATACAAAATCTACCAAACTGGCGGAATGGCCGTTGGGAATTGGTGAGAATTCCCGAAGGATCGCGGCATTTCTAGGGTCGATACTACTTCAGTTGTGGAAAACAGATAATACATTCAACTTGGGATCGGTAGGTACACGAGGGGGCCGAAACGCTACAAGTTATTTATAATTGATAGTGGCTACTTTTATTCACTATCAATAGAAATGCACGCCATTGGTAAGTTACATAAAAATGGACCAACTGGAACGTGACTTATTCACGGTAGATATACTAAGTGTTTCACAATGAAAGTGAAATGTTGGGAATCGCCAAGTTTTTCTTTTTTCCAAGAAACTTATTAAAAGTTTTGTATTATACTTGGCATTTTTCATTATAAACTTTTAATAGAAAAAATTGATATTGCCAAATTTGTGGTTGTACAAGTACAAATTTGTTCGTGTCGCACAAAGGGAACAATGATATTTAAAATTATTTCTAGGATTGACATTGGTTTTTCTAGTGACCAAGTTAAATTAAATAAGTACTCAAACTTCTGATATATTTGTAGAGACTGACAGTGATGTGGGTTGGGAACCGCTCGACTCTGGCTACTGGGACCGTAATAGCGAGTTACCATTCATCTTAATAAACCTTCGTTTTACCTATTATTTTTCGTGGTCATAGCTAGCTCGTATAAGTTTATTAGACGTAATTCAATGCAGACCATCTAGAAGTAAGTATTTAGCTGCATACACCTCTACACATGTGTTCAGTTACAAGTAATTATGTCCTCAAGATGTAAAAAAAATGATTTCACTCGTTGGTTAACAAGTAAGACGTAAATTGCCGGGCGAGTTCTAGGCAATCAGGCTCCCAACTTAAAATTAATACGTCGCTCTTAAAACAAAGAAACATGGTTTCTAGCCACTAGCCGCTACCATGTCGGGCCAATATTTGATTGGTGTAGATTGCCGACTGTCGAGACGACGAGATTTAACGATCATGGGTAGCCGATTCAAAAATTTGGTTTGGAATTTGTATTTTGTTAAACCTGAGAAAATTACGAGTGTAGCGCTTCATAGCGGACATGAACAAAAGTATGTCTGGCGATACCCAAAGGTAATGTCTCAAATTGGGCTGCGATCCCTTCGAACCTAAGAGTTCCAGCTGTTCCAAGCACGTAACAAAAATACAGGTTTACCATGCGTTGCAAAAGGTATGTTAAATTTTTTTATTTGTATAAAAGTACTGGTCAATTACTTTTAGGAATTTTCGCATTCATTTTGTTTGAAGTAATTTTGATATTCCTAAAAGAATCGACCTATAAGAATCACTTGCATGTATTTCATTTATTGATCAAAATCGAATCCAAGTAAAGGATTTTGGATATTTTGTTTCATTGGTTGGAAATTTGCATTTAATTTCTGTGATACCATTCCTTTGGTTGGATTAAAATTTTGTGTTTATCATTCAAAAGTGCACTAGTAGCAAAAAATTTTAGGTTAGGGTCAAATTTGGCAACACGAAACAGGTGTTGCATTTTTTAAATTTCTTTTTATGAGTCAAACCAGTATTTTAAATCCAAGAACGTGTAAATAAAAATAGAATTTGATCACCCTTTGTTGTTTTTACTATATTCAATCAAGTAAATTCATAGTTGTATTTATTTGAGTTCAATGAAACCAGAGCATTGGATTGCGAATTTCATATTTTAAGATAGATAAGAGGCCATACTTCCGCACGGCACGGGATTATAAAACTTCCGTTATCGTTCGTCTTTAACGTAACAATTTTCTAAGCCGTAAATTAGGTCACCAAACTTCACATTTAAAACTTTATGCGTCTTATTTCTGAGCGCGAATTCGAATTACACAAAGTATAAAATCCACTCTGCGGTAAATTATAGATAGTTAACTTCCCTTCGCTCGCGGGTCGACGCGAATTCTCTCACTGTTCGATGCCAATTCTCTTGCGGTTCGACGCTAATCTTTCACTAACTAAAATCCACACTGAACTAACCTACAGGTGTCCAACTAGAAAATCATACGAGCACAAAATTTGACTGAGACCCTATGTCTAAATCCAATATATTCTGTATATTAAATGAGATTCACCACTCCATCTGTGATTTAACCACAAAGATACTGTTAAAATTTCAACGAACGCATAAATGACAGTACTCGAGACCGAAAGTCCACGGGAATGCGGAACTGGTATTAGGGCGATGTAATGTCCTACGTTTTACAAAACCATTTGAAGGCTCATTTTTGGCCACACCGAGAGCCCCACTAACAGTTGGAATAAAATGTTCTGTGGTTCACAGAACCAAAGTCGACACTCTTTTCTGGAGAAATTAATTAAAAGCGCTCTATAAATCAATAAATAATAAAAATAAAATAAAGAGAAACAAGTAAAAGGAGATAACTAATTCCTCCAGTTCAATTTAATATAAATTACGTTAGTAGTTCGCAGGTTTTGGCAACTTAAATGCAAATGACCAATAATTAACATCTGGACGCATAATTCCGAACGGCTTCATTTTAATTAATCCCAGGTAACATTGCCACGGCTAGATTAATTGTCTGTTCCTGAATCACGTTCCACGGCGCACATTTATATTATGATTATAAGGGTTACTTGCCAAATATTTCTAATTCAATTAATTAATTTGAATTGAAAAAAATTTACCCTGTAGTGCAGTATTCCGATAGTGAGTTCGCACTTTGTGTACATTTTTAGTAACGCTCCGCTCATTATGTGACCAAATTGCATTTTTCTTAAGTAAGTTGCCCTCATAGGTTGCACATTTCTACTTCAACGGATATCTTTGACTACACCCCGAACGCTTTCTTTACAAGTTCCACGCCCAAAAATAACATAAAGCAATTATTTTACGCTTGCAAGAACGTAAACTCTTTGCCTTTTATTGCTTTAGTCGTATAACCGCCGAACTTTTTGTGTTACGACCTCCAACATATAAATTATGGGCTTCCAAACCGTGAATCCAGATACTCTTTTTCTTAGAGAAAGAAACTGGTATACGTTTTATTGCGGGAAAGACTGCTATGCGTTTCGATTTTTAAATCTAAAGTTGTGGTTCTTTATGAATCCTGGATCATTTCAGTTATTTAAACCTCCATCCCTATTATTTGATGGCGTCGATGGAGGTAGAACTTTAAATACGGATACCTCGAAAACGGGCTGCCACAAAAGAGAGAACAAATAAAGGTCTCGTGAGGAAAATCTTATATCGGAAACGACGCTTCGAGAGCGGATAGCGGCAAATGAAATCAATGATAGTGTACTAAATTTGTACTTGTGGTACAAATAAGAAGGAGAAGAGTCCTTCAAATGTAGTTCCTATATTAAAATTACATTAGGTGACCACAAGAATAAAAATTCAACAAGTGTCTTTCTCTGTACTATGCTTGCATAATTCAGATACGCAAATATACCCTTTAATAGAACTGCTGTTGGGTTAGGCCACCAAAGCAGAGTTTATAAAGTTGCGGGGTAAGCCCTTTTCGATCGTACATCAAAGCATCTACTCATTAATTTTATTATAGGCTACGTTCCCATTGTTCTCTTTGTCAGGATACACAAACTCATCGGTTTAGATATTCAGATTGACATGAAAAATCTATTCCATAATTTATAGAAGCTTTCCCTGTAATCCACGTTAGTCGTCACGATTGGGGCGAGGTGACTTATATAGTAGCAATTTTGTTTCACAAACCCCCTGTTCAAAGTTAAAAGAATGCGGTGTACCTCGAAGTGATGCATGAAAAGGTACTGATAAAGACACATTTTTCAGTATTTAACGCGTCTTCCCTCCTTAATCAAATTGATATTTCTTATCCAATTATCGAAGCTTGGCAACTCGACAAACCAATCGAAACTTCGCCACAGGACGTTCTAGGCAGATTTTACGTGAAATTATCTTATCTAAAATACACCATTTTCTGCTAGATAATTACATCCACCTTTTATAAAAATAAACAAAGTGCCCAATAAATTAAATCTGAACTGTCACATAAATAATTTAGCAAAACAAAATTCATAACGAACATTTCCCTATACTTATAATTCTAAGAAGTGATCTTTTTACAAAAAAAATAAAACAAACAACTACCTTGAGTAAGGTCAGATATGCAATAGCGATTTTTCGTTTATCCGTAAGGAACCCCACCAGATTAATTAAATTAATTGAAATGAACATTTGATTAGTAATTACCGATCCGTATTTATTTCAGGCGACGGGGCCCAAAACAACAACGCCCACATCGACATTTTCTACACACCATTAATCATTAAATTGTGTTTGACATTTCAGTGTGTACCGTCACTATTTGTCCCTCGTTGCTTGTACCTCGACCCATTAGTCCTCTACGGAGTACAAAAAACTTTAAGTGCCCTGTTTTAACTTCAAATCAAATTTTTAAGGACGAGAATTTAATTTTGTAAAATATTTTTTTTAATTTTGAGATTTAGTTTTTTGTCTTTATTTGTTGTCAAGTGGTCTAAGGCAGAGGTGCGACGATCATCAGGGAAGAGCTTTTGAAAAAGAGCCCATAGTAAAGAATCTTGTTAATCTAGTAACAGTTTTTTAAGAATCTCCAGAAGTTATAAGGCATAACTATAATTATAGTTCAAAGAATCGCTGAAATTTATTTTTTTAAAAAAGTTATCCGAAAGCTTTTTCTTCTTATTTTATATAGTATGTGTCTTTCTAATTTTTCACCCGGCATACCGGATAACCGATGTGTTGTGTAGTGTTTGATGCGTTTTTTTAACTTGATTTATCTTGTCCTTCATTTGTATTTATTTTGTCACTTGTATCTTGTTTTTATTAATTTGACTTGATATATAGTTCTATACGTATTTCTCTTACATTTTGTTACAATAGTGGATTCGAGAGTGAATTTATGTCTTGTGTCTGTGTGTTCGTACATAATTTCTACCAGCCTTAATGAACACCCGGTACATTGATAAACCCGAACGAGCGCTTTGTTACTAAAAACTGTTTGACCCGAGAATGACAATTAACAATGCGCCTTACTGCACTACAGGATTTTGGTTTTTCAATCCGGCCAATGAAGTCAGTATAATTAACCGTAGTTAATTAATTGTGTTACACCAAATGGGTCCGGTTTGGTATTGTTGGTAGAGCGCTTAAATAACACGAAATTTAAGACAGGTCCCATATTTTTATAATAACAGGGCGCTTATTTAATTGAAAAAGTTACTTTTTGAACGTTATTACCTTTAGTTCACCGGTCTGGTTCGGAAACTCAGCGTTCCTCACCGAAATGGCCGATTTTTATAAAAGGAAAGAACGTGATTTAAGGGGGATCTTCATATTTTGCATGCTTTTTGGGCCGATTTAGTTTATACGATGCCGCACCGTTCAGGTTGAGGTTAGGTTTCCCGTGTGCTGTAATTTTGTTTTAGCTTCTTTGTCAGTAACGGACCTTCCGAATTCTGGAATTGACCCTTTGATTTGAGAATGGTGCGAAACGTCCGCAGTTGTGACATAACTGCCAACTGTAAGTAAAAAACGAGCACAGTTTAGATGACAAATGTAATCGGAAAACTCCCTTCCCCTTAGCGCTAAGTCGTAACCTCTAGACCAAAAATTTAAAAAAATCTTCGTATTGAGGCACAAATCATGTGGAGATGCGCCCCAAATCTGCACAAAGCAAGCACAAATTCATCATGTAAAAATGAAAAATACCTTCGTTAACAGCGATGCACAGAATTCATGCACTAATCCATCCGATGTGTAGATTAACCTCGATTGGAAAGCCTTCCTCTTAGCACTAAGTTATAACTCTCAGAATAAAAATTAATTAAAAATCTCTGTTAATATTGAAACACAAATCACGTGACATGTGTGACCGTTGGCGCCACAAGTCAGCACAAAACGAGCACAATTCATCATGTAAAATGTTACGCAGGCATTAAGTTTGTAACCCCAGATTGAAAATTCTACATCTCCCTTAATATGAACATTAATTAATGTGTAAAGGATGTTTCGGTTCTGGGACTTGGGGGAAGAACCAATATTTTGTTTAGGGTATCTATTAAATCGCAATTTCTAGTGATTCTTCGAAACCCCCGACTTGCTTTAGAATATTCGAAGACAGTCTCAAAGTCAATGTTTTCTTTTCAATTTGCACTTGCACTCTACGGGTCTACTAGAACTAGCATTCGTTCAATAATCTCCGCAACTGGGAAAACCTCGTCGTGAGATCCTCTGCGTCAACTAACCAATTGGAGCGTTGAAAACCTAATGTAATGGTAAATTTTAACTGGCTACCTTATAAATTAACTTTGGCGCTTCTATTTATATTTTGAAATTTCGAAAACCCACTTCAGCTTCCCCAAAATGTAAACAAAATTTGAATTCTTAGCAATTCTCTTATTGTATTGTATTTAATTAAATGTAAAGGGGCTTAGAACAAGACAATAGACGCCATTTTGACGGTGACATTGTGCTCCAATCGAGAATGCTTTATTTCAGTTTTTTAATTAAATTGCGTCGTACCTGTTGAACGGTTATGTCCCCAAGGATATTTCCTTTTAGGTGAATTTTCCGTTTCTCTGACGCAATGCCTCGGGGACACGCCGTTATTTGCAAGAGCAATTTTACCCGTTAAGTTCTTAGGTAGGGGAAGTTCATAGAAAGAAATTTTAAAAATCGTAATAAACCTCTTTTTCTTTGTAAAAACTGTGCTAATCTGCGTAAGCTTATTTGGGAACGTGGAAAGGACTCACGGATGCGCTTTTTCTAACTCTGAAATTCCTTACTTCAAACTTCCAAAAGTGTCTTAAGGGCAGTTCAGAAACGCAAACCCAATTAAAGGTGCGTCCATTCACTTTTAAACACTAGCAAATCTCGGGAGCTTCATCAAGCGAGACACTTTAAAAACCACTTGTAACATTAACCTTATTATGCCCGACACGTACCGATTTCCACTGGAAAAGCTTCACGTTTTAAATATACTCGCCCACTTGAACAGTCGGCGCAAACTGAGCTTTTCGAAAGCTTCGAGCGGGGTTTCGCGTGCATCCTTGTCGCTCACACGCAATTTCAGCGTGCATCCTTGTCGGCAGGTTTTCACTGGAAACCATGCGCCAACAGTTCCCGCCAAAGCTCATGCTATTCATTGACAAAAACACCCACATCCGCGCTATTCCATCAACCTTCGCACCTACGCTTAACCCTCTAACCTTCCAACATTTACCATTTGATGTAAACAAAACGAGAACCTGAGAATTTTTTACTTTTTCACGTAACCGCGTGGGTAAAAGTTGAGCTTTTGTGCCTACGTGTAGTATTAATGAGTTTGGTAACCGTTTCGTAATCATTTCGTGCGCTCGAATGGGAAACAATGCGTGCAATTATCACAAGGGGCTGAAAAAGCGCGTTTTGTTGTACGGAAACTTGAATCTCTCGGGTTGGATAATGGTGAAAGCGAAGCTTTAATCTTTTTACATTGTTTACTTCTCGCTTCAACAACTTCTACTGTTGAATTTCACTTTAGTCCCATTGTAAAGTACACAAGACAAAATCTGACAAATTAAACTTCTTTTAAAGTATGTATATGTCCTAATCGGATGTCAGAAACAGGAAATTTTCCCTCAACTTCCTTTCGGTATTTTCAATAAACAGAAAAAGGGATCGAAACCCCTTTCCGTAAATAGAAAGTGGAAGTTTATAAACAGATATTCAACTCCTATTCTACGCATTTTCCTTTCTGTTTGCATAATAAACTTTGTCTCGTTATGTATTAATCTCAAAGGGTTTGCGAGAGGATTTTCTGAACCGGAACTTTTTTAAATTCGATTACGGCTAAATTTATAAAAACCTCGACAGTTTTTTTTTAGTTATTACCGCGAGTACTTACTAAGTACGCAAGGGGTGTGCTGGAAGAGATAAATCTAAAGGGAAAAAAGTTTCTTCCGCTTCGCGCGCCATTTCATTCGAACGACTATAAGAGTAAAACTAGCAATGCGATGGCACTTTGCCCTACTTCAAAGGCGTTGTGAAGGTAACTCTTGCCACTTGGTGCTGGAATTCGGCGTGCCCTTAACAGTTGACCGGTTAAACGCATTCGCTTTTCCACGTCACTTTAATAGTCGACCCTTCTTCACATGCTCTAATTTCACTGAAGGACCATTTCAGATACCTATTCGCGATTCAGGGGCGCTGATGTAATTTACAAATGGCGTGTATTGGTAGGAGCGGTTTGTGAACGTTTTTAAGTGAAATTGTACTAATTTGAAAGTGAATTGAATTTATCCTACCATTTTTTAAAATTGAAACTATAACCCCTTAATCCTATCCTACGTGAACGCCTTTTTCTAAAAGTTTTAAAGAACTCGAGGCTGTTTCGAATTAGCTTGAACACCGCGCAATTAACTTTATATACAAATAAGGATCATGATTTATCATTCAATGTCTAGGGCACTCATGCCTGCAGTTTTAGAACAACTCGCCGACATTCCCTTACGTTGATTATGCTTAAAACATTCGTGCACAATTACACTGATCACAATTTAAATAATAGGAATTCTTCGATGTGTCGTACTTTAATAAACAACGATTTAAATTTTTGTTATTACCTATCTAATCGCGCAGACTAACATCTTTCAATGTGAATATTCCGCTTTAAGTTTTGCTTATCGTGAGTAGCGCAATTACAATGTTCGCAAATTAAATGTTTGAGAAGGTTGTGTGTGTTAAGAGTAACGCTTAATTGTAGCGTAATTACACTGATAGCAGTGATAGAATCTTATTCAAAGCGGTGTGTGTCAAAGAATGACGTAAGTATATATCTCCTATTTTTTTGTTATGTATTTGCACTGTTCACAATTAAAGACTTTGGAAATGTTACGCGTTACACAAAGATTCTTTAACTTATCTTTATTGTTGGTTGCATAATTGCACTGATCACATTTAAAATTCTTGAAATTAACGTGATAAAATGTGACGTTTTAGACTATACTTGCTCTACATTGATTGCAAATGTACATGTACTTACTTTTACAGCTGTGAAAACTATAATATTGATTTCTTTTGCCACTGTAAATAAACAAAATGGCGGTATTATACCACCAATATTAATTACAATGTGCTGCCACCAGAGGGCTCACTGTTAATCTGAATCGCGAATAAATTGTGTTGCTGGATATATTGTGCTTTAGAAACATTCACGTGGTGTGGCATCAACGAGAATATTGTGTCTGTGAATTTGAACTTATTCCGTATTTTTCAGAACTTAGCACATACTTCAACATGTTGTTATTTTTTGTGTATTTTAGAAATCATTACTCATTTGCCTTTGAGAGACAAGTTCCATACCGTTTACCAACTGCCAAAATCCTATTGAAAAGCTAGTATCCTTTTCATATTTATTTGCCTTTATTTATGAGTGGGCGGGGTTTCAGCCTAGGCTGCTCTGCCAACCCAACCCACTATACATTTACAAATATCCATTCCCGAACCCGGATTCGAATCAGGGACCTTTAGCATCACAGTTCAGCGTTAATGAACTGCGCCACACGGGCCGGCCGGCATAATAGCATATTTTGAAATGAAATTCCGAAAATAATAATAATAATGGTGTTTTGACTTCGAATGGTTTCTGAGTACTAACGGCCCTGTCCATCTAACTGCGTGTGAAAGTTAAAGGCGCCCGAAAGTTGTGGGACGAGAGGAATTAAGTGATGCTCCTGTTGATGCCAAATCCACCGTTATCGAGCCTAGTATGCAGCGTGCTTTGTTTTGCTGAGCCTATGGGAAGAGTATATTGAGGAGAACTATCAATTTGGGTTTCTAGGGATTTCTTATTTTTCGGAGGGAGTAATACAAAAGCGGCTACTTTTTTTCCTAATGATGTTTCATTTGAACATTTCCGAACCATATTTAGAACAAATATGTTAGCTGTTCACTACCCACACAGCACAACACATCCGCTAGATATCCATTAGATGTGTAGCATGTCTATAACATATCTACTCCACAACAAATGTCTAATGGCTATCCATTAGATGTTTAACTAGATTTTTAAAAAGCGAAATAAAAGTGAATTAGAAAATTCATACTACACATACAGTTATGTTGTTTGCAACAAATTAAATGAATTATATACATAATTATGTAATATGTGTTATTATAGTGAATGTCTAATGGATAAATATAGATATCCAATACGGTCAATGCGTATTATAAGAAGTGTTCCAGTTGTAGGATAAAATGGTATCTACAAACAATATTTATAATAAAAGTGTAGATTTTGACCCAATCTAAACCCATTGCATTGTGGGTAAGTCCGCGCGCGCGCAGAAACGTGCTGTGTAGCTGAATTTTTTGCAATGAATAAATCATAAATGTTAACTACAACGCCATTTTGTAAATCTTGTTGGTTTAGCTTTAGAGGTTACTGTGAGTGTGTTTTTATTTTGCAATCGTATGTATTTGTATCGGTGTTAACATTTATTACAAGCGGGATATTTTATTAACAGGTGAGTAAAACACGAGGTAAAATATTAATGGCAGAAAGCGGCCCGTACATGATCAATAATATTGTGAAACCAGTCGATATGATCTACATAATTCATACTAATGGCTGTATTTCAAAATTGCAAGAATTTTACTTCAATACCCTTAGTCAAACCATCAATACCAAAGAGGCAATCTCAAAATTATTGTCAATATTTAGAAATATTGTTATTATTGATCGTGTATGGGCCGCTTAATACTTGATTTCTTCATTTCCCATATTTTTTGTTAGAAATTGGATTTCGCTGTAATTATGGCAGAATAATCGGCTGTATATTGAGTATGTCTGATTCTAAAGAATTGCCAGAGAAATGTCTTTTGGGTCTTTCCAAACGGCAGTTAAATCGCATAATACATAATGTAGCTAAAAAGAACTGCGCATCACATGTAGCTCAAGCCATCGTAAACAACGATGAGCAATAATAACTAATCGCAAATAGCTGTATTGATCCTGATGAGGAACGAATTGATGGATACGATTCCGAAGGCTCTTTTATATGTATACTGGATGTCTCGAACAATGAAGATCAAGAAAAGTTTGGGATTAATGATGACAAACTTGTAAATGATGATGTCCTTCCAATTGACAGCTTACCATTATCCGCTGAAGATCAATCTGATTTAAATACCGACACCGAATTATCTAAAGAAGTTAGAAGACAGAAAAAAAGAAGAAAACGAGTTCTTCCAGCGAAGAAGAGTCCGAAGCCTCGGACGCTACTGATGAGCGCATATTGGAATATCCACAACCACCAAAACGCTCCAGACAACTCCAGGCAGTAAAAGGTAAAGAAATTATAAGATTGCAATAGATTTTGTACAACATGTATTTTTAGATAATAGTCAAGACATAGTTTTGGAAAACCAATCTAGCTCTGGTATCCAAAAATTGGACCAAATTGAGGCACCAGGTATTTGTTTAGCTTTTTATTAAAATTCTAAATATCTAATAAATTATTCTACAGTATCTTCTTTGAGGGCGTTGCGGGAGTTACAATCACAAACACCAACGACTTCGGTGTCACGATGTTCTACACCCCAATATACTGTTAACGCTGATGAAGGTATACATTAAACGTGCTGATTTCTTATGTGTAACACTATTAATTTTTAGATTTTAAATCTAAGTTATTTAAGGAGTTGTCCTTTATAAAGGTACATTTAATCAAAGTTAGCCAACGACTTTCGGCATTGGAGGAAAATCTCAATAGTTCATCCAAAACAGAAGCTGATGACGATCACATAAATAATGATTTTGAGGAGATAATCAAAAATCAGTTCCCATTACAATTGGAAGCAGATTTACAAAATATGGAAAGGCAATTAACAGAGAATCCTGATTTAAAAAAATTTATGGTGAGATTACTAGGCGAATGAATTATATACTTAATACATTATTTTAGGTCAGTTATTGTAGTAGCTTTGGTGGACATAAAGTCGATGAGGTTACTAAAATTATTTTGAAAAAATTACTATCAAATAAATTAGCTGGCAACTACAGTTGGTTGGGAGCGAAAAAGAAAATGTCATTCAGTGGATTACAGATAGCAGAAGTTATTTTATGTAAGTTAAAATATATGTACGATATAAGCAATTATGTTTTTACCTATTACTTTATGCACTTGGGACCTACTTCTATTAATCTAATTCTTTCAGCTGCTGTAAAACGAAATAAATCTTTGGTTGGTGCTACAGAAAAAGATGTGATTGATTCAATTAAGAATTGGTTAAGACATGCTGCTGCAAGATATTCAAATCAATGGTATGTTATTGTTGCATGTATGTTTATTTATCAGGAAAAATTTTTTTCTAATTACAGCAAGAAGAATCAGAATCAAGAAATACAATGAAGTGTATAAGTTACAGATTCGTAAAATAAAGATTGCTATAATCAGAAATTTTTTATTTAAAAGGATTACTGGATATCTTTTTTCACCCCTTTCATAAAACTGGCAGATATCTAATGGAGATAATCATTTAACGTCTAATGGAGATCTGTATGGATATCCAGATTCTTGGATATAGTGGGACATCTGGATGTCTAAAGGACATCCACTATACGTCTATGTATATCTAATAGAGATCATGGATATCCATAAAAAACACATCTTAGACGTCCAATGGTTGTCTTTGTGCTGTGTGGGATAATAACCAAAAATATTCAAAGGCAAAATTTCGTTTAGGACGAGGTTTAGGATAAAAATCTTGCAAATTCGCTTTTGCCCTCGAAAATTTGGTTTCGCTCTCGTGAATTCGCTTCCCCCGTCAATAATTCATGCAAATTCGCTTTTGCTCACCCAAATTCGCCTCCCCTCTTTCGAATTCTCTTTCGTTCTCTTCGCTTTCTTCTTAGCGAATTTACTTTCGCTCACGCAAATTTGCTTTTGCCTGTTTCGCTTTCATCCTTTAGTGAATTCGCCTTCCCCCTTGTGAATTCGCATTCGTTTCGCGAATTCGTTTTCGCCCTCGTGAATTCGCTTCCCCTCTTGCGAATTCGTTTTCGGGCATCGCGAATTCGATTTCTCATTCCGGACTTCGCTTTTTCCTTCGCGAATTCGCTTTCGCCTCGCGAAGGGTTAAGTGTAAAAACAGGCAGCGGTTTTTTCTGCTGAACTTTGTTTGTATCTTTCAGGAATTTTATAATATTTTGGTAATTGTAATTTTTAGTATAACCATATCTGTGATATTGTGCAGTTTCCTGTTCCCAACTAAGTAACATCTTCAACTTACCAAAAATAAGTTAAACCGCTCCAGAGGGACATAAAACCGTCCATAATACCATTGCCAATAGGCTCCGCGTATTTAACAAACCAATTCGTGAGGACCCATTGTGACGCACTTCGTATGCGAAAAAGTGGATGCAGCAACATTAGTCGCCTTCGAAAAGTTGTCGAGCTTCCCAGAGGCAAGGTTCCAAACCACTCCACAATCGGTGAGAGTGCTAAGGAAATATTTCTCGCCAAGTCGCCACCGCCGTCATGACAGTGCAAAATCAGCAAAATAAATGGGAGTGTTAGGGCACCATTATAACCAGCGGCCCATTGATAAATGTCCTTCGTCGGCCAAGATTCCGCTGAACGCTTGGGTCTTCGCAGAAAAAATGTTTCCGTGGAAATATCCGGCGAGGTGGAAATCAAACCCAGGTTCTTGGAACTGTTTCCGAAGACTTCCAAAGAAAAACCTTCATTGACGCGACTAATAAAGAAATCCAAAGTAAATATCAAGGAGTGGGGGGGCGGGCGATACAATTTATTGTCACTGCTCCAAAATATATGAGTTGCCCTAAGATGCAATACCTAAAATGGTCTGACTCAAGGTTAATAGAGAAAGTAGGTTGCCTCGTAACTTTCAGCCAATAAACGTTCAGTATTAAAATACGCGAATGACGTCACCCAGAATCCCATTTTGTCCACATCATTAACGCAACAACAACAGAGCAAGTTCAAAAAATGCAAAATGGATCAAAATGGTACTTTACCTGGATGGTGCTGAAAAGTTCCTGCTTTTATTCAATGATGTTAGTGAAATATTAAACACACTTTATTTAAAATATCTTACATTTCATCTTCGTAGTTTTCGGCCGGTAAATGCAGACTGCACAGTCTAATGCATACGGGGTTCAGGTTCCCCTTTCCGTGCACTTTATAACCCATTCTTTTTTTAATACAGGAATTACCTTTTGGAAAAGCAAAAAACTGAATCTGCGATCCATTTGCTTTCGATTTGTTGTATACGTAATAGTCTTCAGCACTGTCTGATAATTAAGCACTTAATGGCCGTTTGCATCGACAAATTTAAGCGGAGCTTAGCTTAAGCGTAGCCACTTATTCAATGGCGTAGCTTAAAATCCATGGCAACCATTGTCTCAATAATCGTCACCATGGTTTTTAAGCTACGCTTAAGCTAAGCTCCGCTTAAATTTGTCGGTGCAAACGGCCATAAACAGTTCAAATATAACTGTCAAAGTCAACGAAAATTTAAACACCAATCAAATGAGCCTTCCTTCTCGATGACGCGTCGCTCTAAAGTTACGAACCTACTCTCTCTACTCAAGGTTAATAGAGAAAGTAGGTTGCCTCGTAACTTTCAGCCAATAAACGTTCAGTATAAAATTACGCGAATGACGTCACCCAGAATCCCATTTTGTCCACATCATAAAAATTAATTATTAACGCAATACCAGCAGAGCAAGTTCAAAAAATGCAAAATGGATCGAAATGGTACTTTACATGGATGTGCTAAAAAGTTCCTGCATTGCATAGAAAGAAACATACTGGCGAAAACGCACTTTATTCAAAATAGCTTACATTTCATCTTCATAGTCTTCGGCCGGGAAATGCAGACTGCACGCAAGTCTATTGCATACGGGGTTTAGGTTCCCCTTTCCATTGCGCTTTATAACCCATTCGATTTGTAATACAGGAATTACCTTTTGGAAAAGCAAAAAACTGAACCTGCGATCCATTTGCTTTCGATTTGTTGGAGCTGCTATTGCATATAACGTCACAAAGACTTCCATCCGGCATCTAATACCCTATATTGATACTTAAGTATCCAACAGTAAGTATTCAATCGAATTATAATAAGTATTCGTAATAGAGTCTTCAGCACTATCTGACAATTAAGTACTTACACAGTTCAAATATAACTGTCAAAGTCAACGAAAATTTAAACACCAATCAAATGGGACATCCGGATTCTTGATGACGCGTCTCTCTAAAGTTACGAGGCAACCTACTCTCTCAGTCTCTCTACTAACCTTGCTCTCTCTAACCTTAGGTCTGACCACCCTAATGCTACAGTGCAGGTACCGGAATCACTCATTGATTGATGTGTGAATACGTTCCTTTAGCCACGGCCACATGCGTAAATAAATGTTTTAACCACACTTTTTATTTTTGAAATCCAACACTTTTTCGTGCAATAATGAAACCAAAAAAGTTCTCAAAGCTCGAAAAGCAAACGAAACCCAAAAGCATCAACACACCGAAGACAAGAAAGCAGATTCGAAAAGAATTGCGAAAGGAGAAAAAAGCACGGAAGCACGATTACTACACGAACCGAAATCAAAATGGAAAATATGTGTTGCTTAGAAACAAACCATCCGAATCGTCACCACCACTGGAAAAGAAACTTTCGAAGGACCCAAAAGAGGTAACAATGATGCACGATTTGAAATTCCTAGCATGCGAGTTTCAGGCAATCACATCGGACGAAATACGTTTAAGGCAGTTGAACAAAGAAAAGCGAGAGCAAGAGAAATTACGCAAGCAAATGGAAGAGCAACGAAAGGAACAACTGTTAAAGGCAAACAATGTAGAAGATCGTAACATCAAAAGACTGGAAAAGCAATTGCATCTGAATAAGCGGAAGTCGAAAACAACACCTAAGTCATTTCTTGACGACGGATTAGATTGTATGTGTGTGCGGTGCGTTTGTATTGACTAAATCACGTTTTAGATTTGTTGGAGGTGTGCGATTCGAGCAACATGCAGGCAGCCGTTGCGGCCGAACAGCAATTTACCGAAGTAAATGACGATTTCGATGAAGATTTCCAACTTATGGCGAACAAAACAAAGTCACAGATGACTCGAGACACCTCTGAATCAGAAGAAGACGACGCAACTATGTCTGATGGTGGAGATAACTCGGAGGAAGAGGACCAAGCTATGTCTGATGATGTAGATGACGAGGAGGAAGACGTTGAGGCCATGTCCGATGGTTCAGATGACAAAGAGGAGGAATTTGATCTTGAATCCGGTGATCCAAAGAGCATGGATATGGAAGAAAGTGAGCAGCAGGAGGAGGGAAAAAGTGATACTTGGGAAGACATATACGGACGGTTGCGCGGAAAGGATGGCGAAATTGTCACTAATAATGAAGCAAAGTACATACCACCTGCCATCAGGGCAAAGATGGAGGGCGGATCATCTGATAAAAAACGTGCAGAGACGTTGCGGAAACTGCAGCGTCAAATTAAAGGTAAATGTTTGTAGGTCGATTGTCCATTGTCTGTTAATGAGGTGGAAGTCACTTACACAGTCGTTATTAACCTTTTTTATTATCAATTTTAAAACGTCAAGTGCCAGATGGGACGAATTCTGCCCCCATAGTTTTTCTTTCTATTTAATGCAAAATAATCGTTAAAATGTATATGAAAGGGGTAAGTACTATTTTGACATAACTAACATATTAACTATTACCAGAAGCTGTGCTAGTGCTAGAAGTGTAATTTACCCCTAACCATAGGCAACCCACCACGTACACATGTAAACAACTCCAACCATCTGTTGATGAACCTGAAGGACAAGCTTACTTATTGCTCTCAAATTACACAGTCGATCTTTGACACAGTTCAGTTGCCTAAAAAAACTAGTTGTCAGGTAAACTCCTGACTTGACTTTCCGACTACTTTTAATAGAGTCATTGCAATTATTATCTTTGGTCATAGTATAACCAAAGAATACTTATACTCTTTGGTATAACTAAAGTCACTAAATATAGAAAGTACCGTAATCCATTGGGCTCGTGTGTTAGAGAGAGAACGCATGATTTTTGCCCAAAAATGGCGGAAGTTACCAGATTCTAGTAACTTTAATGTTAGGGATTGTTCCACCTGTTTGGAGATATCTGTCAAGTATCTGAAATTTGAATTTTCTTTTCCTAATAAATCAAATATAGGTACCTATAGGGAGTTGTTGTGTTTCAGGTTGTAAAAAAAGTAATGCTGAAGGTGCGAGGTTGTTTCCTTTATCAAGTGGTGAAAGAAATGCGAAAAGGAAACAATTATGGTTTGACTATATCTAGTGACTAAGTATAACTACAGTGACTTTATAGAGACAGTGGCGACAATAGAGTGTCTAATTTTTGATTGGTCGTTGAGATCGGCCGCCATTTTGCGTCAAGTTTCACGTGTTTCCGATAATAGATATGCTCACGCGCATTCCCGCGCTTCTATAAACGTCACTAGTTGACACATTTGAAGTACAGGTGCCATGATATTCCTACAAAAAATAGTATCATGACAGATGACAGCCTGACATTAGCGACTTCTGCAGTCAAATGCTAGAGGCAGACGATGAAAAATTTGTGTTTCAATGGCCGTGAATTCAGTACCTAATTGTATTTCCGCGTGCAATTAGCTTTGGAGGACAAAGGCATCGAAAAATAGCTGAAAACGAATGTGGCGGAACCTAATATGTGTGACAATGTGGCAGAAATTGAGGATATTGTTGTGAAACGCGATACCATATTCGACTCGCAGTGCAATAGCCCATCGACCAATTTCTATGAGTTGGATTCAGCGAAGAGATTATGTTGACGAGGCAGAGTAAGACGATCAATTGAAAGGATGGTTTTCAGAAAGTAGTTGATGGAATGTGGACCATCCACTCAGGCGGAGACTAAACTAGAGACAACCATATTCATATTTACAGTTTTTATATCGCTAATTGTACTAATAAAACGTTTAGAAAACAGTCGTTTGCAATATGTGTAACGCAACCACCGCGCGTAGCGCCGGTAATTTGACTGCTCCCTAATATGATATTGCGGTGTACGCCACACATGCCTACGTGTATTGTGTGTTGCCAACTTTTTGACGCAAAATGGCGTCCAAACTCCTATTGTCGCCACTGTCTCTATAAAGTCACTGTAAGTATAACATTTAGAAAATGCCCTCTAGCGCCTTTATTTTGAACCCGACGCAAAAAGTGTAGAAGTTTTTTTGTAGATCTCATCAAGACCCTTCTTTTTTGTAACTAACACTTTTCACTTTGATGCTTACTTTTAGAGGGAAATGCAAATTAAAAAAATAAAATAAATAGTTTCACTTTTCAATTCAAAACTTCTCAAAACCAAAGGAACTCACAAAAAAAACTGTAATCAATTTTTTGTAGAGTTTTTTAAGTCATTTTGGCTCGAATTTTGGCCAATATAAGTTAAAAAAAATGGTAGTTTATTGGTATGTCCTACCTAGTAACCACCGCGCGAAAAGCACTGCTCAAGCGTTTGAGGCGGTACAGCAGGTCAAAATATCTGATATTTCCTCGTCTGCCGTCTTTAAAGGCATCTCAAAATTGTTTATTCGCTAGATATTTGCTCGTTTTTTTTTTAATTTACTGTTTAATAGCAAAAAAAATAAATGTTCACCTCCAATTAACCGTTACTGAATTTAGTTTGAGGATCAACGAGTGTTTTTCCTTTATCCTTTTCATCTACCTCATCTCCATTTACTAACGTGTATTTTCTTCCAGTGGGGTAATTAATTTTTTCGGTAATAAATAAATAAATATTGTTTTACCTTGTTTATCTTTCTATATTCCTGAGGCGAAGACTTAACATGAGCTAGTCCAGTTAACCTAATACAAGAATCCCGGTCGTAAATATAAAAAAGCATTTTGATGCCCAGCTAGGTGCCTTAGATAGAGAGAATTTATGACATTTCTGTCTAAAAATTTGCAGTAGGACAGAAAAAATCATGTACCTAAAACAGTCAATAAAGTTCTTACAGTTTTATGATTCTTCTCATTAATAATAATAATAATAATGCCTTTATTGAGCTACACCTTACCTGAAAAAAACAAATTTTTATTACCAATTACTCACTACTCAAAGGACGGAGTTCAGGTTGTAATAAAAATTATTACTCCTTGCTCTTACTGTGCTTGCTTTTGTTGTATGAACATCTTGCAGTTCCTCTTAAACTGCTTTAAAGAAAGTGATTTGAGATTTAGAGGGAGTGGGTTATAACTCTTGTAGATGTTGTAACTAAAGCATCTTTGAAATAAAGCTGTTTGATGGAGTGGCGGACTTATTAAACCCCTAAATCTCAAATTTAAATTATGTACATCGGTTCTATAGGTTATTTTATCATGGAGGTACGCCGGTGTCTTATTTAGGATGATAGAATGGTAAAGCACAAGACTATGATGCAGTCGCCTATTTTTCATATTTGGCCAATTTACATCTTTCAATTTATACGTGATTCTATCATATTTAGTTAATCTATTTTTTTGTTGGCAGGACTTCTAAACCGCTTGGCCGAAAGTAACATGCACAGTATCGCCTCGCAGATTGAAGATCTCTACATGAACAACAGCCGAAATGACATGAACGACACTTTGACTACTTTACTCTTCGATTCGCTCGTCACCCCCGTGCTGACTCCCGAACGTTTGATGCTCGAGCACATGTTGCTCGTGACAATTTTACATGCAAACGTCGGCACAGAGGTGGGAGCGCATTTCTTGCAAATGTCCGTGAAACGGTTTCACAATTTGTTTGACGAAGAAAGGCCGGTGGAGAATAAAATGTTGGACAACGGCGCGTCCATCATTGCGCATTTGTACGACTATAAGGTTGGTATGCGCTAAACCGTCGCTCACGGTATAATGCGGCTCGGTTTAGGTCATTCACGCCCAATTAATATACGAGATGTTGAATAAACTTAGTGGGCGATTTACGGAAACTGACATTGAATGTATTCTGCTGATTTTGAAGAGCGTCGGCTTCAGTTTAAGGAAGGACGATCCGTTGGAGTTGAAAAAGTTAATTTTGTCTTTGCAGGAGCGAGCTAATAACGTGCAGTCCAAAGTTCGTGATAAGTAAGTGAATTGGTGAGGACGCCTGCATTAAATTTAATCAGTTTTTTGCCTGCAGAACTTTTTCGTTTCTCTTATTACATGCTATTGTACTCATTAGTGCAAGTTAACTGTAAAGACACGTTTAAATTGCCTGATTGCACAAGAATTTTCTAACAAAATTTTCTATAAGTGGATGTGAGGGGTCGCTACCAAACTTACGAGACAATTTTTGAAGGTGGTTTTTGATTTAGAGCAAAAACTCTGAACATCGTTCTGAGACATAAAAGTCAATGCATTGATATGCCTGACAGTTATGCAGCCCAACTTACACACAAATTTGACAGTTTAGACTTAGAGCCTAAACCTTGCTTCACCCTCGGCTTCACTCTCCCCGGTTCCAGGTAGGTGTCTCCAAAGGAGTTGATGTCTGTCTTTGATGAAGGTGTCACAGTGACAGATTATGTATGCTCGGTAGTTTCATTTGCCTCGCCACAGAACTTCCACATGGGCTCCTCTACAAGCCCCAGATTTGCCAAGGGGCGCTGTTAAAAAGCCCACTGAGCCTGGAATTGACTGACCCCCCAGTCTTTAATCTTGGCCCTGACAACGGAGTGAGCAATTCCTAGGGAGAAGCGGACTTCAGCTCTCGGTCGATCACCATGCTCGTTCCCCTTTCTGTTAGGGACCGGTCTGTAAACCACAGGAGTCCCTCAGGTTTGAGGAAGTCACCCCTGGACAGGGAGCAGTGCCCTGTCCAGGGGATGACATTATAACTCTTTGGTCTTATTGGTCTTAGTAAGACAATTCGGATCACCCTTTCTTGCAAGGAGGAAATCGGATCTGAGTGTTTCCTCCCAGATCCGCCCGTGCCCAAGACTGGTTCGATCCTTCCACTCGTCCCAATCGTTTGGAAGCCTTTCGAGCCTTTGCCTCCACAGCTAAGTGTAAAGGCTCTAGCCCCAGAAGTGCCTCAATGGTCAAAGTTGACGTGGTTTTTAGGGTTCCAGTGACTCCCAGACAGGCGATATAGACATTAGATATAGACATAAATGCAAGTCTTAGGCACAGCTTACTTACTATCCAGCTCCGCAACTCTCGAGCGGCGCCTTTGATCTGGCGGTCTACAACCAAGCGAGATGGAATGGTGCCCTCTTTCTCGCGCTTGGGGTAAAAGTCAGGGCCGGATTAAACGAATTTTCATCGCGCGGTCGCTGCACAGTACCGTAGTAGGTGATTTTTGAGCTGTATTGTAATGTGAACGTTTAGAATTTGCTGTACAATATTACGTAATATTGCAATGAAACTAGGGTTGGGTGTTTAATACATTTTATTGCCTAATTGAATTGAATTCGGGACAATGGCCAACGTGGTAACACTGGGCTTGATTGCACGCCAAACAGGCAATGCAGTCTTTTACCCCAAGAGGCGGGGCATAAGCGCTGCGCGCGTAGATCGGCGCAAACCGCTCCCGCCAAGAGAGTTGTGCAGCTGGATAGTAAGTAAGCTGTGTCTTAGGGTTCAGTTGGCAATCCTTCTTATAATAAAGGTAGTCCTCCACCTGGCCCAGATCTCTTACTTGTCCCTGTAAAGTCAAGGTTCTTGTATGAGGCATACGCCTATCTGCTTTACAGCAGGTTGACGGCCTATTAAACAGGCCGCCCCCTTACTGTGCTGCAAATTTCTCTGTAAGAAGGTGACCTTGTCCATCACTGATGTACTACTTTCTCTCCTCTAGCGATTCCGGTATGAGCCAAAAGCTCGCCAAAATCTTTCTCGATCTCAGAGGATGCCAGTAGTAATCCCAACGCCTCTTCGAGATACATAACGCGGGATGGAGCCCCCTCCGTCACAACGGCATTGAGTCCCGCTGCTCCGGTGGAGCTTTTTCCCTTCCCTGGCGCAGCCGGTGCACTCGTTTTCGTCACGAAAGTGACACGCGAGAACCCCGGCGTGTGCCTGAAAGTTCTGTTGTTGGAGTGCCTGATAGGATGCCTAATCGACACCAAATGCGAGGAGGGCCTTGCCAGGCTCCTCTCTGCAGAAGAAACGTCCTCAATAGACAGGATTTTGCTTCTGGAGGCGCTTCAAGTTGGTGGCGGTGTCATCGGCGAACCCGTATGATACGGTCATCACCTTGGTTACCCTAGGGACTTGCCTCTGAACTTTCAGAGACGCGCCATCCCATGACCTAATACGAGGGACGGTCCTCTTGAACCAGTCCAAGGTCCACTGGTCCTCACCACAATGGCACCCTGCAGATTCCAGCCAAGGAATAGGCCCCCCTCCATCCCATCGACAAGTGTATTCAATGCAGCCATAATGCACCTCAACTGAGGCTCAGTGATTTCCATGATGGCCACCCTGAGCCCCGCCGCAGCGACTTGCCCGTAGGTTCATGGTGCACCTGCAACTTTGGGTGCTCCAGAACCTCTAGACTTCTTCTCCAGCTTCCCTGAGTCAGACCCTGGGGTATTCCCTCAGACCTGAGACGCTTGGTCCCTGACATTGGATTGCTCCACTGAACCAACGACCCAGACACAGCCTTGGGCTTTGGCGCAGGGCCCGCTTGACCCGAGGTTTTACTTACGAGCCTGCGCTTCCTGGCCATCGCCTTTTGTGCGCCAGTCCTATTTTTCTTGCGAATAGGAGCTGCCCCATTACCGGACCTCTTTTGAGGGCTCGGCTGATGGTCCCCTCTGACGAGAACCCCAGAAAGGGTTTGTTTGAATATTCGTTCATACAATTCCCACGCGTATTGCGGAAATGCGGTCTAACCTGGACAGAGCCGCTTACCTAGTTTGGCTGCCATTCCCATTCTGAAGGAAAGAGGCCACCACTGGGAGGTCGGCCGGTATCCGAGGGCCACCGTTCATGACACTGCATCCCAGTGGCACGTAATCCTCGGCACGGTCGCTAACACCTTGACTTAGGAGGCTGGCCACGACCTTCGTCGCTACGACGAGCCACTTATAATCGTCACTACCCGCACTGAAGCACGGGTCACTTTGTGATCATTCAGGTGTCCCCCATCTGCCACTCGAGGACGCGCTCGATGGGTGCCTCCACCTCACGGAACAAGCATATGGCATATTGTAAAAAGGCTTTCTTCTTTATAGAGATAATTTTTTGTAATCTTAACCAAAGATTCTTCTAGTAAAGGCAAACATATCGCATATTTTAAACATCAGGTGTGCGCATGCGCTGACTACTCAAGGTTAAGTTTCTTATTCATAAGAATAATTAGTAATACTGCACGGACTTCTAAGTTTTATGATAACTGCGATATTCAGTTTGTATTGGATCTGAACTTTTATGAAAAAATGTTGCTAAGCGATTCATTTTAGATACTATGTGTAATACATAAAGTCACACTAAAATTGACCAAGGAATCGAAGTATATAATAATATACGCACGAGTTTTATTTAAAAACTGCAACTTTGGTATAAATCACCCTGTATAACAATTGCAATTTTGTTGAGCACATTTTTAGGTTGTAGACGAAAGACTCCTTGAAAATGCCCGGACAATGAAGTTTAAATATGTCGGATAATAAACCCACAAAGCCACTTTGAATACCTATGAAACATAAGAGGAATGGTGGATCGTATTATCATTGCATTGATAAATTCAATGGTATTGTTATTGATAATAGCAATGATATGGCACAGCTGATAGCTATATATTACACCACTTTGAGGATATCTTAAAAATAGATTCTGTAGGGGGTAGTTACAAAGCCAGGATGGAAATAATGCCTGCTTGTACTAATAATTCTGATGCTATTTTTTAAATCATATAAAAAAATGGTTACAAAATTATGCCATCGGCTAGCTCAATATAACGAAAATCTTTAGACAAAAACTACCCTTTGTCAGATAAATAAATGTTAATTCTATGTCAAATTCAAATATCCATAATGTACGGAATAATTAAACTTTCTTGAGTTATACTAATGGCAATGGTTACTATCTCATGGGCTAGCAATTTCCAAGCTTAAAAATAAAAATAAACCAAGCTTAAGAATTCTTGTCATCTGTTAATGAATTTCATCAAAAATTCTAACTGGAGGCACACATATACAATTTAATTCCTTTTTATTTCTCTAAACCGATCCAAGCAAATCACACAATCCTTATTATTTAATGGAAATAAAAAATTCAAATTTCCAACACCCTTAAAGGAATTGATCGTTCACTCCTAATGTACTGATTGATCCAAATGAGGACAGTCGATACAAATTCCTATAATGAACGGCTCCTTTGATTTTAACCGTCAAATACGATCACTCAAAATTTGATTTTAACGGTAAGTGTCAATGTCGTATACAATAGTATATTGAAAGACAAGTGTTACAATGCGACCTATTGTAATACGACTATCTTGTGGCACGAGTGGCGACGCGAAGCGTAGCCACGAGTGTCCGCAAAATAGGAGTATTACAATAAAGCATTGTAACACGCGTTTTTCATACTATTTTTTCTATTTCGGTGCTTTAATTTAATTAAAAAAATCATTATCAGAAACTATAGGGAAGATTAGAACTAACATGTTTTATGTTGGGAACACTTTTTATGCCGTTAAGTTTTAGGTTGGCAGCGTAGTAAGACTGACATTTTGAAGTTCAAACATGGAAGTACCCAACGAAGTACCTACTTGTACTAACTAGTAACTGCCAACTTAAGAGATGAGTTACCAAAAAAAAACGACTATAATCACGGTCTTTGTGCAACTGTTTTCGGCCGAAAACAGTTGTACAAAATCATCATTGTAACACCGAAATAGAAAAAAAATATTTGCGCACAATCCACCACTTCAGACGTACGAAGAATTACAACATTAACATTAAACATTAGAAATTTTCATTTCACAATGTAATTTTATTTAAGGTCACGTAGTGGATGGAAACTTCCACCATTGTTCGTATTTAACGTAATAGTTTCTAAGGCGTATATAATCCTTTGAAAAGGAGGCTCAATAGAAACTTTGATTCGCGTTTAAAACTTGACTCGTTTGTCCGTATTCGTAACAATGTTTCCTCCTGAATTTTGGAAAATCCAAATGGAATAAATTTTTTATTTCGATGACTGTACACACCTATTTATAGAAAATCTCGTGCTGTTTAATGATGGTATAATTACTTTCATGATTGTAATTTAGCAATTCAATTTTCCGCATAATTTGTAATTTATGATTGACCTTGTACAAGAAACCCACTCACTTAAATTTAATTAAAGATAGCGCCTGATTTTTTAGCGCAAGAGTAAAATTCATGCTCGACATACTGCTGGCAATAAAAAATAATAACATGTCCAAAATCCCGAACTACGATACATCCTATGCGGATCACCTAAAGAAACTGTTGAAGAGTTTCGTTCGCAAGGGCAGTTACGTTACAACGTTAAACATATCGTTAGAAGATCTGCTAAAAGGTGAGGTTCTCGTCGCTCACTCGCATACGTGTATTATTCTCAAATTCAATAGCGGACCAATACGGAAAGTGGTGGGTGGTTGGATCCGCTTGGTCTGGAAAAACGGAAGACAAGAAGGAGGCGGTCGTAAAGCAGAAGGGCTATTCGCGACAACTTCTCGATTTGGCGCGAAAGCAACGAATGAATACGGACGCGAGACGCAATATATTCTGCATCATAATGTCGGCGGAGGTAAATATTTTGGTTTTAATTACACGCTCGATTATACGTTCCTAATTTTTCAATCGCAATTGTAGTATCGGTTTTGAGCTGATGCTGGTAAGTCATCGAGTACTTGAGATTGCGTTCTGAGTAATCATCCTATTTAAAATGATTCACTATTTCAGGATTATCTCGAGGCCTTTGAGCAGCTTTTACACTTGGGATTGAAGAACCAACAGGAAAGGGAAATAATACATGTAATCCTCCACTGCTGTTTACAAGAGAAAGCGTTTAACCCCTACTACGCGTTGCTAGCACAGAAATTTTGCGAGTATGAAAGAAAATTTCAGGTAACCACCCATTTAGCGCCCACTCCAGGGTACATCCTCTTCTTTTTAAGATGACAATAAAGTATTCGATTTGGGACAAATTGAAAGCGTTAACCGAATGCTCGGCGTCTCAACTGTCCAATTTAGCCAAATTACTGACGCATCTATTTCTGGAGCGGGGTCTGGCGATATCGACGTTGAAGGTAACTTTTTTTTACAGTCGATTGTTCATGGGACAATGTCTTTCTTAGGTTGTACAGTTTAGTGAGCTAGATAAGATTACCCTTCGATTTATACGGCAAATATTGATCGGTGTTCTACTTTGCGAAGAGGAAGACACCTGCAAGGACGTTTTTAGAAACGTCGCCCAGTCAGAAAAATTGAAATTGTTTCGGGAAAGTTTGAAACTATTCATCCAACATTTTTTGGTTAGGAACTTGAAGTCGGATTCCATTCCTGAAAAGCAAAAATCATTGCTACGTGACAGAGCAGGAATCGTTAACGGTATCTTAAGTAGTAGTGCTGATAAAAAATTAATTTTTTGATATTAAGTTTAAGCAAACACTTATCAGTGATATAAAGATAAGAGTGTGTGTATATAAGACGTGTAGTTGTCTACAAAGACAATTATTGCAAATTGCCAAAATGAAGGTAATTCTATTGATTGGTGCTATCATTGCCATGTTGATGGTCTCAATAATTAACGCGGACGAAGATACTTGCGCGTGCCCAAGAAACTTGGAACCGATTTGTGCATCGAACGGCAGAACATACAACAACATGTGCGAATACAAGTGTGTGGAGAAGAAGTACAATTTGAAGATTACAAAACGTTCAGCGTGCCACCCAGAGGACTATGCCTAAACGTTAGTGACGCTGCAGCAATTTTCAATGGCGATGTAAATAATTATTAATTTATGTTTCTTTGTTTTGTACAAATAATAACTTAGACATAATGTAACCTCAACCGTGTCTGTGTCACAGCTCGATCAATTGTACTTTGATGATTGTTTGCATTGGTATCAAATTTTAAGCACCAAATTGTTCAAATAAAAACTATTTTTTTATTTGCCGACTCTGTAAATTGTGACAAAGTGTCAACCTACTTCAGGAGGCTGTTTAATGAAATACCTACTATTGATGAAGAAAGTTCGTTTGTAGAATCGTAGAAAAACAACAATTGTAGAAATCTGAGCTGCTGGATAATAATTTAAATCTCGTTTTGTTTACTCTTCACTTGAACTTCGCTACTTTCCATATCACTGTCTTTACTTCCTCAACAAATTTGCACTTGGTATATTTCTGAACATTCAATTTACGTATGTACTACCGCCATCGGAAGTAATGATTTGCAGTTGTATAGGCAAGTAACGATAACAGCTTAAAATTTCAAAGGCTGTATTGTACAGTACAATTAATTGCAGCAGGAAGTTGCATGAAAAATTGCTTTGTGTATTATTAAAATTGTGTATGGCAAGTATTGAGAAATTCCAGCTGGTGTAATGAGAGTAGAAAAACGAGAAATAGCAGAGCGCTCAAGGTAAGATTTCAATCTACCTACTGCGATCATACAAATTAAAAAAAAATAGGTTTGCGATTTATTTTAAAAATGAAAGGCAGTTCCGATTGCACCTAAAGCTCATAGGGTGATGAACTTAGTACCCAAAGAGGAAAACAAATGGCATAGATGAGTTACTATCAAGGACTACTCAATTGTAATAAATTTCTTCCTTTAAAAAGGCGTGCATATTTGTATGGTTGTTATACATATCTATTTGCACCCATCCCAATTGATCAGTTATTATCATATATTTTAAAGAAAACCAGAAAATTCCCTTTTTAATTCTAAAAATATGCCAGAAAAACCGATATTTGCCGATTTGGATTTTATTTTTTTCTGTTGCTATTTATTTGCAGAGATACAAAAAATAACAAACATTTTCTCATTGCCACTATTTGAGCTCTACAAAGACACCGTTGAGAGACGTTCAATAAAACGTATCGTTTCGGAGAAATCATCACCAACTTTATTTTTTATATGGACTGTAAAAAACGTACATACTTACTGTATTTGAACAACATTTTTTATTACGAATTCAACGATGTATATCACACACAAGAAAAACGAATATTGGTTTCAACAGGATGGTGCACCCGCGCACAACGCTCTAACTTCTTCATTTTCCAGGAAATTTGTCCGATTGGTATTCTCGCATGATTAGAGCGTTGGAGAACATACAGGCTACTACTTTATTAGTTCTTATTAACGCCACATTGGATTTTTACGGAATGAGATAGTGATAAGAGGATAAAGAATAAATGGATTTGAATGCCGTCATAGCCATGTTGATTCAGCAAGATCTAGGTACCCGTGGATGATTTGTTGAGAAATGAATGTGAAACATTTGATTTTCTATAAATTTATGTAAAGGTATGGTGTGGCATTATTTTTCTCTTTTTATCCTCCATCTCATTCCGTAAAGATCCAAAATGGCACCCATAATAAAGTAGTAGCCTGTACATCTAGCGAACAACGAGAGAACAAAAAGAGGCAACTTGAGAGGTTCCACCCTGTATATACAACTTACGATGATATATAAATTTTTGAAAGTTGGCAACCATGCAATTTCTAGGTGGGGAAAAAGCTGCCTGCGCCATCTAAAAAGCAGGAACTGGGGTTACGTGGATCATCTTGTCTTGAATGGCGGTCGTGAACGCGTCGCTCCATAAATGTTTGTTGTTATTTTGTGTTATTTAATGCAGGTAGTAATTTTTGCATTTCTTTATATCGTATTTGTGTATTGTATGCCACAGTTTATATTTTTTGTGTGTTTCAATCTTTGATTTTGAAATTTACTTGATTTAACCGCAATGCAGAATGACATGTTAAATACCGCTATGCTCTTGTTTACGTTTTTGGTGTAATACTTGCTTAATTTATGTTTATTGATGTTGATTACTTGGTCTTGTCCTTCAAGTAACATTCATATAAGTCCAAATCATTTTATTTTATTATGTGGAAATTAGCGATTCGTTTGATGTAGGTATGTATACTGACTTGTTGTTTGTAACTAACAATTTTCTCCGTGAATGAAGCAGTCACAGGGGTGAAAAAAACTGTAGTCAAAATTGAGTTACGACACCTAATTCCGTGATTGTCTTCGACATTCAACTGTAGGCTCGAAACCCCGAACGAGGGGCGACGCTACCTATCTTGCAGGGGCGAGATTATGCTAATCAAAACTCTTCACTTTAGAATCTATGTGCGATAAATGAATGGAGATTCAATAATGGTTTTTTTGGTAGGTTCTTTTTTCCCCAGCCTATTTCTATTTTGATCCAGTGAACTACCATTTTCAAAAGTTTATTTTTGCAATGTAATTTATTTCGACTTAAATTTCCGAGCTTTCACAATCTTAATAATTTGCAATTATTATTAAACAAACTTTTCACAATTTGAGTGTTTTATTTTAACGTTCCTTCCCTACTGTGCTTCAGGTCAAAGCGTTGTTGACAACTAACATAAGGGGGCCCTGCCTTAGATGTCTTAGCACTTGCCACTTTTCAAATTTAAGCGGGATCTTGTTTAGTTTTGGGGGTGGGGGATAGTCATTCGGGTGGCCGTTTTTAAACGTTGCCGGGTTGACTTTATTTCCGTGTTCCTGTAGTGTGAAGTTAGTGTAGAACCTGGGGGTTAAGTAGGTACACTACAAACTTTTGCTCCCACTTAACCTACACTGTATCTGTCACCATTACGAAGAGCCCAGTTGTGAGCCACGAATTTGAACCACCTTGTATAGGTGGTTGTGCCTTTGAATTATTTTATGAAGTATTTTTGTGACGATACCCTGTATGAGTCGACGACTAACCATTTATTCCGTGGAGGAAGTACCTCACACAGTTCCAATTCTTTGCTGTAGCATGTTACTTCCTCGCCTCTTGCGGACTGCGGTTGTCTTGTCTTGGCTATACATATAAATATTACAGTTTTCACCTGTACTTTTCCGTGTTTAATTAGATGATGCCAGAACACAGCTATACTATTTTGATGTTGTTTTATGTTCATTTATCATTTTAAATTTAACTCTGTGATGTGTTTTTTGTATCACATTGATTTATCTTGTTTTCCATACCCCTACGATTAGGCAACACACCTCGCATAACTGAAAGAATCGCAGTATGGGAAAAATACGAAACGCTCACCATATAAAGAAATCGTCATGCGCACAGCGCAGGTGGCGAAGAACAGGGAATTTACACAATGAAGCGTGGGGAAAAAGCCAGCCTCTATTAACGGGATTCAAATAGGAGCCGAACTTGAGTAATGGCAGGTCTTGAGTTTATTTTGTTTGCTGTATTTTGAAAAGTGTATTTACTAGTAGTAACAATTATACGCCTTTATATTGTACTTACCTACTTTTTCAAATATATAATATTATATTTATGAATTTAACAAAAGGTTACAACATTAACACATATTGCAAATAAAATTAAAAACATTAAAAAAAAAAGAAATTTACCGCATACTTAATATATAAAAAATTTCAGTCTGTAGCGGTAGAGTGCCTAAAATACAAGCCGCATTTCCCTGCGGAACAGCTAAACTGAATCTTTGTTTTAAATATTCAAAACAACGTTTTTCTTATGTTTTTTTTAAAAATTTTTTTACTAGGTAATTTCTTTTTTTGCAGATGGACCCCAAGCGCCAAGTGTTTCTATACCGAAAGGGTAGAAAATAAAACGGTCTATAGCACGTTCGCACCTCCAGATTCAGTATGGGATCTTACGGACTAATTGCCTCTCTTACTAGTCTGCGTCATTCTTCGCTAATACTATCCTTGTTTTTAACCGCATTGATGTCAAATTGACATTTGATTAAATGGAAGTATTAATAGTTATTTATGTATTAAGGGCACAATAGTGATGTTTATATTCGCGAGGGCGACAAGACGAGTTAAACTTTTTAGTCACCCGAGAGTATAAATACGTTGAAGTACAATAAGTCAAACAGGCCGTATTTTGTTCTGTCATTGAGATATTTTCAAAGAGTAATTTCGTTCGAATTTTTCAAAATATGATAATTTTAGGTATATAATTTCTCTGGAAATGGCGGACGGTGGCAATTATTAAGGATCCTCAGATCCTTTATAGTTTTGTATTGTCGTCCGTCCGTCCGTGTGCGCTCTAACTCTTTTTAAAAGTGGCCGATTGTGTTGAAATTTGGTATACGGGTACGTTGGACATTAAGAACGGACGCTATTTTCAGGAAGCTGGTTCAACAGGAACAAAAGTTATACGACTTCGAGTGAATCGGGAACAGGAAAAACTGCGAACTCAATAATAAAAATTAACATATTTCATTCCCTAGGTCATGTATCGAGTTCGGACTTTCGCTAGATTATTCCCTATGACTCTTAGATGTGTAACAATTCAATATAACTCTTCTCTGTGGTCTCGGTCAAAAATTTTAGAGCAAAATGTACCCAGAATTATTCTTTACACATGAATTTAGAGTTGTAAAAGCTTTCAAACGCATTATCTTGATGCTGAAAGAGTTGATAACGTGCACGTTTGATAACCGCATGTGTGTGATTCAAAAATGTTAAATTATTTTTCTGAGGCCACATGGATTTTGATCAAAATATGTCAAAATCGTTAATTATGCACCAAGATCGTTGGGAAAAGACTAGGCGCATTATCTCAATGCCCAAGACATGAATTTGATGCATTTTGGCGACCACGTGGATTTTGATCAAAACATGTCAAAATCGTTATTTATGCACCAAGAGCGTTGGGAAAAAGACTACGCGCATTATCTCAATGCCCAAGACATAAATTTGATGCATTTTTGGCGACCACGTGGATTTTGATCAAAACATGTCAAAATCGTTATTTATGCACCAGGATCGTTGAGAAAAGACTAGGCGCATTATCTCAATGCCCAAGACATGAATTTGATGCATTTTTGGCGACCACGTGGATTTTGATCAAAACATGTCAAAATCGTTATTTATGCACCAAGAGCGTGGGGAAAAAGACTAAGCGCATTATCTCAATGCCCAAGACATGAATTTGATGCATTTTTGGCGACCACGTGGATTTTGATCAAAACATGTCAAAATCGTTATTTATGCACCAAGATCATTGGGAAAAAGACTAGGCGCATTATCTCAATGCCCAAGACATGAATTTGATGATTTATTGGCGAAAACGTGGATTTTGATCAAAACATGTCAAAATCGTTATTTATGCACCAAGATCGTTGGGAAAAAGATCAAGAGCATTATCTCAATGATCTAAACATGAATTTGATCTATTTTTATGAACCACATGGATTTTGATCAAAACATGTCAAAATCGTTATTTATGCACCAAGATCGTTGGGAAAAAAACCAAGAGCATTATCTCAAAGCCCAAGACATGAATGGGATGCATTTTTGTTAACTATAAAATGTATTTTGTAAGATTAAAATAAATTGTCGTTAAAAGTGATTGTAATACTGAGGATCCTTCGATATTTCGTTGTATCGGTTTATTCATTTTAGAGAACTTGTCTAACGTTTATTGAGCGAAATTTCGGGTTGTGTTTTCTAAAACTGACAATGTGACAGTTCTCATTATTGACTACTAGTTAATAATGTCCACATTATTAACCACTTTGAACAAATGCCTAGAAAGCCTAGGTACTTTACAAGTGGAAAAAAGGTTAATAATCATGTCATCAGACGCTAGTAGTGAAAAATAGTACATTATATATCAAGGTAGAGAAGTACAGTATTATTGCCTGAGCACCAAGATTACATCACGAGGCGCTTGCGCCGAGGGGTGTAAGGTGCGAAGGCAATAATAGACTTCTCTACCGTGGTATATATACTATTTTTTCACTACTAGCACTTGAAGTCCTCTAAATTAACATATTATATTGATAAGAAAATGAACGGTTGGACAGAATTTTTTGTTTCTTAATTTAACATGTCAATCAAGTACGTAGAAGTCAAACAGGCCGTATTTTGTTCTGTCATTGAAATATTTTCAAAGAGTAATTTCGTTTAAATTTTTTCAAAATGTGATAATTTTAGGTATGTAATTTTTCTAGAAATGGCGGATGGTGGCAATTATTCATTTTAGAGAACTTGTCCAAACGTTTATTCAGCGAAATTTGTGGTTGTGTTTTTTAAAAGTGACAGTGTGACAGTTCTCATTATTGACTACTAGCATTGAATAAAAACACTATAAGAAGCCTAACCCCGTGGAAATAAAGCGCGACAGAGCTTGAACTGAGAATATAATGGGAACACTGTCAATAGAGTCGATTCTTGAACTGAGAAGAATGAGAATTTGCTTTCCTCCTATTTACCGCAAAGAGAGTTCGGTGGTCACAACCAATGCGGGTGCAAGTGGATTTGTCGCGCTTTCTTCCATAAGCGTTAGGCTTCTTATAGTGTTTTTATTCAATGCTACTAGTTAATAATGTCCACATTATTAACCACTTTCAACAAATGCCGAAAAAGCCTACTTTACAAGTGGAAAAAAGGTTAATAATCATGTCATCCGACGCTAGTAGTGAAAAAAATATGTTATATTTGTTGAGTTGGTAGAAATTAGTCTGGCAGCTCTGAATAACAGTGAGATTTTGATTTTTGACTTTTAAAATTTGTGCAAATTTTGCAACTCTAGACGTAATTCAAAAGGCAAGATTTTGTTGACCATCAATTCGATAAAAGGATTAGTCATGGATGACAAGGAATGAAAGCGGAGATGACGTGTACTTTCCAGGAGGTGTGGCATGCTGTGATGCTTCTAGAACCTTTTCGTTTGCTATATAAGCAGATTGTGTTGTGTTTAATCGAAGTTTCAATATCAATGCCGAAGTGAAAAATAGTGAAATTCGCGTTCGTGTTAGAAAGTTTGTTATTTACTTTGGAGTACCTTTAGATCTACTTTGGATAGTATTCTTGTTGTGCATGTTTATTCCTGGATTTTACTTTTCTCAATTTTTGTTTACTGGACTTGACTTACAGACTTTTTTACTTGTTATTTTTTTAGTTGCACGTGCAGGTTGGAGTTAAACTACTAGGCTTTGGAATCCGCCAAACGGCGAGCCAATCTGCTTAGTGTGGTGGTCGATGTTTTTCTTTTATTTTATTGTTGATGTGTGTAAATTATTTGAAGATGTTAGACTTCGGCCTTATTTGCATTTGCAAATCAATAGAAAGAATTTAGTTATTTGTGCATCGTAAGGTATTTTTTTTTAATTTAACGTCACGTCTATATGCTTTTATACACGATTGTAAGGATAATCCGTGGTCGATCAAAATTTTGCTGTTGCTAGTGCAAAGTCATTCGAATTCTTTTTTAATATTAATTACGAGTTTTTGTATCCGATTTCCTTCGTGTCAAACGTCAGACTTACGCAATATTTTATGTTCCGCGCTATTCACCGCCCCTTTTATTTGTTTCTTATTTTTTTCTTTCCAATACCAACAAATAAGTGATATTTTCGTTTGCTTTTGTTTTCTATTAGAACAAACTAAGGTAGGTCGATTAAACAAAGATTTTTCTAATTTTCTCGAAAAGGAATCGACCGATTTTAAAAAATCAAACGTCAAAATAAAGGACTTCGAAAGACCTTTCAAACAAGCTATTACTCGATACAATTTGTCATTTAAAATTTTTAAGGGAATGATGCCTGGGGGGCAGAGGGTGAAAAGGAGTGAAGTAGTTTATTGTTTGATTGTACGATGCACGTATATGTGGTATTGGTTTAAAATAAAAATTCTCGTTCAAAACGACGGCGCAGAGAAGATCGTTTTAAATCTGCAGAAGCTGAAGAATTTACTGCCTCCAACTCGTACAAAGCATGTTACGCCACTGGTTAGTGTTACACAACGCGGGCATTTAATTTGATATAAATATTGAGGTTTGCGTAAAATTACCTTGAACTGCGTACAAACGTAACGATTTGACAAACGTGATGTTGGGTAAAATAAAAGTTTGACATGTGTTTAAATTACCGTTGACAATGAGAATACTTATTTCATTAAACATGCCCAAATTACTATGGTCGTTTAACTGGCGCCATCTTAGCCATCGGAACTCAAGTATGTTTTCCGCCGAGAATATTTTAAATGAAGAAAATTTGAAGAAGGTCGCCTCAAAGTTCGCGAACATGCCCACAATTCGTTTGCAGACTCACGAGCCGAGCAAAAGGGCAGCCGTACTGATTCCGCTTTGTGTCGTCGACGACAAGGTGTCGCTGCTGTACACCTTAAGGGCGGCAAATTTGAAATCGCACCGCGCGCAGGTTAGCTTTCCCGGTGGAATGTTCGACGACAAGGACAAGTGTCTGGAGCACACCGCCACGCGAGAAACGGAAGAGGAATTGGGAATAGGCGAGGAGGACATACGCGTTTGGGGGAGAGGTAAATTAATTGTGACGGCGACCGACAAGTGCGTGTTGCCGATTATGGGACAAATTTTAACGGATTTCACATGCAAATCGTTGAAGATCAACAAGAATGAGGTCGAAGAGGTTTTCACTGTGCCACTGGAGGATTTGTGTGATCCGAAATTTTTGCGACATACGCAGTTTCGTGGAGGATATTCAATGCCGGTGTTCCTAGCGGGTGCTCATAGGATATGGGGTTTGACCGCATTGATTACGCATCAATTTTTAAAATCTTTAGCTTTAATTGTAACTTATAATAACATTGTGCCAATGATACCATATGTACGAAACAGTAGTAGTAAAAAATATAATAGCTAATTTTCATTGAACGCTTTTGTATCAACCTAATTCAGATATACCTATGTCTTCGAGATCGGTACCAGTGGCGTACCAAAAAAGCGGGCCATGCTGGCAATTGCCATTGCTGTAATTTAACAGACCTAGTCCTCTCAAAAATGGCGTAACACCCTGTAAAAAAATCGGCAACGCAGTCATTTTATTTGTAAACTTTTTGTAATGGGTGTTGTAAAATTCCCACATTAGATGCCGCCTCCTCTGACGGCCAATCTGAGTCCCCGCTCATTGAATTTGAAATCCCTTATCTTATATCCCCACTTATTTGAGCTAAAAATACTGAATTTGTATTTCACGGTAGGTCATTTCCCGAAGTTACTCTCAACCCGACAGCTCTTAGAGGTAAAACACAAGTACCACAGCCATTGTGTGGCTTATACAAAATGTGGGTTTATGGGTTACGGAGGGATGAAGTTTTGGACTTCTCCAGGTTTCCGTCAAGACCAACGAACTAACAGCGAAATCTAAAAATGACCGACTAGGAAATTACTGACAAGGGTCCCAGTACGAAGGTGTTTGGTGCCATAGCAGAAGCGTATACTAAAACTATTTTCAAAGATATTAGAGAGCTGCGTGAATGAAGAAGCTCATCGTACTGTATATGCAGCAACAATAACTAGCACATCACCTGAAAGGTCTCTGATTGGGGTTTGACACAAAACTGCCGTCCGCATGAACAAATACAACGAAGAATCGGAATTGTGTGAGGTACTCTCTTCAAGCAATAAACTATAAGTTGACACAGATAGAGCAATATCACACTGATAATATAGTCCCACTTGAATACATAAATAAAATAAGACAAAGGCATAACCTGCACCTGTACAGTATAACAAACAACCATGATTCAGTAACGGTAGTAAAAACAAAAGCTTGGAGCACGTCATGCTTCAATAAATAAATATCAGCATTTTAATGCAAAATGTAAATGACAACAAATTGTGACCCGAAATTGAAACACTGATACAATAAAATGACATGTATAGTGTTAATTACACTAAGTATACAAATAGAACAATCAAAATAAACATTTAGAGAAAGCCAGCACGCCCTTATGGCAGAATATTATTATTATGGTCATTCCGTTACCGACGCATCTGCGCAACAATGTACGGTGTATTGCCTAACCGTAGGGGTAAGTCACCATAACAGAACAATATTCTAACTTCAGTCATTGATTATATAGGTACAATCAATGGCTTCACTTTATCTTTCTTTTGATAGCAAAGATCTGAGAAAATTCTTCACCTCCTAGGAAGATATTCAATCAATACTTTGCTGCAAGGCAAATAGCCCATACCAGCACATCTACCACGCAGTACAAGAATTTCATTAGTATTTAAAGAAAAGTGGAATATTGCATGTATAGAGATGCACCAATCTGCTGATGTCGACACCCACAATCAAGAACCTCGAATCTGTAGACACAATTGCGAAACTATATAGTTAAAGGGACAAATGCTGAAATACAAGTTTGAATACAGACAGCACCAGAAGCCAAATCTTGGTCGGGACATCTACTCAAATCTATAGTGTAAAGTAGAATAGAGGCTGAAATCAGTTGATGAGTAATTGTACAGATTTCTTCTCTTGGGGTACCACAGTGCACTATTGCAGGGCCGCTTTTGTTGTATTTCACCTTCACTCTTCTATTTACTAATGGCAACAAAATATGTTTACAGAACTTTTTAGTTTATTTAAATGTAGAAATACATAACATAAATTTAAGTCTGTACAAGTTGACCTTTAACGTTTCATGTCAATGATTTTGCACAATACATGGAGTTTTAGGTAATCGAAAAAATAAAATATACTTATTTAAGTCGCCTTATAATACGAAAATTAAAATAGAAAAATAAAGCATAAAATAAAAGGTCAACAAGCAGGTAAATTTCTTGCATAATATAATATAAACAAAACCAATGCTTGAAGACCGGCTCCAATTTTCAAACGTCTCAAATTAACAATTTATATACTTTTCTGCAACCATACATATATAAAAAAAACATCAATTATGTTAGCAGTTAGTAATGTAGTATCCTTAATGAAGTACAAAAATTGGTTCATTGTATTTCGTAATGCTAAAGTCTACCGTCTTAGATCTTCAGGCACATCCAGTCTGTTCGTTACTATCAAAAGCCATCAGGAAATAAAATGAAACCGAGGATTAAGTTAACAAGTTACTGACTAACGTTGACGGGAATAGACGTAGTGAACGTGGGCGTTTCTAACTCTTCGTGTTTCTTCATCTTTAAGGCTTGCTGTAATTTGTAATGGTTGATGATGTCCTGATCCGCCGGACAGCTTTGGGTGAACGCGTCCAATTGGTACATGTTGTACATGTAGCGCCAAAGCGAAGTAAGTTCGGTCGGTATGTCGAAGTCGACGAAATACTTTGCGGCGACGCGAATGTGCTGCAGACGTGGCATCAGTTCGCAGTCGAAGCAGCAGATCGTATCGCCGGTCAAAAATCGGGTGTCTCTTCGTCGTAAATGTTCGTCGATTCTTCGCAAGTGTCCTAGAAGTTGTGCGCTCTTTTGCTCGTCTTTTTTTACTAATACTAGCTTCAGTTTACTGTACAAATTTTCAATCAGTGTAGCCACTTCTTTATCCTGCAAACAAAATTGAAAATTAATACAGGCATGTTATTTTATTGTCAAAGTGGTCTGTTTTGATTTGTCAAAAATTTTAGAAAAAACCTTCGAATAAAGAAGATTAATTAAATGAGCGATGATAAAGACCCTGTTTAGAAAATTTTGAATCTAATTCCTGTGCATCAAGTCAATATGTTTTGCCGTTTCCTCGACAAGATTGGTGAATAACCGAAGATTTTGCCTAAATTTGGGCGTCATTTCATAATTGTTTCTTCTTCGATAAAAACACAATCTCAAATGTTTGTACATGGGTTAATTTTCAGAATATTGTAAAATTGAATGGTTACCGACACAATGTTATAGTTGCAATAGTAATCATAATAATACCAACAATGATATGAGTATCAGTACTGTCATGACACCCCGGGAAATATTCTTTAACACAGAGACTCCTTAAAGTATTTCTCGAAGAACTCCTAAGAATATTAAAAAGAAAGCTTTTCAAAAAGGCTCTTGAAACGCTAACAATATTTCAAAGATGCAAATGGTTTTCAAGATTACTGAGATTTCAAAGACTTCAAAAAACCTTCCCAAATAGATTCTCATGGTGTTAAATAATAAGAAGTGTATTTATCTGTCTGTCTATCTCTTGTATAAGTACATGAATCCAAGGATTATTAACTAGAATTTTTGTTTAAATTTAACTTGTTTCTATCGATCGCTTGTGCATGGTATTTGATCGTTGTCCCTGACCGCCTATTTTTCTTTCAGCTTTATTGATTGATTTATGTCGTATACATTTGTTTGATCTGTAAATGCTTAGCTGTGTCTTTAATCGAGCCCAAATTACGACATCCTATGTCAAATTTTCTATTCCTGCCCAGGATTATGCAATGAGCTCAATTAAGCTAGCTAGCTGGACAAGTGTTTAATGTGGGTTTGGTGACCGTTTACCATTGCACATAGCAATATATTAAACGGATATATGTATAAGCATACAAGGTGTCCCAAAGAAAAGTTCAGTATTCAATTGTAACAAATTTTTATAGATATACAGGGTGTTCCATACTATGTTGTTTTGTTTTTGATTACAGATTTGGCTTCAGTAGAAAAAATATAAAATTTTGATCTTCCTACCTGTACAACTAGGAAAGTTAGCGATAGTGGCTACTTAATTTGAAACAGGCTATACCTATATACAGGGTATTCCTAAATATGATGTGAATACGCTAAATCTTTGCCATACTTTATTCCTTAAAGTTCACATTAACATAGGCCCACAAACGCTTCGTTACCGATCTACATGGTGTTACAGTTCTACCCTACACAAGACACAATTTTCAATGCCAACTGTCAAAAGTAATAAAAACAATTTATTACCCAAATAAGGCCAGGACCATTTTAAAAATTATATTTTCATTTGGCCAACTACGGAAAATTCAGTTTTTTCGCGATAACGGTTCAATTCTTGTTTTACAGTCTAGCAGTGGCGCTCGAAAAAAAAAGTCAGGTATCAAATTTTAACATGACCCCCTGAAAAAACAACACCCTGTAGATTCTCACTACCATTAACCTGACCAATGATTTAAGGCCCTAAGCGAAACTTATATTTCAAATTTGAGCGAAATATCTCAAAAACTACAGAATAGTACGGTAAAACCACTGTAACCTTAGAAAAAGTATGCTTTGCGCAGCTAATATAGAAGGCATGGGAAGAGATTGTACACTACCAGTAAGAAGTAGTTCGTTTTTAGCCTCAGTGCGCTATTGATTATTGCTCAGTTTAATGTTAAGTTAAATGACTATTGTAGAATTGAGTAATGTGTTGTTAACTAGTAATAAATAATCGATAACTTTCTTAATTATATTGACATTAATACCGTGAGTAATGAGCAAATACTACTTCTGTTCTGTTTGTAGTTTTCTGTTCCGAATGTACATTATAGGCGAACCTGGTAAGAAACGCCGATCAAGTGCGGACGAATCCGAACACGCATGTGCAAATTTTCTAAGGTTACGATGGTTTTACTGTAATGATCTTGAAATTGTAACACTCTGTAGATCGTAACTAAGCGTTTGGGGACCTATGTTTATATGAACTTTGGTCATAAAATAAGCCAAAGAATTATCTCCTTCTGTATTTACATCACATTTAGGAACAGCTCCTAAAAATGCTTAAAATATTCTTTGTAAGCGCTTTCTAGAAGAATGTAAAGGTAGGGTGGGGGGGGGGGGGGAAGTCGCAGGCAGATTTTCGAGAAAGGTTCAAGATATATTTCTTCAAAGATTTCTAAGGTTGCCACGTAAAAATTTGAGGATTTTTCCAGAAATATACAGGGTGTTTTTAATGTTATTTTGAAAGTATGGGAAAGGCCCCAAAGTGTCACAGAAACATGGGCCTCTCGCTACCTTTCATTTTTTTATCAAGCTCAGATGTGAAATAGAGTTTTTAAAAAAGCACTGACCTAAAATTATCAATTGTAGGAAAAAAGAACTGTACAAACACTACATAGGAAGCTAAATATTAGAGCTATTCCGGAAGCACTGAGTTGTGAATGTACTAGTCAGTAGAAATATTCTCATAAAGAATCATTTTACTAGTACCTCAGGAAACGTGTTTGTGTCATTTTAACCCCAATTTCTAAAACTTATTATAATCAAATATTAGAAAACAATTTGTAAAGTACAGTACAATGTTGATAATCTGACATATATAGGATCACGCAACAGCGGGATGATCAAAGCATCCGGATTATCGAGAGTAATAGACTAAAAGGCCAATTTTACTATGAATGTAATGTAAATGGTTACATACTATACAATGAAATACAAAATATTGTTGCGGCTTTTTGGATATTTCGGTTTAAGCACCTAAAATAATGACGGGACACCCTGTGTACGAGAAGTATTTCAATTACAGTAAATCTGGAGAGAAATTCGAATAAACACACATAAACAATTGGTTTATTTCATTTGAATTTGTATTTCCGTACTTGTTTTTCCATTTTAGAATTGTAGAATTAATGATTATTTTCCTAGTATGTAAAATTACGTATTTGCGTATATGCGGTCAACTACACCACCCACAAAGCACCTGTCCAACTAGGTCAAACTTTAAATTAAGAATAATTTCTCCTCATATACATCAGGCATATGCTACAAAGAAAAATCCCAATATTGACTGAAATTTTTAATTTCAGACGTATACTCTTTACCAACCGTCGCGAACCATCGTCATTTTTTTTGCTTCTCATGTATTTCAGGGAACGCCACTTCCATCATAGAATAATCTTTGTACTCCGGTATTTACAAATAATGCGCCAATTACAATTAGACGCCGCCTGCGAGGGAACGCTGAAAATAATGCGCATATCGTTGGCCACCTGCACAACCCGTTATCTCCTCTAACAGCGACAATTCATTACAGTTTTGCTTGTTGTGCATTTACGTATAGATTTAATTACGAAAAAAAGCAGAAGTGGGATTTAGACATTTTTATCTAAGATGTTCCAAAATTGCTATTTACAAATTGCAGGAAACATCAAAATTGCACGATTATATCGCTGGAAAACAGTCAAGTTGATCCAGCGCTACAAAAAAACTTTCCGCCCCTGTTCAAATCTCAATTTAGCGGGATAACAGTAAAAGCGGGCAATTTGGCGGCATTATTAAATTAAATATACAGGATGTTTTGTACAGAGAGGAAATGATCTGAACAAAAGGCGTTTAGTCCGATGAAAAACTTCGACTGCGGACGGCCTTAATAGGCAATAAGGATTAAATTGAAAGGCTCATTAAGTACTTAATCTGTTTTGAAACCTAACAATAGGTGTCACTAAATTAACGGTCATTGTGTTGATGATTCGTGGACGAGAACACGTCAACGAACGTGATTTGCATATGGCGTTTTGTATAAAAATGAAAGTGGTATTCTTGTGGCAGTCACCGATTTTGATATTCTCTAGTATTCCTCTGCAGCTGTTCGTTATTCTTTCCTACAATTTTACATACTTTACTGATGTAGGTGTCTAAAAGCGAAGATACTTTGGAAATGTGCTTCACTGGGAACCGTACCATTGCCTCATATTTACCTGAACAAAAAGATTATGTCCCCCAGGAACATTTTTCATTATATGTCGTTCGATTTTTTCATTTTCCAAAATCGCCATCCCCCTGTCGATCAGAATGGGCGGCGGCGTCGCTTCGAAGTTGGTGCGAAAATCGGGCGGAGGTTTCTGCATATCGACTGTCGTTACTTTTAAGCTTATCGTTTTTAATTCTGCCAATAGGTAAAGGTCCATGAAGTACTCCTGACAAAATAGGCACGCTCCCTTCCGTCTGCCATCGATCGTTGATGCCTGTAACAAGACCATTTTATGTAAATTGAAGTACTTGATTGAATAACATTGTGACTATACCACACAAAAGGTAGTGGTTAGCAGATGTCTTCTGAAGTATTATGAGATAATCTTATATAAAAGCGATTCATTTATTAAATTATGTCACATTCTAAAGGAGTCTGTCACTGACCTTACCTCTCACTTTAGAATTAACGTACAATGGGATACAATTCAACACGAGAGTAAAATATCATCGTGGCCTAAATACTTAATAAACTGCCTAATTATCGAATAGAAACGTAATTTCCTGATAATTACGTTAGAACTCAATTTTTTTTATTGCTGCCATCCCAAAAAGGTCCCACAATTGCGAAACAATAATACATTATTCATCTCGCTTTCATATATTGCAACCGATAACGTCGATGTCAATCATCACGAAACGAAATCCTTCCAAATGTATGGAATTCTAAGAAGTTGAGTTACGCGAGCGATTTGTAACATGTGGTTAACAAACATTACATCATCAACCATAAATATAGCATTCTAACCGTTATTACCAATTAATGTCGCTTTAGTGGTAGTAATTAAAAATTATACATTTTATTTCAGCAAGGTTTGGATGTATGTATTGTATAGCGATCCTTCTTGAAGTTGTGTTCCAAAAAAATGCAAAAACGATATGAGATACCTACATGTTGCCATAATCGGTGAGAAAGTCTACGCACTATCAAACCTCGATTGCAGATTTCCTATAGGCAGCAATATACACCGCATAGAATTAATTGCCTTCGTCTACTCAACCGTCCCCTTTTTCCTGAACTCTTAAGGAAAAAACTGCTTCAACTAATAAATTCAATATCGTTGTTCCCCGGCAACAATCGAAATTCCGCTCAGTCGCCCGAACTGATAACCACCTGCGTCGTTTATCTCGCACATGGCATTCTTATCGCAAAACCAATTAATTTTAGTCCGATAAGAACTTCTTTTACAAACACCTGACCTGATCTTTTAACTCTTCACAAAAATTACTACCAAATATCCCCCTATTTAGGAGTTTGAAATTATTATTATTATTCTCATACCAACTAAATACACGAAATAGAATTAAATGCAGTAAACAATTACCGACTATATTTACAATAAGACACTAACATTAAAACAATTCAACAAAACTTTCCCATTATGTGTCGAAAAAAAAAGAAATAACATAAAATGAATTATGTTACATACAGGATGTCCCGACTACCATTTCCAACCGAATGAAATTACGTTAACAACGCGTATTTTTACACTACAAGGTGACTCGCTCTCATCTTCAGCATTGTTTCAATCTAGAGAAACGACATCCTCATGTAGTCTGCACAGCATTATATACTCGATTATATATTACTTTGGACCATCGTGTGGGCCCACTTGGAAGAACGGGGAAATAAGAGGTTAATTTTCTTGTTCATCAATTCTCATGATTTTTGGGGGAGTTTTTTATTTTCCAAATATTTTTCATTTTCAGATTTTTTTTTAAATTTTTGAAATTTTTTTTATGTTATAAGCCCACCAAGCTTGGCCCCCTGAAAAAGTGGAAAATTCTAGATATCATAATGTGGTAATTAAGCTGGAAAATTTTGGACGCTTTAGGACATAGTAATCAAGCACGTGATCGAGATACAAGTGTCAAAAATTAGTACCCTCGTTAGTACCTACCTACCTAATTCACATTGCGCACTTCCTTGATTGCGCAAGTATTTTTGTTGATCCTAAATAAGCTCAGTAGTAGCGATTCCTACAATGTTGAAAGCGCCCTCTATCGTTAATGCCTAGAAGAAGAAAACCGACAAATCAGTTTCATCCTTGTCAGATCGCGCCATTGATCGTGGTCTGCCGTAAGAACGAGTACCGCCAGGTGGCAAACGATTTTTTGTGCATTAAAAAAATACAATTATTATCACGTAAAGAACGTCGAAAACCAGAACGCATAAACGCGTCTATTTTTGAGCCCCATTAATCCTTTAACTCCCGCATTAAACCTTACAAGTTTACGTTCACAAGTTACGTAACGTGGCGCTAAACTGCGTTTCAACTATATTTAAAAGTGCACGGCGTTTTTAGACCTAATTAATATTCCATAAACGTAAAAGGCGATGTCCCTGATAGTGGCACATAATCCTACTTAACGTAATAAAAGATACGCGCCTATTTCACAAAGACGACGCATGGGGACGTGATAAAATATACAAATTTACAAAAGGGGGATTAAACACCACACTAAGCTCGTATAAGAAAAATACTTGGCTCTTGGTATCAAGTGATGAAACGGGCCACTGTTGTTCCAAAATAGGTAAAATGCAAGTTTCTTCTACGCACCGAATACTAACATCGTACGCTTAAATAAAACATTTTTACAGAAAGTACGTGTTTAGAATGTGGCCAGCAGGTCTCTATTTTGCCGTTAGCCGGAGTAAAATGTATAGTTCGCCGACATTAAAATACGAACACGGATCTTTATTAAATAATTACAAAGAAAGTAAGTACCTACCCAAATGTGTCATGTTTATAAATGTGAAAGTATACATCGATTAATCTTTATCTATTTTTGGGCACTTGCACATATGTTATGAGGGAACGAGATAGTAGAAACAGTCGGAGCGAAACTGGGAGAAGAGTCGTGCATGGCAAGGTTACATGTTCAAGAGAAGCAATACTAAGCAACACAAAACAAAATTTAAATAATTTGAACATTTTTTGAATTTTGTTTAGATCTTTTTGAATCATTCCCTGTGTTATATTTTTGAAAAGAGAATGTCAACTTTTAAATTACAATATACAGGGTGTTCAATTGGAAACAATGAGATCAGGTCCTCACACCTCGACTGCACCCAAAGAACAACTCTACAATATTATGTGGTAAACATTTTTACATGCGTGGAATAACAAAATATGCCAATATATTTAGTTCATAACACGCAAAGCAATAAATGTATCAAACTGTCTGGAGGGGAACGAAGTATAAAGACTTAACTTATAGCTTATACACAGAGATCTCCATTATTGATCTAGGAAATATTTCAATTGTGAACAGATCCACAACACTGGTAATTACTGTCCGTACAAATAATACGCACGCTTACCATATTTCCATAAAAAATTATTTGAACCATCTTAAGTGGTTTCTTAGGTACTATGCGATCAAAAAAGAGTTGCTGTCGAGTCACCTTTAGAATTTTTGCTTAAATGGGAAATTATATTTACCTTTAACTTTCAAAGAGTACTCGACGTCAATCCTTTTTTGATGATCCCCCGTTATATTAACCCTTAAATAAAGCAAATCACATTGAAACCGGTTGACCCATTGGTAAGCAGTTAAAGCAACAGAAATGCAAATATTAGACCTATGCATTAATAAAAATGTATTGGATAATATTTTTGACTTCATAAAAAATATAAACGTAGTTATTCAAAAAATTGTAAATTAATTAAAAATATACAGGGTGTTTCACAGGTAGGCTAAAATATACTGTTTCCAGATTTTTAATAAATTAAAAATTAATTCGTTCGGTGTTGCAAGGTTCCGGTTATCATACAAAAATTCATGATAAGGTTTACTATAGTTATTCAAAAATTAAAGAAAACATTGTATTTAGGAACACTATACAGGCTGTTTAACAAGTAGACGGAATCCCACTTTCGAAATTTTTATAGAGAACCACATTTTTTAATGAGTATATTTTAATCTAAAAAGATACCATAGTAAACTATCTTTTTCAAACACCGGAGGGATGATATAAAAAAATAAGATTCAAAAAAATTAAAAAGATTAAAGTAGATTTAAAAAGGTTACTACAAAAAAAAATTCAAAAAGATTTTAAATTTTTTTACATCTTTTGAATTTTTTTGAACCAATAGTGAATTTTTTACAGAATTTAATATGCTATTTTAGATTAAATCATACAGGCGTTCCTTACAAAAAATGAGGTTAGGTTCGATAACTTCTTTGTCTGCCCCCGTATACTTATTTTGAAAACGGCAGATTGTTCAACAGTATTATAAAGAAACTTTTGTAATACACATTTTTTTATTTCGCTCCGTATCTCTTAGTCGAGTGAATATTTTTAAATTTCGATTTACTATTTTAAGTTTGACCCAAAAAGGGCATATAACGTCTATATTACTTTTTTGATAGTACAACTAATAGTTACGGAGGTACCCTATAGATGTATCGAAAATGGGGCACTCAGTGCATTAAAAAATGTTCAAAATGCATTATTTAAAAATAATTTTTTTTAATAAGCTAATCAGTGTACATATTTATATGAAATATAGGGTGGGCCAATAGTGTGTGGACGGATCCTTGTGGGTTTATTAATGTACATTTTTAAAGTTCGCCGCTTGGACATGGTGATCGGCCGGAACACACATACAGGGTGATCCATATCAAAGTTACATACTTTTTAATGGAACACCCTTATATATTATTATATTGATTCCTCGGATACTATTGGCCCACCCTGTATATGGAGTGGCTCATCCATTCGCTTTCACTTCTCCGGTTTTGAACTAGAGGTTGCTCTCAGCGGTTTGCATTAAAGTATAATATAAACAAATGTTTCGCTTGAACCTCTCCAGCCATGATTTATTTTCCGAAAATTACTACTAGTATAGTCAAGTAGGTCGCAACCCTATATTGGTTGCGGAGTGGGGACTAAAAATGCATACATCGTGCGTAAACCAAATTGGGCTCTCTCCTGTAACTTTGGTAGAATTAACGATGTGAATATAACTTGAAGGGTCATTTTTAATAGTAAAAACGAATTTTAAAAAAATGAGGTTAGGTCCTATAACATTTTGGTTCGACCCCGTATACTTATTTTGATAATATAGGGTCATTCTGAGATTGACCATTTTTTGATTTTCCCCCGCATGTCTTAAGCGAGTGAATATTTTAAAATTTTGATTTGACCATTTTAAGTTTGACCCAAAAATAGCATAAATTCGTTTAATAGATACCCTATAAGTGTCTATTTAAATGAAAAACTACATAATAGAAACAAAATATGGATTCAAAGAAGGTTTAAAAAAATTTCAACAATATTTTTGTATTTTGTCAAATTTGAACTTTTTTAAAATATTCTTGAATTTTTTTTTCACTTGTTTGATAGCACAAACATTACGCAGATGGCCTATAAAAGTGTCAAAAATGGGACACACACATTTAGGGTAATTTTGGCTATACCAAAAAAATTTTCGCTATGTATAAGGCATGATTATATAAAGTTTGTAACAGGGGAAGTCACTGATCGTTTTTTTTTTACTTTTTAGGGTAATGTGAGATTTTTGCCCAACTATGGCTAGCTCAACTTTTACTAAAATACTTCGATACAATTTCTCTAGTAACATAGATTTATTTGTTTCCAACCTGAAAATAAAAAAAAAATCACTTCCGTCTTCGAATACTTTGGTAATAAATCAATACACAAAATCACACATGTTGACATACATTGAAATTTAGATAAATCGATCAATTCCTTCTCTCACCTACGGCCGTAAAAAAACTTGTACTAGCTTCATTGAAACATCCAGTACCTATCCAAAATTTAAATAATCCCCTTAAATAAACTATAGAAAAATATTAATAAATATCTGCTTTTTTACACTACTACTTGAAAACTTAAAATTTATAGATTTAACTTAGTTAGAACATTTTCGGTACTTAATATTGATTTTAAATAAAAACTTATTATCTTGTTCTGAGTGCATACACTGAATATTGATTACAGTGGAAAATTCCTTAAAAAATACAAATAGGTACAAAATGATTAGACCGAGTCTTTAAAGAATATTTCGAATTCCTGTTTCGACGTCAAAATTCCAACCAGACTCAAAAAGAACACATGACTTGCATGGTGCCCACATTATTACTTTTTTGATAGAACAATTGCAAGTGTCGAAAATGCAAAATAAAATTAAAAATGGGCGTTTTCGTTTGAAAAAAAAATATGTGTTTGGGGGCCTACATGTATTTACCATAAAAAACTGCCCTAAAAAATAAAAATCGACGAGGGATTTTTTCCAAGAAATTTAATTATTGAATTTTCACATTATTTCTAGGACGCAGTGTATATGTAATTTTGTCATTAATGATAAAATTAAAATTGTTTTCATTGTCTTATCTAAAATCCAGTGTAAAATATATCATTTATCGAGAATTGTTTAATGTCCTAATAAATTCCGTGATTATTTAGTACTCTCGACTTCTTGTAACTGCCTGACTTCTAACAAAAGGAACGTGTAGGTATAGGTACTTCGGATATGTTCGGGTAGTAGACCTCTCAATTTCAGTTGATTTCCATTGGTTTGATTCCTGGGTATCGATTCCCGAAGTTAGTCGATATGCTCCGTGATGTGCATGTGATGTGACCGGCTGCCATGACGTCATGATCGTATACGATAGGGATAAGTTCAAGTTTAGCTGCATTCCCGAATCGCGAACAAACTGTATGCGCTAACCAATCACAGACAAGAATTGAACTGTCATTTGTCAGTTTTGTATTTTGTTTCGTTTTTGCATTAAGGATACTGTTATTAATAACCAGAAAATCCTCGAACAATTCCATGTTTTATTTCACAGAAAATATGTGAATTTATAGGTTAGGGCACTGAATAACCTCTATAGCAAAACAGCTGCAAGATCCGTCCTGTAGCTGGAACTGCGCATGACTTTCACGCAACGAGTGGTCTAGACCAGTCGTTGCGTTCGATCAACTTTTCGCTCGATGTGGTAGGTTCGAGAATGCAGTGACATTCACGTTCACATCAAGGTCAGTCGATGTGAACAAAGCACATCTTCGGGAATCGCGCCCCTGGAACAAGCGGGTTTCTTGGAAAAACGTTTTACGATTGCGCAATAAACGACTTCCCCCGAACCCGTGGACTCTTCCTTCGAAGAAATTTATTGCCTTTGTTTTTTTTAAGTACTAAGTTCTAAGTCGGACCGTGTCCTTCTGGACGGCGCCACTTAACCACTCCTAAATATTGTGAAATACAATACAATCATAGTCTAAGCGTATCATGACGGCGTGGCGATAAGACAATTTTGCAATACAACTTCAACAACGTAATCAACAATTGTCTTTTTTATCGATATTCATTGTCTGTTCGATGATATTGACTTGTAAACGAAAACATCCATTCACCAAGGCGCTAGATACAACAGAAACCGTTACAATACAGTCAAATTTGAATTTACAATTACCTAACCGATTTTATCAACGAGGCAAATAAAAAAGAATTCTTTATTACAGCATCAATTTAAATGAATTACCGTGTTTCGCAAAACGAAAGTGCAATAAACCAAAACTACACAACATAAAACAAGATTGTGAGATTAGAGCGCCTGCTATCAAACAGTTTATTTGGTCCGTTTCGTTTTTGAAAAAAGCTTTCACTGCTCCCACCTTAGTGATAAATTTTCATGAATATTAAATTGTGCGTAATTACGTAATTATTACGCGATTAGTTTGGTACGTGAGAGATGTGTGCATTTTCCAATTGAAGCGAAAACGTCGTGTCTTTATTGTTTATTACATGACGAACTATACACTAAAACCACTTTCATCTAAGCTACCTACCGGTGATAAACAAAATGGAGAAAAATGTGAAAGCGACCTAGAAATGAAGATTAAAAAATTATATTGTCACAAACATCTCGTGATGATAATTCAAAATAATTGGGCGAGGTTAATAGCAAGGTCGAAGCCACGCTAATTAAGGAACTACCCAATTTCCAATTAAAAATCCACTTGTTGATTGTGTGGAAGCGATTAGAACCGTCTGGAAAGGCAGTCCCATATTATTCTTTACGTTTCTGGCAAAATTGCTAGTACCTATTAAACGCGAATTATGAGTACTTTTGACGAACTTTGGCACGGTTTTTAGAATTTTACACGAGTACCGTGGGGTGGTTAGTGCAAGATGGGTTCCGCGAAAGCTGTCGCCATTCCAAATGTATGTCCACGTAGAGACCTGTAGAGGAAAAATAATGGCAACCATTTTTTTGGGAGGAGAATTTTACTGATTGATTATATAAATGAGGGTGGTACGGTAACGGGAGACTATTATGCAAACCTGATGCATCGCCTTAAGAGCTGCGGAAAACTGTCGCAAGGTGTCTTGTTGCTCCACGGCAACGCACCAGTGCACAAGTCCAGACTTTCAAAAGCTGCTGTAGCTGATTGTGGGTTCGAAAAAATTGAACGTCCGCCTTATAATCTAGATCTAGCACCCAGTGGCCATTTTTTGTTCCCGAATCTAAAAAAAAACGCGAAGGGGAATACAATTTAGAAACAATTACGAACTTATACCAGCTGATGGGGGCCATTTTACGGAAAAACCAAACGAATATTTCTCTTTTTCACTAGTCCGTTCAAACTCACAGTTTAACTGGGAGCTTGGTGGATTAAAAACCCCTATCTTTACTCACCTAAAAACAACGCAGCTCTCATGTTATGCAAAATGTAAAAAAAGTATACGAAACGAGTAAGTGCGTTTTACCGCTTCATGAACAAAATTGGTAAATGAATAAGAATTTTGTGCAGATAGTGAGTCAAAACTTTGAATAAGATCATACCACAATGCCAATGTTGGAATAGGATTTACCCAAAATTCGCGCCTTCCCAAAAAAATTAATTTAAACTTATCATCTTTTGTTATGCGATTTCTAATACAGGGAGTCCCACAAGTAACGCAAAAAATTCGTATCTGATGTGTTTTCAAGCGATCTCGATGAGTAATATAAGATTAGCATATTTTTGAGTCATATTTGACAGACCTATGACGTCATAGATATTTTTTTAATAGCGCCCCCAATTTGTTTAGCACACTGATGCATTTTTTTTATACAGGGTTCAAGGGACACCTGTACGGATGAGAATGAGGAGAATATGGCAACACCTCAGCAATTCAATAAATTATTAGAAATAATTGCTAGTCACAACTCTCCACTCACTCACTCTAAAAATATTCTAAGGTCAATGTAATCTTCTATGTTATCTAAAATTAAGCAAATTAAGATAATGACTGAAACAGTGACAACCATCCCATTAGAGCCGCACCTAATTACCAACTTTCCTCGCGTAAACCGATCGCACATCTCCATAATCCAAAAAAGGCAAAAAAATCGCAACCCGACCTATAGAAAGTGCCCGACGCCTTTTACTTCAAACTTTGGCGTAAATATTTCGTTTTACATGGTCATAAAAAGTGGAAGTAATTGGATTTAACTTTCCGCATTATAAAAAAATACATAAACGGTGAATTTTTTCCACGTATAAATAGTATATACTTAAATCGTTAGCACTTCATCACTAAATCGAAACGAGGCTCGCGTGCGTAGCCTTGACGTCGACGAAATTCTCTTCCGATTGGATTTAAATGCAACATTTTGACAAAGAGCAAGGTGGGTCTGTGACCCCCCATTCAATTCAAGTACGTTAACCTATTTTGGTAACGCACACAATGACGTAATTAAATTAAACTCGTACAACAGTTTCGGTGTTAGCGCTTTAAGAGCTCGTATTTTCGTGAAGAACGTTGCGAAATAATTTCATGTGTTGTCGGCGTATGGCCCACATTCGGGGTACTTTAAATTTCGAAACAGAAAAAAAAATTGGATCTATTTCTTGGTACCGACTCGTGCGCGACCTCCGAAACTGAAGTTGCGTTTAGAAATCGACATCGGCAAAGTTTTTAACGCAAGAGATAAGATGGTCGCAATGTTCTGCTTTTACTATACACTGTGTCCAAGAGAAGGTTGTCTATCATGGGGATCTCATAAAGGATACGACGATGGTCAAATTACGGAAAAGATGCGCAATTAAAGAGTGTGAAGGAAACCAGAAAATTCCGATTATTTCCGAAGATGTGCCAAAAAAACCGAAATTTGCCCATTTCGTTTTTATTTTTTAGCGCATTTTTTAAGAATTAAAAAAATGTACTATTGTTTGCGTTTTGTTCGCCCGTCCTTCTACCGCTCTGAACTACTTCTAGGGGAATGGTCCTAGAGTCCTGGTAGGTAGCCTTGAAGGTGTGCCAGACGGCCATTAAATTTTGCTGTCTAAAAGGGGGACCCCCCCACGAATTATTTCCTGAGATGCTGTTTTTGTAAGTAAAACGTGCATAACTTTTACATACGACAACCAATTGGTTTCAGATTTTGCATACGCATGCCTTAAATGGTGGTACGGGGTGGAGGGGGAGGGGGAGTGGAACTAGTTTTATCCTTCATGCTACTCTAATGAAAGGTCTCAACGAAAGGAACTAATTTCTACCAACCATAGCCCTCCTCCTCGAGCTCTTATCGTGATCCGGGTATATTCCCTTATACCTCAAGAACGGATTGTCGGAAGAGGGTACTCACAAAGGGCGATTGAAACGTCTACAAGAAATATATCCATTGGTGATGTCAAAAAAAAGCTATTTCGGTTAAAAAAAATGCGCTTTATCTGCACAAGACCTGTGCACAATTTATACTTGTTTAGTTTTTAGTACACACTATCCATATTATTTGTGTCTAGTAGTTTTGAACAGCATCCCACTGGTACCAACCTACTACAAATCATCTGTCTTGTCGACATCAATACCAAGGCTCAGATAAGGTATAATTCGAGGCTTCGTATGCTATTATTTGTATTTTATTTATATTCGTAGAAAAGCATTCCCCATTACTTGCTCGTTGAATACTATTGTAGCGGATTTTCTAGAGCGATATCAAGGCGCCATCAAGTCGCTACCAAGTCGATGAAGGATTAGTCACCGGTGATAAGAAATTAAAGCGGTACTTTTTGTATTGTATATAGGCAAATTTAATTGTATGTAGTGTGATAGAACCGAATTTGCCCGATAAAATTCGATTTAAATATTCCCGAAACCAACCCTGGCGCGACGAAAAAAGTCAAGATTGCGCTTTGTTTCGTTTCCGTGGAACACGTGTTTTTTTTCTTCTCTGCTCTACATTGAAATGGGCCATAATTTACAATAAAAGTGTCAAATATAACGCAATACGAGGGAACTTAATGATCCCTATCGACCCGACATCTCGGAGCGCGATCGATATTAACAATTTTCGTCTAGGATTTGTTTAAAAAAGGGAAGAATTGGGCAGAGGTATTTGTGCTTTTGTTGAGAGCAGAAGTAAATTTTTACGTTTCGAATAGTGAGTGCAGCTTCGACAATTACAAAGGTACTCGTTTTTTTTAATCTCTACGTCTATTGCCTCCATCTAATAAATAATATCATCATGTTCGATTATTTGCCAATTTAATGTTATTCTCGTACAGCATGATTATTGCCATTTACAACACATTCTACATAAATATGTTGTCAAATTTACAGTACTCCTTTGTTCCAAAAGCTGGCAACTTGAATTACTGACCGATTTACGTGTTTTTATTTATATTTAGATACTGCATGTTCCCTTAGAGGCGATATTCAATACAAATATGCAGAACTACATTTTAATTTATAATTGAATTTATTGCAGCACATTTCGCTTTTGTTTGCCTGAACATGTTACCGTGTATTTACAGGGTGCTTCGTCTGGGAGCGAGTGACATACGCTAGGTGGTTGATTGTTACATATTGCACTTGGCATTGAGAATTAATTACTTGATACTAATGTTTTGCCACGACATGTTCCTTTGCTTTATTATAATGTCATATTTAACGTTATGCTTCTACTATTTATTTGAACCGGGTGATTATGATTATTAATATTTGTTTCGAATATGTACTGTACTATATTTGATATTGATATTTGCTACCGATATTTAATCTCGATTTGACGTAGCAGAGGCTGGCTAAAGTTCAGAACTGACATACGCAGAGATACATCTTTGTTTTTTTGTGTCTTTGAAAAGAGCCATCTTGTCGATATTGCTAATCAATCCGATCAGTCGATCCCTGACATGTAGTGACCGAATATTGGTTTTGTGTCCGTCTTTGTTATGCCAGTGCAAATATGTCAACTGTCAACGCCTACATAAATTCTGTATATTTTGTTTATGATTATGTATGCGTGCGAGTTTGTCGTTTGTTGCTCTGTGATTTTTATTATATCATGATTTGTCTTTTGATCGGTTACTGTCAGTACTCATGATAGAGAGCCTGGAGTTCGGTAATTTATAACCCGGCACTTTATAACTATAGTAGGTTGGACTGGCCCTAGAGATGTGTGAATGAAAGAGTTGGGGTCCCGCTTAGTCGTACATGGGGCTGCCGGCTAAGCCCGGCCTCACTTGCGCAGGGATTCGCTAAAAGCGTGCGGCGTGTTCGCGTTGTGACCTTTTGTTTGTGTTATCAATTATCCTTCCTATGTGAAAGGCTCTTCTGAGAGGCCAACTCCTAGCGATTTCATACAATGTTCACATGTCATGACCAGAGCAACTAAAGACTACTCGGTGTGGGATTTGGACTGGCCATTCAATATCCAAACCTATTATATGAATTTATTGTATTGTTTTTAATGATGGTTTTTGTTATGTGTGTGAAATATTGATTCTTTAGGAATTCCAGCGGAGCCTGTGATTCAACATGATCCTAATTTACTTGATAATCATCATAATATGCATTCATGCCATTACAGACAACTAATTAGGCTATAAAGTTCAACATTAATTTGTTGGCTAGGTTTTTTCTTGGTCAGTTCTTTTTTCCCAGCCTATTTTTATATTTGTACTCGGTGAACTACCATTTTCTAAATTTAATCTTGCAATGCGAATTATTTGGATTAAATTTCCGTTTTTAAAGCATGTACTTGTTTTATTTGTATTCCATACTTGATCCTCGCTCCGCCAGGCAACACATATTTTGTAGCGACTCCTAAAAACAGAACGTAGTAAGTTGGTCCTATTATTCTGTTATTCAGGTTAGGTAGCTTTGTCTAGACGATCACGTGCCATGGGGTTCAGTTAGTTTGAGAGGGAAAGTTTTGAATTTAAATCTTGAGTTGCGCAGTCTCTCGGGGCTGGCCTGGGCACATTACAGAATTAGTCTGAAAATTGATGAGTGATTAATACTGAAATTCGTGCTCGCGTTATAAATTTATGCTCCGCTCCGGCTGTTTCTACTATCTCGTTCCCTTACAAAATAAACAAATAATTGCTGGAGCCCTAAACAATTTTTTATCAATGACGATGATTCATGATGGGCAAATTATACGTTATGTAAATGGGTCCAATAAGAAAAATTACAGAAATTCTTTATTAACATTAACACGCGCAGACCTTTAGCGATTAAATAATACGCCCGTCCGAGGAACATCTCCGTGTTCATACGTTGTATAAAATGAAGAGTTTTACCTATCGCAAGGATACTCCCTCTATACTAGACTATACTTGACAAATTATGACATGTCTTCCCAGATTAAGTAGCTCCTAATCACTTGAACAGCAGCTTCTTTACCTTTCCTCCAGGTCAAAGATATAAATCTGTAAGTTCGTACTTGCCGATCAAAATTCATTAATATGCGTTCTGATTGGAGGGATTCTCATTGCCCTTCATAACTTTTACAGTTTTCGAGATTTAATTTTCGTAGACGACCTGTACGCTAGAGCGACCGTTTTTCTTCTCTGTTTTTTTTCTTTCCTATCAAAGCCATTCAGAAAGACGGAAACGGACCAGGACTGCTCTCAGCGGTCGAGATCTTTCGTGCCCGTGCACCACCAACCGCAATCTACCATTCTTATATTCCGTAATCAACCCCCGCCAACAAAATCGAACGAGAATAAACGAAAACTTGGGTGTTCTTACCCATCCCACGCTACCCAAACAAGTTTGGTTGTCGCCATTAAACCTACTTGAGTTTACTATTCACATGATGCGGTACATTGTTATAATCATTATGTTAGTGATACATTTTCTACAGGAAATTTCGAGAAAACTTCTAGCTTGCGGATGGGACATACGTTATCCGGTCTCCCCATATCTCCAAAAAATCATTAACCTCGAGACAAAATGGACATCAGGGTAGGAGGGGTGTTAATTAAAAAGCAGATTTTACATTGACTTAAAAAAAATAAATGCAGTTACGACCAGAGCTGCTGATCCTCTACCACACATTTCGCAAATGTTAGATAAATTATGCGACGGGAAAGCGGTTCTTCTATTGATCTTATTGGAGAATCAACAGCACTTGAAAAAAGCAGGATGTGATTTTTCCCAGTGCAAAATATCGGTGAAATTCATTAAGTATCAGTGATGTCCGTGAAGTTTTTGGTGAAATACGAGTTGAAATATAGGTATTAAGTGTCGGTGAAGTCCGTGAAGCATTGGTGAAGTCCGTGAAGTACTCATGAAGTATTGGTGAAATACGTGAAGTATGAAGTTTGGTGTACACGATTTTGCCTAGCGATTTGCCCCTCTTAAGAGCGCATATTGAAGAATCAAATTGGAAAAGAATGTAAAAGAAATTGCTTTCGCGTTTCAGGGGGAAGGGCCGTTTCGATTTACTCGTATGCAACATGGCAAAAGTTTTCTGATAAAATATTAGAAATAGATTTAAATTGAATAAATTAAATTTTATACATACATACAAAAGATCAAACTCGATTGCTCGATGCCCAAGAAGTATTTAGGTCGCGCAAAATATTTTTACCCAAAAGATGTCAAGATCGTTATTTCTGCATAGATTTTCTTGGTAAAAAAACTTCGTACCAACTTCCGAGTTTTCGCTACACGAAAGCTTATGGGTTCCTTCTCGGGTTCCATTATGAAAGTGGTGTTGTGCTCACAGTAGTGCGTCCGTTTGCCCATCTACAAACGTATCGACTTTAAAAGTAGTCTGTCCGTCTGCCCATGTGGGTGCGTTGTGCTGGCAATACCCACGTAGTGGTGGATTTCGTTTACTTGTTTTTACTACTGTTCTTAATCAGCAACAAATTAGCACTGTTGTCTTGCCGATGGGGATGGCACATTTTTCTCCACAAATTAAGACAGCACTGAAAAAGTCTCGATTCTGGCATGTAAGCTACATATACATATGTTAATTAAGAGGATTTGGGAACTTTTACGTAACCTTCAGCATCTCCATTTTTTAATAAAACCACCTGTTGACACTTCTATGCTAATCCAGGCGAAAGCTGAATGAAAAACAAGTCGATCGTCCAAATTATGTAAACTGTTCGCAAAAGGTGACACAAATGTAGGTATATGGAATCGAAACTATTGTTTAGTAACAGAATACTTCAATGATGAAGCAAGAGCTATCCATAGATCAATATTACGTATGCACCGGCATCCTTTCATTTTACCTTAACGTGACTCATTTCTGTTTGACGACTGACTCACCCAAATGCCAGTCTTTCTCGCGTAATGAGATGACGCTATCAGACTATCACGTTTTAATGTGGGAGAACAAATTGAAATTTTTGAGACATATCCGTATAATATTGCGTAATATGGAAAAATGATAAGATTATCAAAAATTCTAATTCAAATTTATTCGGTTTGTGTAATCTACCTCGCTGACCGACCGAACTCGGTATTTCTACCGCAAGATTAATCGTCACGGCGGAAGTTTCTCCGTGATAATAAACATGTGATCGAAATTATTGAGCGACAACTTTATTTATGACGTTAATTTATTATTGATAAGAAATGAGGTTAATAAGATCGTCTCTTTACTGCAGAGACTTGTTATAACTAGACGGCGCGTAACGTAGATTTTACTATAAACGCCTGTTGTCAAGATAGGATAGGCAACCAACTGTTCATCGCGGGGCAGACGTACGTTCTGAAGCTTGCTTTAGCCATGTTTATTCTAAATTTTAGTAGCAAAAAAAGATAACATATAGCTGTTAACTGTTTTAATCGAATTTATTGGTATTTTATTTGAACTAAATTGGTATATAAAACTGCCTTACTCTAGTCGTAATTTGATTTATATATGTATTTTGGTGGTGAACACGTATGGAAAAATATACTCTTAAAACTAAAGATGTAGGTAGTAAGATATGATTATTTAGCGGATTTTGATTCAATATATGCCTATTCAAAAACCCAAATGGGCTGTAACTGTTATTTATTTTTCTTAGACTGCTGATAACCATTTTGTTTACAACGCGGTGTGGTGTGGATTGAATGAAAAACCTGAACACATTTTCAGCAATTTGGAAAATTTTTAATACATCGCTTGATACGTGCAACAATCCTCCACGATTTTTTCTAGTTAAAAGCTTTGAATGACTTTCTGATGCGAATATCGCATCTGCACATATGGAACATTTAACAGACTTAGCTATTTTTTTTGTAGAAAACCTGAAATATACTCAGTACCAGTAAGTACTTATTTACGTCTATACCTAATAGGCAAATTGCAGTTGTCTTGCTGGTAAAGGATGTCGAATAGTTCTACGTTATTTTAAGTGAATGGGAAAGTCGAAAACGCTCGGTATTGCATTATTGTTTAACACCTTCGTAGGTACCTTTCTAAAATCGGCTTCATTCCCCGCAAATGCACTATGGTGGGAGTAAATTTTTCTCTTCGAATGGCTCTGATCCATTGGCCCTTTAAACTTTTATCCGTTGAAAATCAGCATATTATTTAAAAATTTATCGACAGAGTACATGTTGATAGGCACAAGTTAACCTAAGTTTATTGGTTTATTCTCAACAGAAATTTATCTGTTCACTAATTCGAGCTAATCACGAGAATGATTAATGAACGGAACATCTAAAATAACAGCTTATTTCATTATATTGCATATCATCTCAGCGATTTTTGCCCCGCGGTGCATTGTGTGTTGCATACTGTGTCGACAACACCTTAGATACGTTAAGCGCAGTCTAGTTATAGCAAGTCTCTGCTTTACTGTGACACGCTAGGAGAAAGCGTCTAAATTTCTATCTTCACTTTGTGTTGAAACGAAGATTAAACGATGGAAACGTAAAAAGGAAATATTTTTCCTAATTATTACCCATTCATGAATCTGGCCGAAAAGGGGATATCCGGTACTGCACCGTTGGGAAAGGCGACGAGAATGTAACCGCAGTCTAATTAGCGAACGATATTTAATGCCTGGAAATTGTACCAGAAATACTTCCGCGCTTCCGAATGCCCAAAGAAGTAAATAAAAGAGGTCCTTATATGACACCATGTGACACATCATGAAATGGTGCGAACTACTTAGATAGCGTTTTGGTTTCTGAAGCGTAGTATTTCGCAATTTCCATCATGGTTCTCTGCAGTTAAAAATCAACACTGAACAATACATAGTAAATCTTCAGTGGTTTTTCAGCACCAGATGGTATGTTGACAACCTTTGCTATAGTCAAGACAATTGACTTTTGCAGTACCTGATCTGCTAAATCGGGAAGAGACAAAATAATTTCCGAAAGACAATGGCGAAACAATTTATTTACAATCAATAAAGGTGTAAGTTTAGTTTTGTATCTACTGACATACATTCGTCGTAAACAATGCAAACGTAATAAAATACCTGCATCACTAATGAGTTTTTTTTGCGATTTTGAAACATGTTTGTTTAAATACAGTTAAAACTCAAAAATCTCAAAAGCGTATAATGCTAAACAGTGAACTTCAAGGTTGCTGGCTTATTAATTTTCTCTCACGAGTTGTAGTCGCTCATGCCTTAATTAACCACGTGATTTGTGGAATGGCTATTTTTGAAAATTAAAAATATTTAAAAGCGAATTACTACGGCTATTTCTGTTATCTATCCGATGCAGTTTGATAACAATTTTTGGAATAGCGGTGTAACCGGAACTCGTACCGAATGATGAGAAGGAACTTACCTTGAGAAAGGATTTGGGAAGCGAAAAGTTCGTTTTTCAGCCTTGCTAAAGTCTTGGTGAACTATTGAGAGTCAATAAAGTTTAAATATTTTGATTTCCTTTCGAATTGCCACAAATATGCAAAAATATGCACATGGTTTATTTGGTATTCCAAATAGCAACAATATAGTTTTAATTTTAAGTTAGCAATATCCTACAGCCAGAGATTTCGCATTGAAGATAGGAATAACGATACAGTAAATATGCAAAAATATGCATATGGATGGGTAACGTTGCGATACTAATTATATCAAATGGTGTGTTTGATTTTAAATATGCACAAATTCGCCTTTAAATACATCCAGAAAAATTTATGCACATGGCGTTCATCTTATGATGTTTCAGTTAATTTTATATGATAGATAACCTCCAACGTAAGTACAACTCTTTCGATGAAGATTTAACTGTTAAGTAATATTTAAAGTTTGTAAAAGGTACTTCGTTACAAAATTGAGACTGAAATGCCCAATCGTACTTTTTGAAAATTTGGGGATAAATATAAAACTACAGTTTTAGGTCGTAAACTGTCATACACTGGAGTTTTTTTAGGGGACGATAACCCAAGACTGGTCCACTAGTCGAAGTAGGTGTACATTTCACTCGAAATAGTCGTCGAAGTACCTTTCAAAGTAGTCGAAGTAGTACGGAAAAAAATGAATTTCGACGGTGATCGCGCATGCGCACAGCACATTACTTTTTGTCCGCACCGGTGCAATAGAACTGCGAGAATGGAGTAGAAAGTAGTCAAAGATCTTCTGAGACTAGTCGAGGTACTTGCAGAATTTGTCGAAGTACTCGAAGTACCTTCATGGTACTCTCATGAAAGGCCTCAATGAAAGGAATTATTTTCTACCAATCATAGTTCTCCTCGAGGTCCTTCTCCTCCTCGACCCCTTATCGTGATCGGATATGATTCATTGTATCTTAAGATCGGATTTTCGGAGGAGGGTACTCCCAAAGGGCGATCGGGGCGTCTGGAAGAAATATATGCATTGGTGATCTCAAAAGTTTAAGAGCGAATATCTCGAAAATGTTGGAGGAAGGTATCTACAAAGAGAAAAGAAAATGCAATATTTCGGAGACCAAGTAGTAAACATTGATCAATATACTAAATATAGCAAATATAACCCAACCATTTACTAAGCTATTTCGGTTTAAAAAAAATCAAAGTTCTCATGTAAGATCGAAGGGGCTTCGGTGCATTTTTGTGTGGGAGATCAGTATTTTATTAGCTAATTTTAACTCCACTATCAATAAGATCTTGTCGGGGCAACCACATTCCCTTCGTCGGTACCCGCTTCAGACGTCTACTCGCAATTCCGTCACGCAGTAGTTGTGCGCGTTCACAAAATCTTTCCGACAGCACCAATTTGAAAACAATCGGACCAAAACTGTAGAAGATAGGAAAAAACTGAAAAATCACTACGTTAGTATAACACACTCGGCGATGGCGACCAGATGTCGGCGACCCCATCTCACTGCTTGTGCACGCAGTTAATCAGTCAGGACCGTATTCATGAAACTCGGAATGAAATAAAATCCGTTAACGGGCTCCTGTTACAAGGCATCATGAAAGGTTGGTCATTTTTTCGATAAAATACTTTTTGAGTCATTCACGAAAAACCGTCTGAAAACGTGGGTCGTGGGCCAGTTATTTAGCAGAAAAACTGAAACTTTTCACCTCGCTTTTCACGAATATGTCAAAAAGTATTTTGAGAAAAAACTTATTGAACAAAAGTTGCTTATAATTAAGTCATCTATTCATTCTCATACTTATTTTCAATGAAACATTTTTCATACTAGGGTGAAAGCAACCTCCGGTATGGCATTCACTTTGAAGGTCAGCAGAACCCTCGGCAGAACCTAAATCCAAATATTAATTTAGGCAAAATTACACGAGAAAACGGTCATTGACTGAACTATTAATAAATATGTCTCGTCCAGACATTGTGCTGTGACGATCCTTCTAGGATCTAGAACATTATCGAGGCGCCATCAAGTCGATAAAGGATTATTACTTACTCGAGGATAGAGAATAAAAGCGCATGAGATTCATTCTTTCTGTGTTGACGTTCGCGATTTACCGAGAAAGTTTTTGTTTGCTATACAAGCAAATTGAAATGTGCTTAGTTTCAGTTTTAATATCAATATCAAAGTGATAAATAGTAAAATCCGCGCTCGGGTGACTACAAAGTAAGTAAATCCGATGCAACTGAATACCGAACGATCCTCGAGATCTGTAACTTTTTTACTTACTTTTACTTTACTTTACCCGTTAGTAGCCCTGTATGTTTTTTCGCAGAGTCATCAGGAAAACGGAAATGGCATACTATAGTAAATTCTCTCAACAAAAATAGAACACGCCGGGAGAGAATATTAAAAAAAGATTCAAAAAATTTTAAAAAAAGGTTCAAATGATGAACAAAAATGCAAACATTTTCTAAAAAGATTTAAAAATGTTTTTAATTTTTTTTGAATTTTTTCAATGTAATACTTTTGAAGAGAAGCTACCTTTTTAGGTCCGATAACTTTTTTACCTGACCCCGTATAATGGAAACGGTAGATCATTATATGAACTTTTAAATCACTATTTTCCCGTGTGTCTTAACTAATAAAATACAGTCTTTCTGAAATTGACAATTTTTTTAATTTCCCCCTGTATCTCTTAAGCAAACTAATATTTTCAAATTTTGATTTTGCTACTATAAGTTTGACACAAAAGCGCAAACATCGGGATGTCTCATAGCTGCTGGAACCAGGCACCACACCTTGCGGGGGGGGGGGGGGGAGTATTTACTTTCGTACGGGGACAGAATTACTTACGACGAAATCTTGCGCACAAAATTAAAATTCTCGGCATAAAGGATTGATTCACTTCTAGAAATAGCTAGCCATTCTGAGGAGTAGGGGGGGGGGGGGACATATTATATTACACAACTTCTCTTTTGTATTTTGGACCATGACATTAAGTTCCTAAATAAAAATTGTTCATTCATTTGCATATTTATTGCTGCCTCGTCATTGCTACGTTCATAAAAAAATGCAGAATCTATTGCTGACTGGTTCTTGCTAACTTTACATGCGCCAGATAGTACTGCAGAATATTAGCTCGAGTCCTTCAGACGATCGACAAAAACCGTAAACGCACACAATAGCCCAATGTGGCCAGAAGCTTATGCGGGTTGTGCGTAAGAAATTGTGAGGCGGGAATATTTCCAAGCGGATTTTGCAATATTTCCAGAACTATTCGCATTGCAAAGAACGAATATTCGGACACCGGAAATTTAAGTGAATATTTCCAATAAATTGTCAGGAACTTAACAAAAACATTTGTCCGAAATTTCCACTTTATGCTGGTTTTTACAACACTATCGATTCAAAAAGATTAAACAAATAAAATTTGAAAAAAATTAACACTATCTGTTTTTAAATTTTTTGTATTTTTTGAATTATTGGAATCTTTTTTTTAATTTTTTGAATCAAATTAATCTGATCCTGAACCCTGGCGTGTTACTTATATTTTTGAGAAGATAATTTCATATCTTTTTACATTACAATATTAGTGTTTCATTTCAAAAAAATTAGGTTAGGTAGGATAACCTGATTTTTTACCTGACCCCGTCAGTTTTAAAATGGCGCCATTATTCAACGATCATTATAAAGAAACATTCCTCTGTATCCTCGTCTGTATCCCTTTTCAATAAAAACTATTCTATTCTATTCTCTGCTATTCTGAAATTCGTAATTTTTTGATTATACCCCGTATCTCTTAAGCGCGTGAATGTTTCCAAATTTTGATTGTACCATTCTAAGTTCGTCCCGCCTACATTTCTTTTTTGATGGCACTAAGGATTAAGGAGATACCTTCGGAGATACTTACCCTAGACAATTGGACCATCCATCTGTACATTCAATGAAATCAACTCGCTTCGGTCAAAACGATCCTCGTATACTAATATGTAATATTTGTTGGTTACGCGTTTATTGCGGGTAATAAAATATTAATTTTTATGATTAAATGCGTTTTTGTACACGATTCGATTATCTATGGCAAGCAATTGGGTTAACTAACTGTGACCATGTTCCGATAAAAGTAATACCGTAGAAGCCAATGAAACGTTCTACATTCGAAGGAATTGTTTTTTGTGCAGAGTGCAACGGTGAGTCATCGGTGGATCGCGATTTTTATTGTCTGGGTCCTCCAAACTTATTGCCGAAACTTGTACAGTTTCGAACCGTATTCGCCTATTTCAATTGTGTGTAATGAAACATTCAACATTTTTGTCTCGTAATGAAATGCTGATATAAGACACGTGGGTGGCGGTGTATCGCAAGAACGCGCGCTGACCCGGTGTTTTTCTTAAGAAAATCTGCCAACTTTGCTTTAGGTTATTGCTTAGTTGGATACAAAATTACAGGCTGTACATTACAGATCATTTGGGACTTTTTCTAATTACAAAAAATGTCTCGGATCCATATACGTGAGATAAATCATCGAAATCCCCTAATTAAACATTCCACTGCACGGCACTGTTAAACAGCGGGAGCTATTTTTAATTATGAAACGGCTAACATCATCGCTTTCTTCAAGCAATTAATTTCAAACAAATGAATCAAAGGAAAGTCCAGAAACTTATGCCTTCAGAAAAACGGCAGTAAAATTGATTTCTCTGGAAGCGCAAAGCTTAATCGGTGTTTCTCTCAGTTTTCAGCTAAGTAGTGATAAAGCGCCGTAAGTGGAAAATTTACACGGAACCGTTTTTTTTTAAATTGAGACTGTCGGTCCACCAACGCACGACAACTCAAGGTCAGATGTAAAAATAGCAACACGGCGAGCGACAAAATCACCACCACCACCCCTCGTCGTTATCAAAAAAACCGATTCAGCGGTCTGCTTGACGTAACGCGCGAGGAGTACAATTTCCGAAAGGTAATCTAAAGTTCAAAAGCCATACTTTCTTGCACACTGCAGCGGTCGGCACGCCCCAAATTGCTCGCAAAGATCGCAGTCGGCTAACTTACCTTAATTATTAATTCGATTTCAGGTACGTCGTCGCCGTTCTGATGTCCGTTTTCGGTTACTTCGTCCGACATTTTTCACACAAAAAAATCACTTGGAAGACACTGGCGTTACGTTTGATTACTCGCTATCACGTTACTAAATTGTTGACTGGTCGCGGTCGGCGGTTTGTGAAACGACACTGCAAACAACGCCACTTTAGATTCCAACCACGAAATGTAGGTTCGCTACAGTTTGGCGAATAAAAAGCATGAACCTAGATTTGTTTCGTACTAGCGCCACCTGGTGTGAAAAGGAAAAATGTTTGAATCGGTCACGAGATCGTAACAGTTCACTTGGAATTTATATGCTTCTTGTATTGGTGTTTAGATTCACATAACTTAATTGATCTTGATGTGAAATTGTATACCGGGTATTTTATAATTAACTAATATCGTGACGTACTTACAAGTTTAATGACAAAAAAAAGTTAGCTACATTCTTATGTGTCATAGGGTAGGCAACACACGATGCACACCGCTACAACGCAAACCTTTGAGACACTTTACTGACTACTCCCCAAAAATGAGAGCAGGGTCGGCTCAAGGTAAAAGTTACATGTAAGCAAGCACTCAAATTTGCTCCTCTGCCCGCCTCGCTATAGCCTGAATAATGGGAATTTTTGGCAAACATGTTTTTAAAAATACAGGGTGTTAATTAATGTCATGCAGGTATTTCAGGGGGTGATGGCACTCGTCAAAATAAGAAAAAAATGCAAATATGTGCGTGGTCTAAACTCTAAAAGGCTTCATTTTCGTTATACATGGTGATAAAGTTTAAATTTTTTTCTCGTATTTTGCGCTTTCTATCTTATGTTCTGTGATAATTGTTTCAAATTTGATACATCAATTATTTTTTAGAATCTCTACAAGTATCAAAACAATTGGTCGCGGTATACAGGGTGTTACATTTTCTTTGCCACCCTGTATATCGAAAACGACGCATATGTTTGCATTTTTTTTTCTTATTTTGACGAGTACTATCACCCCCTGAAATATCTGCATGACATTAATTAACAGCTTGTATAGAGGTTCATATCCCGCTAATTCCAATTGTTTCGGAGTGGAACATTAGGTTATTCTGTAGGTTTAAAATTGTGTTCTCACATTTTTTTGAAAAACAAAGTTATACAAAAATGCTACCGGAGGGATAACGCGTCTGCTATTTACGAATACCTATGCCTCTCGTGTACGGATTTTTACGTCCTTTTACGGGTTATATCGCGTACGCCTAAATCCGACCCTGAATGAGAGCGGTATTATACTTAGGTGAAGGTAGCCAGTACGCACCAGTAGTACATCAGTACTATGTAGTACCGTCTGGTAGTGGCTGACGGTTGTTGGAAGCTAGCCGATACACTGGATACCTCCACAATAGCACAGATATACGTTCTTTACGTACATCTGTGACAATAGTATTTATAGTACTTCTTGGGTACTGACTGTATACACAATCCGTTTTTTTATACCTTTAAGGATTGCCTTGTACTGGCTACTGTCCAAATGCCTCTAGCTATAGCCAGTACACGAGAAATTGATAACCAGGATATAAACAAACATTAGTACCTACTGCCGTCCACATCTCGCTAGACAGTACAGGGGATATTGATCAAGACTATGTACGGATGGGTCCTACGTTGTGTATACTGACGGTTCTTTTATGTGTTGGAGGTATAACACAATCTGAAGGAAATTCAGAATTTTATGCGTAAGTAAAGACAAGAACATAGAAAATATATTACGCACACAACCGAGCGATACCAGGGAAACCTTCTTCGGGACAAAAACCGCGGGATAGCTCACACAAATACATGAAATAAACCAATTACGTTAACAAAATGCAAGAGAAAATACACAAATAAAACATCTCAAATTGTAGGAATAAAACAAATTTTTTAAAAATAAAACACACGAGACCTCATAAATGTAACGCAAAAACACATGTACGATCAATTGATATCAAACAACTCGTAAAATGACAAATTGCATTTACCTAAGTATTCAAATTATAGTCCATTATCACCCAAGTAAATTAGATAAATAGGAAAAAATGTTAATAGGAGGGCCTTCTTTTTCATATAGCACCATCCGGCAGCTGGCCACAAGTAAGAAAGCAAAATTATACAGCGAATCATCGTGTCAGGTTCCCCCTTCGCGGAATATAATTAAACGACACATACAAAGAAACGTCAAATTAGAAGACCGGCATGAGAAAAAAATCAACAGATACAGCGAAGAATCGGACTGAATTTGGTATTTATTGCTTTGTGGAATAGTTAAATCGGATCATGCAGAGCAACAACACACCCGATAATAAACTGCCGCCTGAACACATAAACAAATACTTAATAAAACAAGATAAAAGCATAATCACGTGCACAGTATAACAAACAAACATAATACAGTAGCGGTACTTAAACCGAAACTTGCAGTAGGTGCGGCACGGTTCAATATCAGTATTTTATGCAAAATGTAAATAACAAATTCTGACATGAAATTCAATGGTTGATTGTTAGTACAAAGAATAAAATTATTACTACCTATAAATACACTTTTCAACTTTCAACAAACAAAATAAACGCTAGACCCGCCATTATTCCAGCTCGGCTCGGATAACTTCTTCGTTTTTTCCCGATACTGCTATTCTTTCAGTTGTGAATGTATTGCCTAACCTTAGGGGTACGTTACCACAAGCCCAAATTTGTTGTTGATGGAGAAGAAATATCATATAAACTATATTCCGAAACTCCACCCCGTGGGTGTCACAGTAACCCCCCTTAGGAATTTTTCACTAGTCATCAATTCGGCGTCGATACTGCAACTGCCTCTAAACAATTTCAATGTGTATATTAGTCAATTTTAATGTAACATCAATGATTTTAATGCCATATCTCCTTTCAAATAGGCAAATGCGCTTTAAACAATTGTGAGCCGGGCTAAAAAGTCAAGCTCCTTTACTTTTCCATTAAATATGCAATGATCACCGGATTTCCCAGTCGACACTGAAAACTTTGACTTACGTATACTTAGAATTGGCAACTCCGGGGAACAACGCGAACAATTACTTATAGCAGTGCAATATCTAACTTTCGAGTTTCGGTTAAACTTACGTTTAGGTTCACCATCAAATGCAAAAAGATCCCCGCTAAATTAAACGTTTACTTTATATAAAATTCGGCTATACCATGGAGGGAACGTAGCAAATTCCAACCCCACCCGACACGGCATATTCTGTTATCTACATCCAAATACAACTTCTTCTTCTAATTACGTTCTTCCAAGACGGCTTAAAAATACGGAACCGATGGCAAAATTTATGTTTTTCATGAGCGCACCTAACGCATCTACTCTAAACTTGATCGGAGGCTGTTACTCTAACCCATTCAACTAATTACGATTAATTATACTTATCCAAATAGTCGGAATAAAATTGCAAATTCGGCAGCCCAGAAATGCCCTGCTGTTCCTTGGAATGTGAGGTTAAGCGACGGGGTCTACTGTTACGTTGATATTTTCGTAAACTGCACGACCTTGCGCGTTTAATGCTGAAACGTAATTCTCTCTTCTTCCCTGGCAAGGTATCTTTTACCGGCTATAAAAAAAACAATTTAAATATTCCTATAGGAACGGTTGTAAAACGAATAAATTCCATACGAAACTTACGTGCGCTCTTGGCGGTAAGATAAACAATTAAACAAAATGATCACAAACCCTTGTCTCCTAGAGCAAAAAGTAAAGTAAGAAACCACAGTTCCTTAGTAACGAAGTGCCCGCGTATATACCAACTGTTCATCTACAGAGTTATTACTAAAACGACGGAAAACAGGTGCTTCGTTACACTGCTCGCCTGAAATTCTGGAGCGTTATGTGCATAGACAATGGATCGTTAGGTTAGGTTAGCTGTATTAGTTATGTGGCTCCAGTCAGAAAACGCAGAGTTCATACCAACGCCGAATGATCCGAAGGCGAGATGGACATACTTAAATCAACTATCAGCTTTGATAGTTTCCGCAACCGTAGTTTCCTACTTTGATCTAATCTCTGTAGCCGTCCAGAAAAGGAATCAACGTAATATTTGCGATCCGCTTGTAGTATCTCAAAGCCGACGAATTTTTAGCCACGCTTTGTGGTCGTTATTGAACCTACTATTCTTATGAAGCAGTACATATGATATTTTACCCTAGAAGATCCCCGTTAGGTATAAATGCATTTCAGTCCAAACTTGTAAGGAGACATTCTGTTTGATTGGAGAATCATCGGCGGCCTGGCCAATCAAAATGCGTCTTTCGCCTTGACCGACACGAAAACCGATAGCACAGATTTTAATCTGTGCCGATCAACGAAGCTAGTCTGCCTATTTCTGACGCTACGTTTCTTACCTGCAAGGTTTGTTTCTACTTGATATCATATTAAACGCTCTATAAATATAAGTGAAATGATCACAACTTGTTTTAGACGATATGACACGCCCTCTTATGGTCGCCTTCGTTGAAGAGAAGCTGCTGATTCGAATAAGAGGCGACACGTTGGGTATGCCGCGCTCTCTTCCAAAGCGTTATTGGAAATGCGTATGGGAAAAATGGTGTTACTATGACCTCTTAAATGTCGACAAACCTTTGTCGCTCTAATACCACATGCAGGGTTGTGAGGCGGATTGGGAGAGAGTTGACGATAATGCCCTCCCTGCGTTAATACTTAAATAGAAACTTATTAAAAGTTCAAAGAATCTTAAATATATGGCTCTCCCGATTATCCCTGTTAAAAACTCAATATTTGCATTTCAAAGAGAGATTTATTGTCACTGTTCAAAATTTACAGATTGATGGCACCTCCATTTTCCTCGTTTTCCTCCCTGTACATTTCTAGTAGGTAGTCAATAATGTCGCATGGTGGCTGGTTGTCGCTCCCTAGAGAGTAGTCAGAGGAGCAATCTCTCACGTCGGTCACGTCCGGGTGCAAGCCGCTGATAGGATCCCTTGTTGCAAGGAAGTCTTTCAGGTACGACAAATCTTTGGGGCCGAAGGTGGGGCGTAAGTCAAGCTCGCCAGATTTCACAATATCGATTTTCTTGAGCGGTTCTTCGTAGAGTGTGGGAATGTTTTGTAAGATGCGAAGAACGTGATCACCATTTATCAGTTGACTGAGTGCGGGTGACTAAATTAGAGTAGGTACATTAGAAAGGTGAAGGTTACCCGAAGGCCACGTATTTGTAATCCATCCATGGTGTTGGTTCTAAGGTGACGAAGAACTGAGTACAGTTGTCAATGTGCTTTCCATTGTTGCACATGGATAGAACTCCTCGTTTGTTGTGAGAAATGCTGTAGTTTTCGCATGGTACCTTGTATTGTTCTAAGCACCAGCCTCCGCACTGTATCCAACTCGGCCATACTATTCTGAAAACGCACCAAAAATACCCACACCCTGCAGATTGCTATTACCGTTGAATACATGTACCTGAGTAACCACCAACTTTCTTCGCGCACGTTTTAAGAAAAATTTTTGATATTGTCGGCACGGCAGTCGCGTACAGCTAAAATTTGCTTATGTGATTTTAGCAAAAATTATACTCTACCAAACCTCGAAGAGCAAAGTACCAATAATCTGCTGATCCACGGCAATGGTAAAATAAACAAAAGTATTCTGAAAGTACAGTATGTAAAAGCGTTGTATGGAAGCGCAACGCCTTACTCCATTCACTTTTTGTTGCTCGATGTAATTGATAAATTGCTGGGCGCCAATGCACTCAAATTCTTCAAAAATAGTAAATCTGTACTTAGATCCAACGAACTCCAACAAATCCTCATCGTCCCCTAGTAGTTCTTCATTTTTGAAAATAACAACCTGCTTCTTTAACGTCCAAAGTTTTTCCCCTCCAATTTCCCTCCTTATCTAGGTGAACATTTGATCCACGATGTGAAATCGTATACGAACCTTTAATATGAACAGGTTCCAGTCCAGGTCCAACATGGAGACGATGTTTGGTTTGCAGTACTCTTGCGGCAATCGCGCGCGAAGTCTCTCAATATAAGTTTTTGCTAATTGAAATTCTCTAGAAGTTATTAATCCGTACACATTGAAGGAAATTTTCAATTCGTGTTTGCTCGACATTTCATTAAATTGATTAACGTCCTTGATTAGACGTTGATAATACTCTCTGAAGCATGCAACCTTGATTTAATCTCAATTTTTGTTTAGCAACTTTTACAACTTTCACAGTTTGGAGAGCCTGACTCTAGATCAGCTCCGTAAAGCAATTTTGTTGGGAAAATTTTGGAGTTCAAAATTTGGGCGGTCAACATTGCGCGTACTAACGTACTTAACGTGCTGGTGCAAGCACATCCTCTCTCTTTCTGAACGGATCAAAACATTGATAGATACCTTTGTGTAGATGGGAAGATGGCGACATGATTTGTAAGTGAGCACGTTCGAAAATACAGCTGATGAAAATTTGGTTTTTATGGAGGCGTCCGTTTGGTTTGGTTTGCGGAAAATAATTGGAAGTTTGCATTAATGAATGTTATTCGTGTTCATCTACTTTCATTTGACTAATTCGATTGTTAAAAAGACGAGTCCCTTTCCGATATTGCCGTTGTTTGGTTCGTTGTGATATCTTGGGGTTTATTTTATCGAAAATACTTGGGACGGAAAAACCGTTGGGAGTTAGTGGAACGTTTCCGTAGTCGCAATGAACTATAATCTTGGGGTCATCTATGTATGTGTAGCTACATTTGGGGAAGAGCCATAACTATTACACGCTATCAATAGCACCGTGTGGGAAGAATTCCATTTTACCGAAGGGAGCGATCCGATAATAATTAATAGCGGAACCTAGAGCGGAACCGTCGTGAGTCGTGGAGTTGGTGTCGACCAACTTTATTTGGTTACCATTGGAGTTGGCAGGAAGGTGTCTCAGGGAGATGCGCGAGGACTCCCAGAGCTAACTTTTGTATTTAACTTCTGCGATAATCCACCCTTATGGTTAGGCAACACACCTTTTCATCTGAAACAAAAATATGATATGCTCTTATATAACCAATCGACGGTTTTGCGCAGATGCCGAATACTAGGGGATTTTCGTAACGAAGCTAGGGGAGAAAGAAGATGGAGAAGATGCCGACGGAAGGCATCACGCGTTCCCGGTTTTTTTTATTTTTGATTATTTTGGTGGTGGTGTTTTGAAGGTGTAATTACCAGTAATTACAGGTAGTCACCATTTTATTCTTTCCTTGTACTAGCTATTTAATCATTGAATTTCTTGCCACAATTTGATATTGTTTACATTTTGCTGATTTAGCATCAACTACGATATCTGAATCATGGCGTACTCCATGCCTTTGTTTTGAGTACCGTTAGATGAATTATGTTTGTTTGTTATACTGTACAGATGATTATTCAATTATTTTTTTTAATTAAGTATTTATTTCTGTATTCACGAGGAGTTGATTATCAGTACGAAGTTGCTCTGTCCGATTGATCCGTAACTATTTCGTGAGGGAAGTACCTAATACAGTTTGACTGTTCGAAGTATCCTTTACTTTCTGATTCGTGGCGCGCTGCATTTCTTGTGCGTTAGCTATACGAAGAGGGGCTCTCTTATTTGATGTTTCGATGTTTGTATGTGCGAGTGGGTCATTCTGTATCCGTGAAGTAGGTACCTAATACAGTTCGACCGTTTGCTGTATCTGTTACCTGCTCGTCTCATGCAGGCTGCATTTCTGTGTCTTGCAATATGAGAAGGGGACCTCTTATTAGCATTCCCACTATTTAAAATATGTTCTGCTTGAGCGATAATCGATTTTCACATGAATCCTTGCTATTGGCCTATGGCATTCTCACATGTACTTTTCGTGTTAAATTAAATTATGTTAACGGAAGGCTGGAGTAGAACCACACCATTTTGATGTTTCCTATGTACATGCAATTTATTATTTTACGAGTGGTGTTATCTCAATTGATGGTACAGGTATTTTAATGTGTTTTTGTACTGATTTGATTTATCATGTTTTCCACTTCATTTATGATGTCTTGTGCATTTTGTTTTTATGAACTTGTTTAATTGCATTTGATTTGATTATCTGATTTTTATCATACAATTTGAGATGTTTTATTTGTGTATTTTCTCTTGTATTTTATTGCTGTAGGTGATTTATTTCATGTATTTGTGTGGCCTATGCCGGGGTTTTAGTCCCGTAGAAGGTTTCTCTGGCATGGTCTTGTGCCACCCATATCGAGCCGACTGCCATCCAAATTCAAAAGTGCCGCGAAACTACCATCGTTTCGATTGAAAGGTAGGTGGCTCTGCTTGTAGTTTTTTTGCTTCGACCATTTAAAGCTGGACTGCTAGCGTCGTATAATATTTAATATAAAAATTGAAGCCAACATCTGCAGCGCCATCACTGGGTACCTATGACTAAAATGAGAACTAAATCTGAGGCGCTAAATATGAATTTTGCAAGGACAAGTATATCCACACAAAATATTTATACGATAACTGTTTAACTGTATACTTGATTAATTAATTTATATAATAAATAAATTTGAAGTAGATATAATTTTTGGATAATGATACCAATAGATCGTGGAATAAGCCCTGTGATGGCGCTGTAGATGTTGGCTTCATTAATTTGACTGTGCTAGCAATCCAGTTATTTTTTCATCCAAGTTTTTTTTCCAGAGTTGCCAACGGTAAGTACAGGGTAAGTCAACGTTTACAGTGTCGGCTTGATAGACCCCTATACTCTGTTTTTTAACTAGGAAGACAGATTTAAAAACCTGATTTACACTGAAAATGTCACTAGAATCTAGTAACAAAAATAATAGACTCATTTTATACACATATGTATTGTGGGTTGCGTGATGTGATTTTCTTTCACATTTGGATAGATTTCATTATTTATGGTTTTGGGTTATTACTTGGTAGGAACTCCTTTATATTATGCATACATCATACTTTTAAAAGCGAATTATAATAAATAGGTAATACATTGATAATAGGTAATCATCCTGCATACATTTTTTGGCCTTTGAAACATTATTTTGAATTGTATTTTTAAATGTTTTATCAGTTGTAATACTACACAATCCACATTATAATTTACAACAAATGTTAAGTTATTGAACAAATTCAGAACAATGGAATTATACTCATATTATTAGACAGCACAGTTCACTGCTTTATGTATAAGAGATTTAGTCACTGTCTTCCGAGAGTTCACTAGAACTGTCACTGTTCTTCGATCCCAGTGAAATAATTAAGGGTTCTATAAGTGTATCCATTAGGCCATCCACATTTTATTTTCTTCCTTAATAACGTGTTGCACGCAATTCCGCCAATCGTCAGAGCTCACATTTGCAACAGCGTTATGACCACCGGAACGTTTCGAAGGGGTAACAATCCCAGTACTTCGATATTCTTTAATTATCCGGTATACTGTAGATCGTGCAACTCCTAATATGTGTCATACTTTAACAACCAAATATATGCCTACATCATTATTTACTTTACCTGTGGTAGATGCAACCTTCAACACAAGGGTAGCAAAATTCATATCCGGAATATCAGACAAGATTTGTTTATAATAAACTGCTTCTCGAAGACTGATAAAATGACCCAAGTTTAAGCGATTACGTTTTTTCAAAGGAGACAAGCTTGCTTTACTGGTACTTGGAGTTGAATCCATCACTAATACCAGTATACTTAGGACGCGAAATATCAACTTTAGTTCTTAAAAGAACTGTTTTTTTTTTGTTAAAATTTATGCAAATGGACTCAGAACACAGAAAAACTCAAAAATAAGTACAACAGTTACGGACGAGAATCGCGATTAAATTTGACAGTTAAATCATGTCAATAGCAATTTTACCTGGGTGTAAAACGGGCGCAGCGGGAGCCAATAGAAACTAAGGATTTTTGCGGGAACTTTTAAATCCGTCTTCCTAGTTAAAAAACAGAGTATAGGAACATTACACTTCCTTACCGGGGTTTGTTTATGGAAAACATCGCGGTGACTTACGGATTCCCTTTAGTTCGGTGTAGTCCCCGTTGTTGACGACTAGTAGAAGTCGTTTCGTTTACACAATACACTTAAGAGCATTGTTAGTAATCTTGGAAAATTTGTAGCTATCAATTGATGCATCAAGAGATCAAGTAGTGTTATTTACATATATTGCTCACCAGGAGAGAATGCCGGTCACAGAACACCCGATTCCGGTCTACAATCGTATGTTTTTCATTAAACCGTACGATTGTAGGCGAGGTGCCATAATTGGTTCGAGTTATCAGTATTATTGTGTAAGCACTTTTTACCTTCCCACTAAATTATTCTGTCAGTATGGTGACTAAGTATCTTGGTGAAGAACCTAGATCCATTCTACACCATGCAATTATCGGTAGTAAAATCCATAACAGCATTGGAAGAGGAGTATTTGAACTGGGTTTAATCCCAATGCGGTAAGTTGCTGGAATTGTCTGAAAAATGGTCACTTTGCTAGATTCTGTAATAGACCGGTTAGAAAGCACTGTTTTACCTGTGGTAAGCTTGATGTTACCGCTCGTCAGTGTCCTCAATGCCAACCTTGGCCGAAAAAGGAGTATCGGACTTAGACAACTATCATCTCGGAGATATCAAGAGGCCAATAGGGTGAAGCAGTGTTAGATTTTATATTTTTTCGCATGTTCCAATTGAACTGAAGGAGACGGTTCAAAACCGTGAACTCGAGACAAAACCTGAATGACCTGACCAGGAACGTAGACTATGTGAGGATGTGGAGAATTGTTTTGGCCATTTCGAAAATGTCGAACCCATCAAACGGCGACACTATCCAGTCTCGTCTACTTTATTAAAGGAGATATATGTTGATTACAGCAAATGCTGGATGAGGGTGTCGTCGAACCCTGTACGAGCCCTTGGAGTAGCGCGACTGTGATGGTAAAAAAAAGGATGGGCCATGGAGATCCTGTGTCCACTTTTGTCAGCTCAATAAAGTTACTTGGCACGACGCATATCCTTTGCCGTTTGTTGCGAACATTCCGGATCGTTTACGGGGTGCCAGATTCCTAATCAGTTTGGGCATAAGGTCGGTTCGAGGATTCTAGACCGTTGGCAGCGTTTACTGTACCGTCCTGTGGATATATCCTTTTGGATTGCACACAGAGCTCCAGCTGCTTGGCAACGACTAATAGACCGAGTGGCGGGGATAGATTCGGAGCTTGTTGACGATATAATAATCGTTACTCCTACTTTCGACCAACACATTAAGGTTTTGACCAAAGTGTTCGAGCGCTTGAAAGCTGCAAGGCTAATCCTTAATAGGGAAAAGTTTCAATTTTGTCGGAGTGAGCTAAATTACTCTTAGGGTATGTCGTCAATGAATATAGACTAAAAGTCGAACCGGAGAAAATTTCCGACATTTTTTTTATCTCTACACCAACTAAGGTTTCTGAGGTTCGAGCTTTAATAGAAACTGCATCGTGGTACCGTCGGTTTATTCCGATTTTTTCGTCTATAATCCTACCACTTACGGACTTAAAGAAATCTTCAAAATTCTTCTATAATTATGACAAATCCGAATGCCAATATACCTAATTGGAAATGGTCATTAATAATTGATAAATTGAATTGAATTGATAAAATGGGCAGAATTTACTGGTTTACTGTTTAGTTAATTTGTTTAGTAGTAAGAGTCTGTGTAATAATAAAATTTGTCAAGTTATTTTACGGCAGTCGTCGCGCTTAGAGGTTATCGTATATTCTTTCCGAATGCTTTCCCACTCGCTAGCTTTGCGCAAACAAGCTGTACCACAGAATGATTGCACCTTGAAATACTCGTATTGGAGAATTCTAGGTAAATGTCATTGCTAAAGAACATCGATTGTGGATCCTAAGAGCGTCTCATGATGACTTTACTAGAATGGAGAAGGAATTGAGCTGTTAGGGCGGATTTTAAAAGCACCTAACTTAGGGTCGTGCTTACAAATAAGTGGTCAAGTGATTATGATGGTACCTACTTTATCACGTAATTTTCCACCAATAATGTTTTTCTATGAAAACGCGTGAAATTGACATGATTGTCGATGGCCAAAAGTGTTTATTTGAACTGGTTAGAAAGCAGCACATATTTTCGCTTGTGTACCTAACCGACAAAGTCTTGAAAAACAATAAAAACGCGAGGTTAAAGTTTGACCAACGCTCGTTAACATCGCGTTCCAAAATTGATTTACTCCGCGGTATTTCTCATCACTTTGTCACGTGACGATTTGAAAAATTGCCAGGCAACTTCGAAAACTTTAATGGATTATTACATTTACGTCTGTTTATTTTATTTTTCTTCACGTCCGAGCTTATTGTTAAAAACTGGCGGTTATTGTCTAACTGAAAAGAAGATAACTTACGACCTGCATAAAATTAATAGCAATGAACGTTTTATGAATCATAAAATATGTGTGTTACATGTATTGCATGCGGTTACAACTAAATATTTTATTGTTGTTGTGAACTTAAGTGAATTTGTTCGAATTTCTCGCCGTGACAGTCATTACAACTTTCATCTGTCTGTCTATGCTGAAGTTGTCCAAAGAAAACGTGCGGCTAAAAAACATGTATCGGCTTTATTATATACAATATAAAGTAATATTTATTACATAGGGCGGATATAAGATATCCGCTGACGTATTTACAATCACATAAGCTTGATATGTATGTATCTGAATTACTTTAATTACATTTTTTCCTAAACAGAAACGGTCTATTTACAATTGCATGTCTTCGTGAGCGTAGGAAAATATTTTTGGTTTCGTTTACCAATTTGGTTTTGAGAGGGGAAAGTAATCAGTTCAGTAAGGCCTCCAAACGCTCGAGGGGTCGGTAACGGATTGCACTTCGCCGCGTTCGGCTTCTTCAATTTGCCCTTGGCCAGGGACTTGGGTCGCCATCTGCTGATTCGTTGGTACGTCCGAATTTGCCGAAGCCGGTTCCAAATCCATGCTGCTTCTGGTCGGCATCAAGCTTAGGGAATCCGTGTTGATGTACTCCAATTTTTCGCCGTTCCCGTGGAGGTGCAGATGGATTTGGTTTTGGTTGACGGTTGAGTAAAGGTGAGGGTAAAGGACCATCGTTGGGGTGCCCGAATTTATGTAGGGTTGTTGATTGTTGTTAGGCGTGTTGTAGTAATTGTAGTTGTTGGGGTAGGTGGGATTCGATCCCCAGTTGTTTGGGTAATAGGTGTTGTTATCGGGATACCTTGGGCTTCCGCACAACATCGGGTCTAGATCGGACGTTCCCGATATTCCGGCCTTTGAGTTGTGAAATACTGAGGGTGAGGCGAGTGAGGTGTTGATGAATTCATGAGATGGAACCTCGGGAAGTACTGCAACAGAGAAAAAGGAAAATTAGTACTATATTCATTCATAAAGCTAAAAGTTTGTCAAAAACCAGACGGTAACATATCTTGAATTTAAATAAAAATCTTCTGACGCATAGACCCAACCGACACAAGTGACCATATAACCCACAGACCCAACTTGACCCACGCATTCCTTCAGACCCCTGATCCAGTTCTTGCTTGCGAACCAGAGTGTGACTACAATCATGGGATACTTTTTGAACTACTTCTGATAACCGATTTGCGGTTAATCTAACATCCAGACACGAAACCATTCGCCAACTCTCCTTTTAGTTTTACTTTTCGTTATTCAGACTCTTTATCAAGCGTTTTTCATTCTTCTTTCTCCCTTTTCCACTTCTTCAACTATTTAGAACTTTCTAAAACACTTTCTGCTATGCTCTCGTTTTGAAATATTTGAACAATTAATCATACACCTACATTTATTATACTTCTATTTTGGCATTTTCCCTGTCCCCTTCACATTTTCTCCGCTCCGCTCTGCTGCTTCTATAATTCTTGAAATTTTCTCGTCTCCACTCTGCCTTTATTCTCTCTCTTTCCAAATTCATTTTCATCGTGGATTCTTCTTTTGTTTCTCATTAGCGATTTTCGAACTGTCCCTCATACTTCTGTTTATCTTTCCGTGTTCTTCATGTTCTTCAACTGTTGGTATAATTTGTTTAACGAATCCTGACTGACAATTTTGTCATCGCACCATTTGATTTTTCTTCTATATCCCTACTGCTTCCATAATTTTTACTAGGGCTCCCCCTCTTGTCACGTTTTTTTTTATTGCCTTTTTTGCTAAACTTTCGCACAAACTTCGCCCATTTTCCATGCGGTTTTCTTAAATCCCTAACGAGGTCGCTCTCCCGTATGCGAGTTTCGAACGTTTAATGAAACCCACGCCATCTTTTTTCCTTCGTTTTATTCTGTAACATATATAGTTGTCTTCATTCAGTCGCCCACTCTTCTTTTTCTTTCTACGTTTATTAGGTATCTTTTAACAATCTGCCCGATTTTTCACCATCCGTATTTCTCCACCCTTCTTTATTGCTTTCCACCTTTGTAATCATGGACATTCTATCGTCTCTAATAGAAATTGTTCAATAGTACAGTCATTAGTTTCCGAGTTAGTTTCTTTACATTAACTCCAACATTGTCTCCACTTAATTTCCCTACTCTTTCTTTCTACGTTTATTACATTCATCTACTTCCCTTTCGCCTTTTCTTCTCGTTTGCGAGCTAGCGAAGTCGCACAATTCTTCTTTTCATCTTTCCACTGTCTCCATCTTCGCATCTCTGTGATTCTTATCATTTTTCTAATGCATTCTTCTTGCCCACTTTGTCTTCATTCTCACTATTCGATCTCTGTTTCATCTGTGCGTTCATTTTCCGCTCACACTGTTCTTTCTTCTGTCTTACTATTCTACTTCTTCGGGTAACCTCATAATTACCACCTGCTTCTCGCCAATCTTGTTTCCGCTTTCTTTTTCGTTCTTCGCCTATTTCTGCATCTCTACCATTCTTATAAACCAATTCTTCTTATCTTCTATTCTCCTATCGTCTTCATCCCAGCTGTCTCTAAATCTTTAAGGAATCCTTCTCGCCAATCTTGTTCCTGCACTTACCGCAATATCCCTCAACTTGGTTTTTAGAACTTACTCCAGATCTTACGACCCTTTTTTTACTTAAATGATGTTCTCCTTCTTCTTCCGTTCTATATGTCACTCTTGAGCTGCCGCAATTGACCCCATCTGCTATACAGGTGGCACTATATCGGCTTACATTCCACATCTATCCTTTTGGGGGATGGGCTGTAAGGGTTGCACATCCTTAAGTAGCCTTCCATTTGATAGTAGTCGATTCCTTGTAAAGTAGCCGTGAGCCTTAAGTGGCCTCAACAATTGCGGCACGATGTCCAGTTCACAAAATGATTGTCTTGAACCCAACGTGATATCTCACAAGAATCCAGTATTTTCAGTAATTCGTTTATTCCTGCCTCACTCCCATTTCTTCTGTTGCCTTTGCCATTTTGGGACTCTTCATCGTCTCCTGTTCTGTCTCCTGATTTTCTAACTTGGTGTCTGCTCACATAATTACACAACCAATCTTCTCCAATTTTGTCTCTACTGTCGCCTCCCCTCTTCATATTTTGCTTTCCCTTTTTAATTTTGTTTCTCGTTTGTGGCTTTTGGACTCGTCAATAAACTTCCCTCCACTCAAATTCTGCTCTCTCTCTTTCTTCCAGACTGCAATCTTTGAACCGTTTCCCCTATTCTTACTCTATTTCCGTTTTTCTGTATTTCGGCTCTCCCATTAATTTCTCGAACTTTGTCTCCACTCCCACCTTTCATCTCCTTCGCCTGTTTATAGATCTTTTTGCTGCTCGATTTTGGGACTCAAGAACAAACTTCGTCCACTATACTTTGTTTCTTTATACGTATAACATCTCCTGCATACAACGTTTTTACCACGAATCATTCCCCCCAACTTTGTCTCAAGCGCTCCCTTCGCTCACCCCTTACTACGTTTTCTTCTTTGTTTCGCCTTTGCGATTTTAGAACCGTTAATCAAACTCGCATCAATAGGATCTTTATTATCAATTTTGTCTCAGGTCACCTTTCTTCACTACTTTCATTTTCCTATGTTATTGGCCTTTTATTTATGCTACTGTTCTACTCTTTTCATTATTTTTCGTTCATTTCCCTCATCTTTGCTGTTGTCTGAATGCTCCATCGATCGGTTCTCGTCACTCTTGTCCCTACATTTTTTTCTTCTTCTATTTCCTTTTCTTCCCATCTTCTGCGTCTGTCATTACAAAAAAGTGCGATATATTTTGCGACTGTTAATTGATTTTTTGAATTTTCTGAATTGGAAATAACCGTATAATGTAAAATACAAATAACTTTTATTTACTCGGATCACCCCGTCACCCTATCGACAGTATCCATCACTTTTCCTTAATCTAATGATCAGGGCCGAGTACGGTAGAAACGTCACTTGATGCGACACCGTTATCTTTTGGCCTTGAACGAAACTTACGTAACTTTGTAGCCATGTACGAAAACATGAACATTTCCAATGTTAAAAATACACTCTTTCTGTAATTTACCCGACCATGTCTATATAAATAAAAATGTGTCACGGTACATTTAGGAGAGGTGAGGCGGCGCATCCACCGAAACCGAGCCTATATGCTCCACCCGGGAGCGGGATATGTGGGCGAGGTGAGGAGGCGCAGCCGTCGAAACAGAGCTTATCTTTCTAGGAAGTTTATGTTCTTTCTTCTGTTGCTCTTCGGTCTATCTTTATGCGTCTCGCCCTCTATTGCACCTAGGCCCATATGATGTACAGATGACACCGTACCGACTTCGCCGTCCAGTTTTCTACTTGACGCTTGGTCCCACCTAACGTAATGAAAGACGAACCATACTAAACACGAGGTCGAGTTCTCGCCAATCCAAATGCGTCGGAATTGATGACACGTAACCATTTGGCCCCTGACCTCGCCCGAGGCATTGAGATGGTTTTAAAGTAAGATGCAACTGAAGGTAAAGAAAACTAGCCATTTTAAAGTAGGGTTCTCTCCGTAATGAACTAGTTAAAAAGACCGCTGGTGCCATCACTAAGAGACGCATGAATAACACAATAGTATGAATATAATGCGAAAACCCCGAAAGTTCTACGACATTCCATTGCAGGATCTCGGTCAATTCATAAAAAGCTTAAAAGACCCCCGAACACAGTTAGTGAAACTATAAGCTCCTCTTTGAGAATAAAAAAACATTCGCTAAACATTCTGGTAGTAGAAATTTGTGCCAGTGTTCATTTTATAATAAATAATAAATATATAATAAATAATAATATACAGGGTGACAATTTGAAAACTTACCACCCCCCATATCTTAGTAAATAAACGAGATATTTAAAAAAATCAAAATCCGTTTCGGTAATTCGGAGGGGGAATCACAATGACATAGTTGGCGACGCACCCCCTCACACCCCCTGCGCCCTAGCCACCCCAACTTTTAAATCTTAAATAGGACTCCCCATGTGTGATACGTCATTGGAAAGCTCTGAAAAAATGCTTTCCAACCATACCAAATAGCATTACATTTAGGTTAGTAATTATCGTGCAAATCAAAAAATAAACATGGAAAATCGTATTTAACTTGAACTTCCAAAGCCGACTCGACAGCAACTCATTTTTGATCGCCAGTTATAATCTATTCTCAAACTCTTGTCGAACCTTTTCAAATGTTGGTTTTGCAATATTTCGACATTCTTGAATTATTCTCTGTCTTAGTTCGTCTATGTTCGCCGGTTGCGTTTTAAATACGACAGATTTCAAATGTATCATATTAGTTTATTTTTTGATTTGCACGATAATTACTAACCTAAATGTAATGCTATTTGGTATGGTTGGAAAGCATTTTTTCAGAGCTTTCCAACGACGTATCACACATGGGGGGTCACTATTTAAGATTTAAAAGTTGGGGTGGCTGGGGCGCAGGGGGTTGGAGGGGGTGCGTCGCCAACTATGTCATTGTGATTCCCCTCCGAATTACCGAAACGGATTTTGATTTTTTTAAATATCTCGTTTATTTACTAAGATATGGGGGGTGGTAAGTTTTCAAATTGTCACCCTGTATATAATAAATAAATAAATATATAATAAATATCTGCGATCAATGCATATACGAACCTTCATTATCCGATCAAAACTGTATTTCGTGTAAAATGACGCGGGAAGTGAGAAAGACCCATAGAATTCAATTCCTCCTGCAGGAAAACCCTACAGACTCGTCAGCTGGAGAAGCCTCCTATAAAGACTGCTTCCCCAAATCCAAACTCGGTTAGTGCGGATCAAAAATCACCTGGTGGAATACGCCACGCGTTTTCAACAGATAAAAAACCACCAACGATTTGACAAACTACCACAAAGCCAAACAGTGTATATCAAACAGTTCGGTTAGACAGAATCTTAGAGGAACTATTGCTGGGACATCTATTCACCTCCGGAAACGGTGGACAGTGAGGTTCCAGAAAGTTCCATTGTAATTTCTTAGATCTGGATGACACTCGGTCGCCAGATGCCACCGAGGACACACTCGTACTGCCAAAAAGCAAGGACTGAGATCTAGGAAGGAGGAAAAAAAGGATCAAATGGGATATAAGCTGATTCAATCTTCTGGTCCAACCTGCGAAGAGGAGGACCTACCACATACCCTTCCAACGTTCCGCGATGGAAAGAAGAAGAGAACGTGGTATCTGCAGATACAATACTGAAACTAGTCCAGCCAGTCCGGACACCTAATCAAATCTAATCGAATCTGCTGTAATTATTTGGCGCCCAACGTGGACCCACGATATCTAAAAATGGGTAGGTACGTCCAAATGTGTTACGTGTATGATACACAGTTGACAGTATACAAGAAGGCCATGGTTCACATCCATCGTTGACTTGGCCACAAATTATTGCGATAATTATAAGTTAAGTAGTTTCCCATTAGATGACCGACCCCATCTAAAGTAGGATTGAGATGACCTTAACCAATAGCGATAATAGTCCATTTCTCGCTAATCCGAATTCGAAATAAAGCTCCACATTCCGTAAGAACCAAAAATCACCTGATTTCCGCGAAACAGTCGAATTGTTACTGACGCACCAATCGTAGCATAATCGGAATGCAGCAGTAGCCGATTGACTTTCATAATTGTTAACCCCAACGAAGAGATTAATTGCATACACTTAACCTCAAAATTATCGATGTTCATTCTTTTGGTTTTGCATAGTTTATTGTTGCGTTATAGCACGAAATTCTTGCGGTTACGTCGCGATATCAAATTTAGGTGTTACGCATAATACATACCGGTGGGTAGGTGTAACGTGGAGGTATGGCTCGGATCCTGATGGGGCTCGTAGTAACCGCTCGGCTGTGGGGGGCTGTACGGCGTATAGGGCGCCGAGTACTCCGGCCAGGGCGCCGGACAGTGCGAGGGGGTGGGTCCGTTTAATGCAGTCGAATCTGTAACGAGCAGGACATCAAATTAATTATAAATGGCATTGACAGGCGATTTGTTTTTGATCACTTAACCGCATGCACGCGTGATGCAGCGAAACTTCGATTTAAACTTTCTTCGTTTTCTAGTCTCACGCTCGCCTATTTCGGGTTTAGGAATAAAAAAGAACAGTTATTTTCTATATTATTTAAATATTTATGGCAAAACCGCAATATGGATTTGCCCCTCTATTGTGTTAACATGCACGGCACACGGAGCAATTCGAATGAGTTATTGTATGTAAATGATTTAATATGAAAACAAATCGGTTGTCATTGATATTGACAAGCTCGCTTTCAAAGAGCCTTAATAACAATATTATGTGGACGACTAGACGTTTTATTTGGTCAAGAATAACTGTACACCTGAAATTACTCCTTTTCTCTGAAATACGAAATTGCCTAGACGCGTACAACTATTTTTATGGACATTTCAAATTTCCGCACCTTTCTTCTGGATAGTCCTTGGACAGTTACTCATCAAGATAGTAAAATTTCGTTGGGGGAAATTCCGAATTGCTGTTCGCTCGTGACATAACAATTACCATTTCGATGTTTTGATTTGAATATTATTTTTGTCGCCGGACCGAGTGAATAGGTTTTCAAATGGACCTTCACTTTCAGCGCTTCGATTCGTTCGCTAACTACATGTGTTAATTGCCCACTGTGTATTGGTTTTGATAGCATAATAATTCCCCTTTTGCGGCGGATTGATTTAAAATTCGTTGTAGGTCAACAAGTATCATGTTTTCCACTGTGAAAATTTTCATTTTAATTTATTTAACTGTCGGCATTTGCTGATCGATGGCCGGCTTGCCAATATTCCTTCTATAATCTTGCTAAATAAGATAGGGAAATTTTCACAGAACGCCACTCTTTAGTTGAAGGACACAGAGTTTTGTAACAGTTTTATTTTCTCAAGTAGGTACATATTAATTATTATTGGTTGGGTATCACTGTAATTTTTGCTTGAGGATATGGCATCTGATGGTTCAGTTTAACGAGCTCCGATTGGTGCATCATTTTTAATGCGCAGGTTTCATTTTCTTTTCCTTGAGACTTCACTTAACAATAATTGGTAACGTTTTTAGCAGTCGTCGTACACATTTTTGAAAAATTCAATGACAGTCACATTGCAAAATTTCTAAAGTTTTGGATCGGGATACATTTTTCCTAGAAGTGGAGGCTATAAGTTGGATTCATAGTAGATGCATACGTAAGTACGGTCATTTGGTAAGTTACAAAGGTTTCAATGCCCTACGAACGAATAAGTGTTAAGTTAACGCGGTTACTAAGTGTGTCACTAAAGAGGGGAATGGTGTGAGAAATGTATCAACGAAAGAATGACTCAGGTTTACGGTAAAATATTGGTCCACAAAAAGTGGATTCCTCAATCATACGGCAAAAGTAACATATTATTTCCGTAAAATCGAGGTGGCTGAAGCTATCTCCCATTACAAGGGCAACAATTTTGCCTCCTACGGTAGAATATACCACAACGTTGAGATACAAAAAGCAAGACACGTGTGAACTGAAGTGTGAGGAACAGAAAATGTGTAAGATATAGCAAAACAATAGCACAAAGTGAGCACTAAACTAAGGTACGATAATTTACCTTTGTCTTAACAAAATTGAGGCAAAGTGTTCAATTTTACAACACTCAATACACTATTCTACAAGGGTAGATTGTAACGAAGCACCTATCTTCCACCTTAAAGGTATGAGTTGAGTATGATGTATGACTACACCGTATATTGGTGGAGTCGACCAGCTCTGCTGAACACCCGGTATCTTGAAGCGTTTTAAGTTGGGCGCTTCGTGACTAAAAGTGTATTGCCGAAAGTAATTGAGTTGGTTCTAGGAGTTGAAGATAGAAGCTAAAATTTAATTTCTAGAGTTCTTTCAGCCGCCGCCGCTACCATAAATAATCCGCCGTTTACTATACCGTTCCCGTTCAATTATTTTTGTTGTTTATTTCAGTTGTGTCATTTAGAAGATGTCGGCAAATTAACGTTTTAGAATTTCGGCTCCGTTAAGCTTTTGTTTCTTATGTTAATTTAAAATAAGCATTAAAAACTGCAAGGCTGTGCAGATTAACGCCGTTATCAGGTTAATAAGCGACCTATATGCCGACCCGAGGAATTGCAATTAACAATGAGCCATAATCGAGGCCATAATGTACTACCGAATTTAGAAATTTCAATCCGGTAAATTAAGTAAGTGAAATTAACAGTAGCAAACTATAGTCCAGAAAATAGAGACTAAAAATGGACCATTTCCTGCAAAACGAGAAGTAGTTCCAATTTTTTTTTGCATGTCGTGAAAGAATATCTGGTGGTTAAGAATCCAAGTTTTCGACCTCCCACCCCTTGTGCTTCCCCCGTACCACCCTTAAAACCAAACAAATTTGGTTGGTTTTTTAGTTTTTCAATCATATCTTTTTATAGGTTCATTTTACAAAAAAATATTGTTATCAGAAATTGTAGACTATACAATTCTACACAACTTTTATGCACACTTTTGAGAAATGTTTATTAAAAACGATATCGAGCTACAGAGTTGGTTATATTTTTAAGAATTCTGAAATTTCTATGTAGATGTTTTAACCAAATTTTATATTTTATCTCTATAATTAAGAGTTTTATGAGAAAATATCTTGAACTTATCGTGGTATAAATCCCCCTACGCTGCACCCTTACCAAAGGGGATGCATAATAATTCAACTTTCAACCCTTGCTAGTGGGGATATTTGAATCACTGTGAGATTGTAGGGCTTTCTAATATACCTACGTTTGAAACAAAAAAATTATCTCACTTCACCCCTTGAAGAGGAATAGAAAACATATGTAATGTAAGCGTTGTACTCTCTGACTAACTTCACAATCGCCACAAGAGCGTTTAAATATCTATTCCTACCGCGCGAAGGGAGGGGGGGGGGGTGAAACTGAACTGAAGTGAGACAATTTTTTTAATTTCAAAAGTATATTAGAAAGCGCTACAATCTCACAGTGATTCAAATATCCTCACTAGCAAGGATTGCAAGTTTCATTATTATGCATCCTCTTTGGTAAGGGTGCAGAGTAGAGGGATTTATACCACAAACATTTCACAACAAAGTAGCGTATATCAAAGCTATGTAGAATTTTATGGTCTACAATTTCTGATAACAATATTTTTTTCTAAAGCGAACCAAGAGACATGATTGAAAAACTAAGAAACCAACCAAATTTCAGGGGTTTTGGGGGTGGTACTGGGGAAGCACAAGGGGTGGGAGGTCGAAAACTTAGATGCTTAACCACCAGATGACTGTCTATGAAATGCAAAAGAATTTGGAACTACTTCTCATTTTGCAAGTAAAAACCCCTCTATTCCCTGCACTACTAAATGTGTTGCAGTAAACGTCATTCCACACAGATTTCCAGGACGTTAGCAGGCCGCACAATTAATTAAAGAAGTAATTTTTGGGCGTACTTATCCGAATACGCTGTCGGCTGGAAAAACCGTCGATCCCTGCGTGAAATAGCAGAATTTTATAAAAGGTAAAGGCGTTGTTTAGAGGTGATCTTTTTCCTTTTGGCCACTATAGCTTTTGTTTTTTTGCCGCACCGTTTAATTGGAAGATAAGCTTCTTGTTACTTTCCGTTTCATTAATTATTAAGGGGAGGGGGGATTGTTTCCCTTTTCCTGCATTTGCTTTCCCGTAGCACTCACCAGTGGCTGGCCGCCGCTTGCCCTTTAGAGTTCCTGAAGCTGCCGTTTACTCCGTTTGGATTTGCCCGAGGCTTACGAAACATATGCACACAATGTGTGTAGGATATGGTAACAAAACGAGCACAAGAATTAGGTATGATAACAACTATATCCTGTATATAGACCTGAAATGCACAAACTCTGTCACAGGGAGTACCATTCTAAAAAGGCGAGTAACTCTAAAACAATTGGAACATAAAATGTGTAGAATATGGCAAAAATCGCACAAAATGAGCCCAAAACTACGATAATTTCCAACATCGACTATATAGGCATAGCATACCGTAAGAGATATGACGTGGTTGCCAATTTTGGAACCCAATCTAACATTACCCCGAAAATAAAGGAATTCCGAAAAATTCCTCTTTCTCACTCACACTTCCTCCTTCATTCCTCCTCCCTAGCTCTTACTTCTTCTTTACTCTTCATTCTTCACTCTTCCTTCTTCACTATTCACTTTTCACTCTTCATTTGTAGCTCTTCACTTTTCGCTCTTCACTTTTCATTCTTCACTTTTCACTCTTTGCTTTTTACTCTTCGCGTTTCACTCTTCACTCTTCACTTTTCACATTTCACTCTTCACTTTTCACTCTTCACTTTTCACTGGTTCTGTAAAACAGGGGCCTATTTCATAAAGCAACTTTGCATACTTTTCACTTTGCATTTTTCTGATAATATTTGGGTCCGTAAAGACTATTGTGACACGTGATAACACTGATAACAATCAAAATATGTAAAGTAGAGATGAATAACACATGAAATGCTACGTTGACTAAAATATTTTATGAAATACCTAGATAATAATCTTTGCACTTAAGTGAAAAGTTGCAAAGTTGCTGTATGAAATAGGCCCCAGGACCAATCTATCCTATTAAATCCCTCCGCTTCAATGAATTAACAAATATGAATGCAGGCACGTAGTCGGGCTGAGGTAGCGCCCACTCTGAGTTAACAGATAAAAAAGGGGGCTTTCCATTCGAAAAAAAAATGAAATGTGATTCTTTCAAGTTTTTGGTTTCGTGCACATCTCAGCTATTTTTTGTGAAATTTTTGATATCACCAATAGAATCAATCTAGCCAAGATACAGAGCGAAAACAAAGTTTGATTTTTTGGGATATCTTACTACCCATTTGGGATAAAAAAGATAAAAACTTCCTGTTTTAGATATTTTTACGTAGAATCCAGTGGCGTAGTGAAAACAAAAATTTGGACCACCCTTTCTGAAATTTTATTGGTATTTTTTAAATGCAACAGTAAAATTTTTTGGCATTTTTTATCCTAATTACATTGATGTCAACCTATTTTTTTTTAATTTTAGCTATGAAACATAAATAAAAACCTTCTTTACGCTTTTTAAATAGAAGGCTATCGATTCATGGATTTTTTTGTTTATTGTATCCATGGGAACTAAGGTAGCCGATAGTAATCATAAAAATGGCTGATTGTCCTTTTAAAAATCTGAAAAATATGATGTGATGAATGTAATCAGGAAAAAGAATGCAAACAATTGACGCTAAGATATACAGAGTGTTAAAAAATACCCACTTTGAAATCAGAAAAGGCGATCCAAATTTTTTTTACTATGCCACTGGATCCTACGTAAAAATATCTAAAATAGGGCAATACTCTCTTACATGGATAGTAAGATACCCTGTATCTGAAACACTATCTGTGGTATTAAAAATTTCACAAAAAACAGTGCAAGACACTGTAATCTCAATAAAAAAAAATAGTGTATGTGCAAACACCCTGTAGAATATTTCAAATTTTCAAAGGAAGCCCTACAAAAGATCTAGCTTCTTGCGTTTTAAATTAATAAAATATGTTTGTTCTTGTTGAAACGTGTACCTAAACTAAAAAATATTAAATTTTTCAAAAGCGATGTAGTTTTTGTATACGCGATACTTAACAAAAAGTGTGCACATTTTTTAAAACAATCCATTGTAACAAAATATAGTGTTCCATATAAAATAAGAAAGTTGTTGCTCAAACCAAATTGATATGAAGCATCCTGTACATACAAAAACATTTTGAGTTATGCATCAGCTAACAAGTTTGTATTTTAACTTTTGTGTCCTGTCACGAGATATCGCCCGATATGGCGATTATTGGACACTCGGTATAATCGATTTCTCGGTGAATTTTTGAAAATCAATTTTATTGTATGTACAAGAGATGGTACGATCACTCATACTACCGGAAGTGTAAGTTCCATATCGAGTGGTAAGAAGCGATGTGTGATCAGATCGAAAGAGTTTCTAACGGTAAATTTTTTTGGAATGATTCACGATTATAAAGATATAAAACAAGTGTTACTGTAGCGACGACAGGACTATAAATATTATGCATATTATGTAAATGGCTGGCAGAAAATGAATCATAAGTACGGCGACATGAGCCGTTTCCGAATAGAACAGAAAACGTAATAATTAGGAATTTACTTAGTAATTAACACATGTGCGGCACGTTTATTGCCCGAACTTGAGTGGAAACTAAACAGGAAGGAAGCCGAATCCTTAAAATACCCCTCATATTATAAATTATACGTTTGTTGTAGTTGCCGAAAAATCCTTGAGCCTCGTGTGTCCCAATTTATACCTCTCCGGCACAATACGCGTGAAGGTGTGCCATTCCGAGAAAAATCGCCACATCTTTAAATTATACGGATCGTCTTTTCCGGCAATCGAAAAGGTGGTCCTCGTGGATCTACATCAAAGCAATTATCAAAGTGACTAACACCTCCTGACATTTATCTAAATCTATCAAAATTTTGGTATGGGATGATTTCCGCTAATCACCTTGCAAGGTCGATTTAGATCGAAATTAGTTTGACTTGCACGACTGCCCATCATGCTTTACTAACTTCGTTGTATTTTACGCGAAATTTTTTACGTACCCCAAGGGTTGAGTTTCATGAGAATTTTTATTGGGGAGCGATCTCGTAAGGCGATACCCATCAACGAAACCTTAAAGTATCACTCGCATTTTAGGAATCACTGCCAAGAACTAATAAGGTACCTTTACCTACCCAAACAAAGAAATTTCTGTTTACTTGACTTCATCTTAAACACGTGTGGTGTGAAAAAGCCGTTACCCAAAACCGCGAAATAAACAAACTCTGTTCGAAATTTGGACCAAGGATTTTTAAGGTGCCAACAGGTTTAATTACACACTTTAAACATCGTCTTTCGAGCATTCGTCTTACAAAACCAGGTCATTGCGAGAATTTCCAAAAATGGATTAGACCAATAAGTAAACCTGTTGTAGTAAATTTAGAAGGTTATAAATACGTTGTTAATTACGAATCGCCTTGAAATAAAATAATAACAAAAGGAAATGCCAGTTTTAGTGTCAAAAAACTCTGCAATTAATTCCATAAATTCACACAAAACTTCTGGTAAAAAAACATTTTTACAATTTGACTTTGTTTACAATATGCAAATCGCACGTTTTACATTTATAAATACGTGGAAAGTCCTCACTGAAATTTAGATACATTGATGTGACTGACCATGACATTTCAAAAATTAAACTAATTTTTCCAATGAGTAAACGATGTAAGTTATTTCCGATTTTATGACGTTTTCCATTTCCTTATCGGTAATTGGGAAATGAGGTGTAAAGTAATTCACGCATTACCAGAAGGTTCGAAAAAACCGACAACACAATCACCGATTCAATCCATACAAAGTCACCTCAGGCAAAATTGGCAAACTTCTCGATACGGTCAAGTGACTGAAAGCGTAAAAAAAATCTTGGAGGAAATAATAGAAAAAACTTGTTAAAACTTCTGTTTTGTAAGACTAAGAGGTGATTGAAAAAGTATTGGTTAAATCAGATTATTGTGGAACATTGGCCTTATGGGATATACTCAAACCAAGAGCTTCTGTCATTGATGATTTGCCGGGTTGACAAACATTTTTGGTGTAAACTCCAGCTCATGTGTTAGTTGCCAGATTAACCGAAAACATTTTGGTTTTTACTGCTCACTCATCAAGCGTTCCGTACGAGACAAAAAGTATTACTGATAGACTGCTATCAATAAAAATACATCAGAAGCGATTTTTTAATAATTGAGTAATTTTCAAAAACCCTAACTCTTAAAACACTTGGACTTCATAATTCCCATGGAAGTCGCTATATAAATCGCAACATTCAGAAAGAAATCGCAGATTTCCACAATATAAATACATCTATATTTGTGTAATTTTTTGAATTTTCAATATATTTTGAAAATTTACTTTTGAAAATTCTGATAGCTGATTGTTGTAAAATTCTAGAGGGCTAAATACAGGTTTTACCCTTCATGATATATCATAGAAAGGAATTCATTTTTCAGGAACTCCCTCCCTTCCGAGATCGGCGAGTGGGGTGTGAAAAACAGATTTTATCCTTTATAGTTTATAGTATTAAAAGTCTTAACAAAAGCAGTTGTTTTCTAACAGCTACCGCCCTTCTTCCCTCCTTTATGGTACTCTAATGAAAGGTGCCAACAAAAGGAATTAATAAATCAAACATCGCAGTCCTTCGCGACCCCTTATCGAGATCGTTTAGAATTGCCCTACCTCGGGTGGCGAGTGTAACTTCTGAACGAGACATAACCTTTAATGATGCCAAAACGAATATCTCGAAAGAAAGTGTCGGAGAAAAGTACTCACAAGTGAAAGTGAGACGTCTGAAACATAAGTATTGCTATGGGCAATGGCATGCGGTCACTACACCACCCACAAAACTCAAAACAAATCATAATTTAAACTTAGAATTTTATTATCTCTCCTCGTATACATCTGGCATCTTCTATAAGAAAAATTCTAATATCGAGTTAAAATTTTTCAATGGACTCAATCAACTTCTGAAAACTTCAAGGAATGTATTACAGAACTTTGGATTAACATCTGAAATAAAGCTTGGGCACGAATGAAAAAAACTGAAATCTCAAAACTCAATCTGGGCCGCACCTTAGATTCGAATAAGCACACAATTAATTGATTGACAAGAACAAAAATTTATTTCCGATACATATGTATGAAGTAAAACAAGAAAGAAGCCCAAAGCCTATTTGGGCGTATTACCCCGCACGCAGGCGGTCGACAATTAAAAATAAACACATGAAAACATTTTTCGGTGGCTGTTCGAACGGTAGATTTTAAATTTTAATAAGAAAAGAATCTTAAAAAAAGACTCGCCGCATGACTGACTGCCCGAAAATTGGCGTAACAAGGTGTATATACACGCTCTTCAACCGCCGCGAAACAATCAGCAGCGTCTTGTTTTTAGCTCCAGTATTTAAGGAAACACCACATCCACCATAAAACAAACATCTTTTTCAAACGTTTCCAAATAAATCGCAAATCACAACGGACCGCGCCAAAACGTCTCCACTTCTCCACATAAAACACGCAATTCTTCGTAACATCTGAATCTCCTTATCAGCGAAAGAACGCGTGCGTTAATTAAATTTTACCTAACAATAAAACTTCGTATCGCGATCGATCAGATGTGTCTCCCTTCTAACACCTTATCTAAATTGGATAAATTACAAAAGCGGCAAAACTAACAAAATGTCCAAAAGGAAAAACAAATACGGAAATATTAATTGGAATAAAATAAACCAACTTTGTGTTTATTCGTAAATAGCCCACCAGATTTGCATTTAAAAACTGAAAATATACCACATACAGGGTGACCCAAGTTTATTGAAGCTACTGACACCAAAATAACATCTGCGTGACGTAGTTTACACAACAATATCTGTTGGTGGGGTCAAAACATACAAGGCTTCAATATAACGTTTTGTTTTGGAGAAATCATCATCAACTTTATTTACAATGTAGGTACAAAAAAAACAAAAGTTGGAAACTGTTGGTTTCAACAAGATGGTGCACCCGCGCACAAGGCTCTAATCGTGCGAGAATACGTATCGGACAAATTTTCAATTTTCCAGGCATTTGTCCGATAGGTATTCTCGCACGATTAGGGCGTTGTCCTCCATCCTGTTGAAACCAACAGTTTTTTTCTGTGTCGTTCATCATTGTATTCGCAATGAAAAGTGCTGCAATATGAAGTATGTACGGGCCTTATAAAAAATAAAGTTCATGATGATTTCTCCCAAATGCAACGTTGGAGTTGTATTGAAAATCTCCCAACAGAATCTTGTAGTGCTCATCAAGTGCCAATGAGAAAGTGTTTTAGCACATTTGGAAGGCGCTATTATAGCCACTTTCGAGGCCTTAACTACTCCTACAGTTTTCAAGATATTAAGTTCGTTCTTTTTGCATTCAGTAGGTAACAACTCTGGCGCATGAACCATGAAAAATCTTGAAGATTAATGTGCGCATGCACAATCTGCACAATGTCAACTTTCTTATTTTTATGGAGATATTTTTTTGAAATTTTAACAACAGATGCTTCTAGTAAATTTCCGTTTTTCTGGCATATATTCGGAAGTAATCGGAATTTTCCAACTTTCCCTTTGTAGTACCATCGTCCATCATATGGCACTGAATTTTCGAGATATTTGACCATAAGGACAGGCACGTCTTATCAAGAACTTCTACTTCCGTTTGTACCCCCTTCAGGTATACCCAGATTTGACTTCACCGGCGGATACATCGCGTCCCTGCCCCCAATTTCGCTTTGTAAGTACGCTTTTACGGCACTCCATTGTTGAGATATTCACATTTGAAGATTACACTCCTACGACGAATTCGCGACATTCCTAACCTCCCCGAAAGCTTCCGAACGCTGCTGAATATTCTTGAGTGTTCTCGAACATACACGTCACATTTTCCGGAAAGAACGAGTCACATTTTGGATATTGCCATACTGTGGAACATTGGGAAATTATTCTAGCGAATACACAAAAGTTTGACAATTAAAGTTCGAGAAACCTGAACCACGGTTTGTTCCGGATTCAAATTGTCTTTCGAGATTCACTTTCAACGAGGAACCAAATTTTACCTGGCGATACGAGAGGTATGATTGTAGTGTATAAGATGTTCCATCATCCACTTTTCCAACTTGCTGCTACCCTTTCAAAGGAGAAAATCATCTGTCGATTTTTTTGGGCATTTTTATAAAAGGTTTATGATTAAACTCATTCTAATATATTCCTGAAGAGGTCGACCCAATGGAGTTTATAGCATCCAGCGCCATGTAAATTTATTTTGAATAGAATTTTGTAACAGGCTCGCTCTCATCTTTGGCTTTATTTCAACCTAGAGAAATGACACCCTTCTTTATTTTGTAAAAGAGTATATTATCAAAAAATAATTCACAAAAGCTTTCGGGCTGATGGTCTTTTAACATTAAATTTACTCAAAATGTTATGTAGATTTAAAAAAATTAAAAAACCTTGTTTAAAATAACAAAGTGTGATCCAACTCCTGATACAATAAAATTGAAAATTGTTAGCCAGAACGGGTTCATTGGACGACCTATGTGCAAATTTTCAAAAATTTATTCGGATTTGTTTCCCACATAATCGACTAAGCTCACAATTGAAGTCCCTGTATAATATACTATACAGGGTGGGTAATGGGTATTCCTTCGGAAGTTGTATTCATAGTACAGGTTACGTTGTATATATTTATGCACTGTGCCGAAGATAAGGACGTCTACAATGGCGATCTCCTAAACCAGAGATGGTCAAATTAGGAAAAAGATGCGTCAAAAAATAAAACATTGATACTTTTTGAGATTTTGAGACACCGTTGAGAGATTTACATTACAGTGTTTCGGAGAAATCATTATCAACTTAATTTTTGTGGCCCGTAAGTACACACTGTATTGAGTATTTTATATTACGAGATACGGCACACACTTATACAAAACAAAAGTTGGAAACTTGGTTTCAATAGGACGGTGCACCCGCGCATAGCCCCTTAATCGCGCCAGAATACCAATGGGAGAAATTTTAGGGCGATATGCGCAGGTGCACTATCCTGCTGAAACCAACAGTCTCCAAGCTTTGTCTTTTTTGTGTGCTATGTTATTCAATACAGTGTGTACTTCTTTTACGGGCCATAAAAAAAGTCGATGATTTCTCAGAAACGAAACCTTTTATTGAAAATCTCTCAACGGTATCTTGTAGAGCTCAAAAAGTAGCAATGAGAAAATGTTTTTTTATTTTTTTAATCTGTTCAAATAAAGTTAGAAAAAATTAAAAAATTGGAAAATTTCGGTTTTTCTGGTATATCTTCGGAATTTTCTGGTTTTCTTTGAATGGTTTCTTTAATTTGACCATCTTTGTATTCTCTATGGTTTCTGAGATCCCCATGACAGACATTCTTATTTTGGAGACATTGTGTGAGTTTTAGGGGAGTGCACCAATTTGTTGGTACGTCTGGTACATGATAGAAATATTGATAACGTTTTGTTTTTTGTGCCAATTGTTATAAATATTGGAGACGATCTAAGAGTTGATGTTATATGTCAGTAACATTCGAGGTAACATTCAATCTTGAATTTCATTTCACTTCTATAATTATGCAGATATTTATTTTTTTGCAAATCGAGGCTTTCAGTTACCCATTTAATCCCATTCGATATGGGACACCCTGTAGGTATATACGCAATGTAGGTAGTCGAAATTATTAAAAAAGTAATTCAATTGATTTTAAAAAATTCAGGTTTGGTTTACCTTTAAAATGGTCAATTTGCATTCGTTATAAGTCAAACTATAATGGTCGTACCCTGCAGAAACATAAGCAAAAGAAATTTAAATATACACAAGTAATTTCTCGCTCTAATTCTCCCAGTGTTTGTTTTTAAACTTCTTTTCGCAATCATAATTTTAATGTAGGTAATATCAGCGCCGGCAGATAAAAAAATTGCCCGTGATCGTGCCACGGTCAAAAAATTCCCCTTCGTCCCCAAATCACGGCGGCGATCTCGTTGTTTACCGGAAGTCAATTTTGTTAATGACTGTAAAATGAACCCCTTAAGTTGACACCCTGTAATTTACCGAGGAGGCCGACTTCGTTTCGTTTGTTCCCTTCCCGTTTGGGACTCGGAGATTTATGAAAGAAAAAAAGGATCCCCCACGCTACACTGGTAACAGGTGCACTTCATCGTTAATTACCGGGATCGATTAAATTGCGCTAAACGTTGTTCTTAAAGGTTGTAATAGATTTAGATCGCAAACCACAGCTTCATTCATAAATCGGCTCGAACTGACCTTGCTTGAGGCGAATAAACCACAAAATTGAGGTTATGTCTAAATACACGTCTACCCCGTTAATATCTGCACCAGTTTAAGCCTAACGGGCCAAACTTCAATGCATCTATCCCGATTCCCGGAAATAAAATTAACAATTCAAATTGTATTTCGTGGCGTTTTTTACGGAGAATACAGAAATTGATGAACTGTATTTCGGGGAATATTTATTATTACGAGTAAAGTTAATTTTACAAACGGCGCCAAGTTTTTTCTATTGTTACAAATTAAATACGATTCGAAATGTATAATTAGAACTGCAAGGTTAATCTTGTTTTTTTATTACGAGATCTACATTTTAGTCACGATGGTCCCCCGTATTTTGGCGTAATGATTTCGCGCGAACGGCGGCGAAAAGAAAGCGGCCCAGTTCAATTTGGTCAATTCCGAAAATGTTTCGAACGAAATGGGCCCAGTCGAGGTGTTCTATGAAATGATTAAATGGGGAAATTGTGTTTTATGGTGACCTCTAACCTGATAGAGATCATGATGTGGTAATAAAAGTTGTACGTGCGTTTTGTTGTTTTCTAAAAAGAGCGCGCGACCTTCCTCAATTTTTTTTATGCTGCCAGTAACGTAGTATGGATTTACAGGGTAGACCAAAAACAAAAATTCCCCCCGATCTAGTATCTTTCCGTCTTTTCCACAGTACCTACAGATCTACAGTTCTTCATAAATGTCTGTATTCCCTTCAAACCAAGCTTCTCGGAAAAATAAATGTTTTGACAAAAACCCAAATGCCAGAGGGGGGGGGGGAGGCAATTTTTATGCAACTAGTAAAAATTCCAATTGTTCCACTGTACCACAAACACAAAAAGAAAACACAACAACAATAAAAGGTCTAATGACCTTGGAGGAACTCAATTTTTTTTACACCAAGCACTTTCATATACAAGATAAAATTGATTTACAGCAAAAGGCCCAAAATTCCTGGTCGAGTGCTGCACGATGATTTCATTTGTCTTTAACTCCACCTCTGTGGCCTGTCCCCGTGAGAATTTCTTGTAATATCCACTCATTCAATATTTTTCCAGCTCTATTGAATATATTGCAATACAAACCTCATCAAAGCCCTTTAATGAAGTTTTTATTTTCCGTCCGACCCTTTTCCAGATTATAGCATTCTTATACTCTGCTACGATTTTCCAACGACCCATACAGGATTATTGTTATAAATGCGAATGCCCTATAAAATTTCTTCCAATTTTAAGGTCCTGAGATTTTTTAAAAATTTCTTAGGCTCCCTTTGAAGTTTCCGCTAAAATTGACAACATTCCTACATTCGTCAGAAATGTTCCAAAGTACTTCTGTGGGCCCCTCTGATTTTTCTAATATATTTTAATATTATTCAATAGATCCTTCCACATTCCGTCAACCTCCAAGTTACTTTAAGGTCTTTTGAAAATTGACCCAAAATTTTCCTAATATTTAGTCCAACGCGATTGAAGATCTTTCCAATATCCTTAACCTTCCCAAAACTGTTTCAAGATTTTCGAAAAGTACTCTCAAAAGCTCCTACGGCTACTGTAAAATCTTGACAAGGACTTTGCAATATTTGTAATATTTTGCCACGTTTTTCTGGAGCAAACTTTTCCGGAAGTTGTTCGAAAGTGACAGAAAAATCCTTTTTGTCGATGTGATGGGCGGATCTTGAGAGAACCAATACACAACAATAGTCTTCTTGGTTTTGAAAGGTGTCTGTGAGATTCTATAAAAAGATCCGCCAATGTTTTTAATATCTTTTATAAAAGTCTCTCAAAATTTTGCCGAAATTATATCAAGCCCTCCTATAGAGTCTCTTTATCCCAGATGTTTTTGTATTTCTACAAGGGTCCCTTTCAATATGCAGTGAAGCTAGTTCTAGAGTGTCACACCCTATACTTTTACATAAATTTACAAAAAAATTCAAAATCAAAAGTTTTACGGGGCTATGATGGCGATGCATTCAAATGAATTTCTGTTTTTGTCTATCTTATTCCGTAAAAAATCCAACATGGTGCCCATAAAAAATACCAAAGTGTAGCCTGTAGCTTCTACATCTAGCATGCTATGAAAAGTCCGATAACAAATTCAGATTCTCCAAAGCAAAGTGCACATAGAAAGTGGCAACGGAAACCGTCCATTCCCGATCGTTTAAACAAGGGAAATTGAAAACGAAATTTGACATTTTCAAAAAGGGCAACTTTGCCCCCATTTAACTCGCGCACCATTACGGAGATCCCAGTGGTGAGCCACAAATGTGAACCGCCCTATTCATGAACACCCGGTATCTAGAGGCGTTTCGTTACGCAAAGTGTCGCGCAGAAAGTATTTATGTTGGCTCTAGGAGTTGAAGGTAAAGGTAATTGATTTAATTTCCGGTGTTTCAGCCGCGCCGTTACCGTAAACAAAAGATGTAATTAATCCGTCCGCCATTTGCAACCGTTCCCGTCAAAATGTTTCAATTATTTTTATAGCGTCCGAAAGCTCTTGTCATTTAGAAGACCGGGGCAAATTAATGTTTTAGAATATCAGCTTCGTTAAACCGTGAAGGTCTACGCCGATATCAGTGTTGATAAGCGACCTTTATGCCGGTCCGTGTAATTCCAATTAATTATCAATCAGTCTTATTGGACTATCAACTTTACAAATTTCGATCCCGTCAATTAAGTAAGTGCAATTAACAGTACTTAAGTAAATGTGTTGCAGAAAACGTTATCAAAATCAGGCGTGTAAGGTGTCCCTGATGGATGCGCTCCAATTTTTGCAGATGTTTATGATGGTCAGAAGCCGTGAAATCAATTAAATAAGTTTTAATTTTTGGATGCAGATAACCCAATACACTGTGTTGGTTGGAAAACAGAAAGACAAGGCAAATTAAAGACATCATATAGGTCCTTAATTCACATTCACATCTTACAATAAATGCAAGAATAGTTCAATGGCATTTTATACCAACAAGAACTGTCTTAATAAATTGAAGCTTCGTCATTTGGAAAACTTTATGCTCAAAGAAATTACTCAACTTTACCTATGCGATAGTAAGAACTAATTTTTCGTCGCTTATCATTCGAATAAAATAATCAGAACGGACTGTGATCAAATTGCTACCAAACTTGATAAGGGCTGCATCGATGGTGAACCCGGGGATGAGCTTATGCTCAGTCTTTTCGTTTACTGAGCCTTTAATTTTCGATCTACTACGAGCTAACGCATAAATGGAAATACTCGGTACCGATTGGCCACGGAAACACGGACTAGTATCAGGGGTTGAGATGGTCTGCGGTTTACAGGACCAACCTTGGAGGTTCAATGGTCCAACTGACAGAATAATAATATCTTTATTATAATAGGCGTAGTTCTGCCTAGATGTGCTTCCTACAGAACCCAAAATTTAATGCACTATTTGGCACATTAGTTCTGTTTACCTACTCGATGAATTTCATTGAATCACTCTCAATTGCATATCTACTCAGTAAGTTACTCTACAAAGGCATCTTATGACTGCCTCCCGAGCGCTTTCTTTCCAAGTTATATATATCCATTTCTGTGTTTATTTTGCACAGTTGACCTATATGCCACAAGCAATAAGCCTATTGAAAATGTGTCAAATCCAATGACCCTGTAGGGTTACACCGAGGTGCTCTGCCGCTTTTTTAGATGCTCTTTAGGGATTTATTTTTCTGAGGGATAGGGGGGGGGAGGGGAGCAGAAGTTGGTTTCCTAAACTTTGAAACCTGACTGTAGGTAACTAAGATTTCTCAAAAGCTTTAGAACTTTATGTCAGAAAGTGTAATTATTATTGCCAAATTCTGTAAATATACGTGCATGTGTTTTAATGTCCCCTGTGTCAAGTTGAATCTAGGAGTCTGCGAGACAAGTAGATTCGGCGGGTCAAATTGGGCTTTGGGTGCCTAAATTTTGACCCAATTGCATTTTTCAAAGGGAAACTTACAGATTGTTATACAAAATAGCGTCTTCACTAATTGTGCTGTGTCCAACGTAAGCACTGCAAGAAATGAAAGTTTAAAACTCATCTGAAACCGTAGGGAGACGACTAGAAGAAAGTTTAGTGGTCCATTATTTTGTTAAAATTACTTCAAGTGTGGTTTAGTCAGTGTATTTTGAGTATGGTGATTCGATTGTTAAAGCAACCTCAGCTGAATATTTCCCCATCTACAAATATAAAGGTATTTCTGCGTTTCTGGTGTACAATTATTATACAGGACCATAAAACTGAAAGGCCCTGTGCTATATTTAACAATAACAAATTGCGCCATATCAAGATTTTATAATTTCGTAGTTACACTTCAAAGGAAAAGTGCGTCATTTCTTATACGAATTAATTATAAAAATAAATGGAGCGTGATTGCGTTCTTACAAATTCACATTTGACAAAGACGTTCTAATTGTCACATTCCGCAAAAATTCGTTAAAATTAATTTCGTTAAAAAGTTGAATTTGGTCATGAAGCGGGTGTGTTAGTTTGAAACAACACTGATTAGATTGAATATTCTTGTGAAAAAAAAACTACGCACCACAAAAAATTGCGAACTTTAATACCCTTTCTGAAAGAAGAAGCTTAATTTGACTGCAGAATCAAGGTATCTTACTACCTTGTCACGTTATTATTGTGGCAATTCGCAATATAAATAAAAGCCAGTTTCATTTTACGAGTCCCGAAAATTCCTATACAAAAATTCTCTTCGAAACGAGATAAAATTTGGATATTATTTATATTTTCCAACATTTTTGGAAATTGTTTGACTCATTTTGGATAGAGTTTTTAACCTGATATGGAACAAAAAAATTAAAATAGCGCTTCATTACTTTTTTGTGCAAACAGTTTCATAGAGAAAAACACTTCTTCATATCTGTCTTTGGTATGGACGGAGACAGAACTGAGGTTGTGGCGAAGAAAAAGAAAAGGAGATGTGATGTTTACATATAAGATTGCAGGAGGTAGAGGCTGAAAGCTTGTGTGTGGTTTAGAAACGGAGATGGTATAGGGCGGAATTGTTTTTGAAAAAGTTTGGTTATCAAATGGAGTCGGGTTGAGGGGGAGATTTACATGTTCGTAAATAGGAACCTTAAGGAGGATAACTGGGGGAGGGAAGGAAGAGATAACATGGTAAGTGGTGGTACATTTTCTACGCAGTGCTTTCTAGGAGTGTTAAGCCGAGGAAATTGAGGGATTGAGGACAGTCGACAGCGAAACCAAATCATCATTTCAGAATCAAGGGTTGAGGACAAGATTCTGTACGATAACACGGTTTAGTATTTTCCCATTGACAACTTCTTGGGCGGTTTTAGAAACACGGCATCTTCTACTCCGCGTCTTGATTTTGACTAACAAACAAGGAACCTTAGACTCTTGGAAAAAGAAACGCTCCGGCTCATGCACCAATGATAGCAGTGCGTTCCAAGCCTTTTCTATCCTCCATCATGACTGGTGTTTCCGTGTTTGTCTGCAAGAAGTTTGGCTCTAAACGTCTCCCGCATTTGCCATCTTCCATGGGCTTTTTATCATCTTACGAAGGACTCGACAGCTTAGAAGGGTCGTAAGTGCTGCAACCTGAAAGTGCCAAAATTGTGGAGTCTGACGATCCTACATTCGCACAGTTCATATTTGACAATGCGTACTTCAATAATAATGCTTTGGATGAACACGATACAATCCACACAATGGGAGGGATCATGGCTGTTACAGCTGTGGCTACCGAACCTGAAGTAAACCGGCAGAAGCTGTCTTCATAAGCCAGTCATTGCTGATGCTGAGGTCATACCACCCATCACCCAAAGCAGATCTGAAAATAATTGAAATAGCGAATATAGACATCAGTTCACAAGATGTTGTACCCTCGCCCGATGGCATTTCTTGGCTATATGGAAGAGACTTTGCATATTCACCATCGGTACCTGAGTGGAATGGCTTAGTGAAACTTGGAATCAGTGGTAAAGATTACAGATTAAAGATTTCCCACCTACAGTATGTATCGGGTGGTTCAAATTCGTGGCTCATCATTGGAATTTCCGTAACGGTGAGAGATACAATGCTAAAGTTGCCTCTTTTTGTCACTAAAAAAATTGAAATTTTTGAAAAGTTGGAAATAGACTGTTCCTGTTAAAACCTTGTATGTGAACTTTTTATTGGAGAATCTGAATCTATTATCAGAATTTTCACAACACTCTAGATGTAGAAGCTACAGGATACTACTTTCTTATTTCCTATGGACGTCATATTGGATTTTTACGGAATCAAATGTTTTATACATTAATCCACGGGTAACTAGATTAAATTTTGAAATGTTTCTTGTAAATTTCAAATGGGTTTTTTACTCACCTGTACTGTATCTCTCATCGTTACGGGGATCCCAATGGCACGAATTTGAACCACCTTGTACATTTATTGTATCGGCTCTGTCTGCTGGTTTTCAGGTTAGGTTGATTCAGTGCCGGATTCAGGATGATATCTCGGTAAGTTAGTACACTAGTACAGTGATGGTTAGGTGTCGCATTCTGGGGGTGTTGAGGGTACGGAGTACCCCCACATAGAAGGGGGGTCTAAACTAAACTAAAAACGTTGTTTTACCACACTTACAATTTACATACCAAGTTTTTGTTGTAGATCTTAGATGTACCCCTTAACACTTTCTCAACGACACTTCCTCCATGACTTGACAACACTGTGGTTTTAACAGGCAAAACAATCGCACGACAATTTTTTTGAAACTCGGGCAGTTTTCTATGAGCACTACAATCTTGGCCCCCAGTTACGAAGGCGATGAGTTGAAGGAACTTTTAACACAATTTTAGTCGAGCATCTGATCTGACATGAATATTGATCAGGTCCTATGAAGAGCTATGGAGGAGTCACTCGTGGATGCAGTGTACGCGATTCTGTGCTTGCTAGATGGCCATTGGGCATACATTTATGAACAAATACAATTGTTCTCTCTCAGAGGGGAAATTTTGAAAAACTGAAACAAAGCCCTAAAGCCGCGTTCTCCTCATTTACCATGGTGACTATAGCACAAGAAAAATTCTTGGTAAACGATCAGAATAAGATCGCCTTTCACATCGATGTTGATGACACAAATGGCGGATGCTAGCATCGAACATGACGACGCCGACGTCAGGGTCCTCTACTCCTCCAGTCCCTGATCCTTACTTTTTCTCCACGCAGTGAGTGTTTATGATACCACGTCAGATACATATGGAATGGGGAAGAAGAATAATTGTTTGACATTTGATTCGATTGACATTTAAAATGATTTGTTCCAAAGCCTACCACAAAATTAGAATATTTCTTTTTGAAAAATCGCAGCAGCCGTGAAAATTTTTTCAAGATTTTCAACGGTTACTTAAAAAATAATTCCTTAGACTTAGAATATTTCTTTTTGAAAAATCGCAGCAGCCGTGAAAATTTTCAAGATTTTCAACGGTTACTTAAAAAATAATTCCTTAGACTTTAGGATTCCGTTAAAAAAAGAGCAATGCTTGAATCTTGAACGGTTTTAGAGATGTGAATTCTTGAATGGACCCTTGCATCTTCGACTAAGACCACGTGGTATAGACTAAGACATATAGGTACGAAAATCTTAAATCCCTTGAATTCAGAATAAAACGGCGCATTTAGGAAAAAATGAACAAGTAAAAAGGTTTCCGCCCTAAGGCGAGTAACTTCAGCGCATTTTCCATGCATTGATCGGTACCTCCTAAACGGCCCAGCTAGGTGCGCTTTGTTTTTCTTTACTAGAGGCATCTATGGTTAAAATTTCAAAGAAATATCTCCATAAATAAAAAAAGCATTTCGCACATCTGATTTTTACTTTATGCGATATGTTTGCTTTTACTAGAAGTATCATGGTGGTTAAAATTTCAACAATAGTTATTTACATATGAGTATGGTAAATCAAGGTTTACGTTAACGAATGAGATGTTTACTGCCGAAGCGTATAGCTGAGGCAGGAATTTCGAAACGAGTAACGTAAGATGATTTGACATACAAATAATGTAAAACATTTTATTTCATACTGCTCTATTTCTATTAAAATGCCATTTGGATTAGAATGTTGTAGGTACACATAAAATAAAAGCAAAAGTCGATTACTTGATTTGTTTGATCTGACAGTAGTTTGACAAATATCAATATCAATCAATCAATCAAATATCACGTTTAGATGGATGTCAGTTGCGGTTGCTAGGCAAAATTTCCAGTCTGGTAAAAATTTTCAGTCTGGTAAAATACGATTTACCAGACTCAAATCAGTCTGGGAAAGCGGTGATTACTAGATAGTATGAAATAATAGTAGATTGTATGACAAGTAGGAAAAGTTGCATATTCCTGGACGATGATAGTGATTGTAAGCCGAGGCGTTAGCCGAGGCTTACAACTATCAGAGTCCAGGAATATACTTTTCCTACGTGTTGTACATACTATTTTTTAGTCGATAGCCAATAGTTAAAACACCAAATATACCATTTCAAACTAAATTTAATTTTCACCAATTGTCATTTGGTCTAATGTCATTAGTCTAGGCTTGTATGCGATAGGGGCGAGGATCGAACCCGGGCGGCGCCTTTTTTTTATTTACAGTAATTAATAAATGCAAACATCAAGTTTGTTTTCCGAGCATGCATTGTTTGAACGTTACCATGGGCATGACGTAAACAAATCGAAAATTTTTTCGTTTGAGTGAATTTATAATTAGTTGATGTGCAATATTAATATAAAATGGATATCGATGGTAATTTTGATGAAGATTTATTTTGTAGAACACCACCTGAAGTTTTGGAGGCAGTCAATGAAGCTACTCTTAATCTGTTGCCAACTAAATCGAGGGGAAGTATGAAAATGCTTATCAACGTTTTATGGAATATAGATCAAGTAAAGGAACTTATTCGTTTTCGGAAAATGTGGTACTCGGATATTTTCTTGATTTGTCGAAAAAGATGAAACCCTCAACACTTTGGGCAAATTACTCCATGTTGAAGGCCACTCTTATGTTAAAGCAAAATGTAGACATCACTTCATATAACAAACTGCGAGCATATTTGAAAAAGCAATCCGTGGGTTACAAAGCAAAGAAGTCGAAAGTCTTCACCAACGAACAAATCCGAGAATTTATGATGAACGCTCCAGATGATACTTACCTCATGGCTAAAGTAAGATTTTAATTGAAAGGCCTGAAGATTATAATTTAATTTTTTTAGCTTGTGGTAATTTTCGGAATTTATGGCGCCTGTCGGCGAGAGGAGTTATGTAACATAAAGCTTACGGACATTGAGGATTTGGGTTCACAACTACTGGTGAAGATTCCATGCAACAAAACCAATAAACCACGGTCGTTTATAGTAAACGACACTTATTTAGAAACATACCGTAAATATGCAGCCGTTCGACCATCCAATTTTCACTGCAATAGGTTTTTCTTCAAATACCATAATGGTAAAGGATTTAAGCAAGTAGTGGGGGTGCATACATTTGCCAGCATTCCACAAATCGTTGCTAACTTTTTGAAACTGTCCGATGCAAACCTTTACACGGGACATTGTTTTCGAAGGACATCTGCGACAATTTTGGTAGATAATGGTGCAGATTTGACTGTTTTAAAACGTCACGGCGGTTGGAAATCGTCGAATGTGGCGGAAGGATATATAGAAGAATCCTTAAAAAATAAAATGGATGTGGCAGAGAGAATAGTTACTTCAATTTCTGGCGCACATATTCAGTGTAAGGGTGCAAGCAATGTTGGCGTCTCTACTAGCACCATCTCCAAAACAAATACGGAGTCCACTTCTTCAATTAATTATGAAGTAGAGTCGACATTGACTGGACTATCAAATTTGATTGGAACTTGCAATAATTGTACTATTAATGTACATATTAATAGGCAATAAACTATTCATTTGCGTGTATAACTGTTCTTTTATTTTTTCATGCTCACATTAATATAGATATTTTCCCGTACTGTACAGGAATTAAGATTCCCGTACAGTACGGAAATCACATGCTTTGTGATGACATAAACAAAACAATAATATGCCATTTTTCCGACTATCGACTAAAAAACATATTAATAAATAAGAAAGTTTATATTGCACAGCCTGCGTTTGCGCACGTTGATCATCCAGACTTTTCTTGATGCCAGAGCTATAAGCTATCGAATTCAAAAAGAACGAACTAAATATCTTGAAAACTGTAGTAGTAGTTAAGGCCTCGGACGGACGGACGGACAGAGAAAGTGGCTGCAATAGCGCACCCAAATTCGTTGGAAAATGCGCTAAAAATAGTATATTTCTATTTAAGAAAACAAGATGGGCCCAACTTCCGATATTTACGGAAGCGGCGCCATCTTGATATTATTTTACGTCAATTCGCAATAGTCGAATATACCTTTGAATCCAATTTCAAGTTTAGTGGGAGGAACAGGGGGAGGGGGGTTGATCAGTCCAAAAAGAGGGGGTTGCAAAGTTGAGGATTGGAATCAGGAACTATAATTACAACATTTCATTATAATTCGGGTATAACTGAAGAAATAAGGGGGAATTTTACATTTTTTTGCATTTAAGGAATTCAAACGTGTCGACTGATGGCAGCAAACCCAGATTCAGAAAATCTTCAAAAAATGTCTACTTGGGCCGTACTGAAGTGTCAATGTCGCAGTGTCAGAATCTCGAAATAGGCCCATGCACTACATTTAACAGGTGCGTCCGGCCCAAAAAAAAAATGGTCGACAAATCGAAATGCGTAAGTATAACCTTGTTGCGCTTCAGTACAAAGTAGTACAACGTGATCTAATACTAGAAAATATGAGCTTTATCCCCTGATTAACGAGTCGTTCAGCTGTAAAGCTGCTGCAACCGAAATTCAATCCTCAGACTACTATCCGTTACTGCGTAATGTAAGAGATATATTTGCCGCTTCAGTAATTCCCAATCAGTTGCTAGTCCAAACCACAATTTTTATAAACCTCTACTTCATTAGTCGCGAATAAATCCTTAAAAGCGACTACTTTCATTTTAATGGAAAAATTAGCTCTATAGCATTTCTGTTATATAATCGCAACGGTTTCTTTCGCCATTCCGAATTATTTAAACATTTCGATTGCGTTATCTGCGTAAACGCGACTTTTTTGAATGGAACTACTAAAAATGCGGGTACGCAGTACCGAGTGTTCAAGCGTAACGCGTTACGAGACCCTTTATTTCACTTTTTATTTCCATAATTATGTAGTTGCCTTACAATCAGAATCTCGATTTTTATATGATCGCTCTGAAATACGGTGGGAAGTTAACCTAAAATCGTTTTTCATTCAAGCACACCGCGCGCGTACTTGACTTTTTATTTTCCAATCTAAAGATATATAAAACTTTCGCATAGTTACGGGAATCTGCAACTGACACTTCATAATTAGCTTACAATGTAGAGATTTTGACACCCCCCTCCGAAGCGATGACTTATTAACGCGTGTCAAAAGTTCGTAATTAATATCGTTCTCCAACGCGTATAATACAAATTGGGTTTTTCTTCCCTGGTAAACGCATAATAATGAGACCAGTTAAAGGTTAGAAAATCAATTAGTCAATTGTAAATTAATTTATTTAATCGTGGCGATTTCGTTTAGTTTTATCAATCGTTAGCACTTCCGCGGTTTGTTTCCTACGGGCAACGTGAAAGGTGGGAAATTTTCGTTTTTTTGTGGAAAAAGTTACCAGTTCGAAATGGGAAATGGAATTGAGTTCCGCTTCGTGGATTTTGTACGTACAAATTTAAAGAAAACGACGCCTACCAATGGCTTCGAGTGAATCAAGCTACTTTAACTGTTAAATAAATTCGTATTGCATAATTGTTGACCGCAATGAAAATTGATTGTCACATTTCCAAGTATTCATTTGTGACTTACAGAGCAAATATAACCCAATGTATTTTGCGGATGTTTTGGTGTAAGTCACAGGGTGATGTAACTAACAACTTCCATGTATGGCTAGACCGATTTAATGGTGCTAACTACTTGCTTAATAACAGTCAGTGGTCATTCTTTCTTTCTTATGGTTTTATAGCTGATAATTTATGCCCTACGCCCCTACACCACCATGGGGTTGTTATTTTGTTAGTAATATTGTCACTTTATTGTGATATATAAGTATAACATGCAAGAATAAACAAAAGAAGAAGATTTTTTTTGTTGCGATGTCTGATATCAAATTTGAAACAAGTACCGTTGGCGTATATAGAGACACCGCTGTAAAATACGTTACATCTCGAAACAATGCAGTTTTTTTTAAACCATTTCATTATTGGGGTGCTAATTAGGTGCCAATAATCAAAATATAGTGTTTTGATAGTAGCAACAAAAAAAAGATTGATATACATGCTGAACATCTGAACTTCGCCCTCTTAGGCTTCTGGCTACAATATAGTTTTTTTTACCGTTTATATTGCTTTATGTTATTTTAGAAGTCTAATAAATGGCACTTATTATTATTATTATTATTATTATGATCGGTGTTTCTTGTGAGAACTCAGGTCTAGCCTGGTTAACTAATCGCACGGATAAAAATCAAGTAACGATTAGTGTCTGTGTCTGTGTCTGGTGAAGTTATGTAGGGTCCTTAAAAAAAAAAAAAAAAAAATCACACACGTACATTGGACATCTAGGGATAATGTAATTCGTACTTACCAACATACCTATTGATGGGCACAATAGCCAACGCTATCAGGAAAAAGGAAAACAAAACAAAAAAAATCATTATAATAATTCCTGTAATTTTATTAAATGGAGTTTATTGTGTAAGTGTTTCTTTGGCTTTGCGTTTGGGTTGAATACGAGTGGGTTGTGATAACGTGGTGTGTTTTTGTGAAGAAGGAGTTTTGTGTTTTTTAATTGTATTTATGGTGTTTCTTTGTTCCTGAGGTCGTATTTGTGAGGTTGCTTGGGTTTTTGGTGGAGATATTGCAGTATTTTGTGAGCCTGTGTTAAGGTTTTTGCGTTTCGGTTGTATACGAGTGGGTTGTTTCTGAGAAGAAAGAGTATTGTGTTTTTTAACTGTGCTAGGGCGTGTAACTTTATTGGATGGACCTGTCTTTGTAGTACATGTTGCGTTACTTGTGTTTATGGTGTTTCTTTGTTCTTGAGGTCGTATTTGTGAGGTTGCTTGGGTTATTGATGGAGATATTACAGTATTTTGTGAGCTAGTAGTGCTGTATAGGTTTTTGCGTTTGGGTTGAATACGAGTGGGTTGTGATAACGTATGGTGTGCTTCGGTGAAGAAGGAGTTATGTGTTTTTTAATTGTGCTAGGGCGTGTAACTTTATTGGGTGGACCTGTCTTTGTAGTGCATGTTGCGTTACTTGTGTTTATGATGTTTCTTTGTTCTTGAGGTTGTATTTGTGAAATTGCTTGGGTTTTTGGTGGAGATATTTTAGTATGTTGTGAGCCTGTAGTTCTGTTAAGGTTTTTGCGTTGCGGTTGAATACGAGTGGGTTGTGAAAATGTGGTGTGTTTCTGTGAAGAAGGAGTTATGTGTTTTTTAACTGTGCTAGGGCGTGTAATTTTATTGGGTGGACCTGTCCTTGTAGTGTATGTTGCGTTAGTTGTATTTATGGTGTTTCTTTGTTCTTGAGGTTGTATTTGAGAGGTTGCTTGGGTTTTTGCTGGAGATATTTTAGTATGTTGTGAGCCTGTAGTTCTGTTAAGGTTTTTGCGTTTCGGTTGAATATGAGTGGGTTGTGAAAATGTGGTGTGTTTCTGTGAAGAAGGAGTTTTGTGTTTTTTAAATGTGCTAGGGCGTGTAACTTTATTGGGTGGACCTGTCTTTGTAGTGCATGTTGCGTTACTTGTATTTATGGTGTTTCTTTGTTCTTGAAGTTGTATTTCTGTTGTTGCATGGGTTACTGGTGGAGACATTACAGTATTTTGTGAGCCTGTAGTGCTGTTAAGGTTGTTGCGTTTGGGTTGAGTACAAGTGGGTTGTGTTTGTGATAACGTGGTGTGTTTCTGAGAAGAAAGAGTATTGTGTTTTTTAGCTGTGCTAGGCCGTGTGGGTGAGGGCGTCTTTGTAGTGCGTGTTGCGTTACTTGTATTTATTGCGTTTGTTTGTTCAGGAAGTTGTGTTTGTGTGGTTGGTTGAGTTAAGTTTGGAAATATTACAGTATGTTGTGAGTCTAAAGTGCTGTTTAGGCTTTTGCGTTTGGGTTGAATACTAATGGGTGGTGATAATGTGGTTTGCTTCAGAGGTGAATCTCTGATTGTAGTATATGTTGTATCATTTGTTGTGCTTGTTTGTTCGGTAAGTTGTATTTGTGTGTTTGTTTGGGTTAGAGGTGAAGATATTACAGTATGTTGTGTACCGTGTTGTGAGCGAGTACTGTTGTTTACATGTATACGTTGTGGATCATTTCTGTATGTAGTATCTTGTGTTATGTTTAGAAATTTACGAACAATATGGCATGTGTTGATAATGATTGCTTTTTGTAAATGTTTGTATGTGTTTTTGTCTAAACCTAATAGTTGTAAATTGTGGTGTATTGTCTTTGGTATAACTCCAGTAGCACTAAGAATAATGGGAACTATAACAGTAGATTTCATAGATATTATTATTATTATTGTCGGTGTTTCTTGTGAGAACTCAGGTCTAGCCTGGTTAACTAATCGCACGGATTAAAATCAAGTAACGATTAGTGTCTGTGTTTGGTGAAGTTATGTAGGGCCCTTAAAAAAAAAAAATCACACACGTACATTGGACATCTAGGGATAGTATGTAATTCGTACTTACCAACATACCTATTGATGGGCACAATAGCCAACGCTATCAGGAAAGAGGAAAACAAAACAAAAAAAAAAATCATTATAATAATTCCTGTAATTTTATTAAATGGAGTTTATTGTGTAAGTGTTTCTTTGGCTTTGCGTTTGGGTTGAATACGAGTGGGTTGTGATAACGTGGTGTGTTTCTGTGAAGAAGGAGTTTTGTGTTTTTTAATTGTATTTATGGTGTTTCTTTGTTCCTGAGGTCGTATTTGTGAGGTTGCTTGGGTTTTTGGTGGAGATATTGCAGTATTTTGTGAGCCTGTGTTAAGGTTTTTGCGTTTCGGTTGTATACGAGTGAGTTGTTTCTGAGAAGAAGGAGTATTGTGTTTTTTAACTGTGCTAGGGCGTGTAACTTTATTGGATGGACCTGTCTTTGTAGTACATGTTGCGTTACTTGTGTTTATGGTGTTTCTTTGTTCTTGAGGTTGTATTTGTGAGGTTGCTTGGGTTGTTGATGGAGATATTACAGTATTTTGTGAGCTAGTAGTGCTGTATAGGTTTTTGCGTTTGGGTTGAATACGAGTGGGTTGTGATAACGTGGTGTGCTTCGGTGAAGAAGGAGTTATGTGTTCTTTAATTGTGCTAGGGCGTGTAACTTTATTGGGTGGACCTGTCTTTGTAGTGCATGTTGCGTTAGTTGTATTTATGGTGTTTCTTTGTTCTTGAGGTTGTATTTGTGAGGTTGCTTGGGTTATTGATGGAGATATTACAGTATTTTGTGAGCTAGTAGTGCTGTATAGGTTTTTGCGTTTGGGTTGAATACGAGTGGGTTGTGAAAATGTGGTGTGTTTCTGTGAAGAAGGAGTTATGTGTTTTTTAATTGTGCTAGGGCGTGTAACTTTATTGGGTGGACATGTCTTTGTAGTGCATGTTGCGTTACTTGTATTTATGATGTTTCTTTGTTCTTGAGGTTGTATTTGTGAAGTTGCTTGGGTTTTAGGTGGAGATATTTTAGTATGTTGTGAGCCTGTAGTTCTGTTAAGGTTTTTGCGTTGCGGTTGAATACGAGTGGGTTGTGAAAATGTGGTGTGTTTCTGTGAAGAAGGAGTTATGTGTTTTATTATTATTATTATTATTATTATTATTATTATTATTATTATTATTATTATACATGGTGTTTTTTATGTGTTACAAGGAGATATTTCGAAAAATCGAAAATTTTGTTGACTTATAAGGATGTGGGGGGACAAATTTTAACATATTTTTTAAATTATCGTTTCTCAGTTTGTATGGGTGGGAGAGTGACTTTGACACATTCCATGAAATGGTGTTCTTTTGTTTCTAAAATTTGAATCTACTACGTATGTGTTAATATGTTATTGTTTAATTGCTTCCATGGTGACACATGATTTAATTTATAATATTAAGCATTTTCATGGAAACGCATTATAAAGGTGGTTGCAAGTACAACGAGGACATTTTGTCGATCTTAAAAACAGACATTGAAAGATTTATTTAAGTTGTAAGTAAATAAAAATATTTTAAAATTTGTCCCCCCATATCCTTATTAAGTCACCAAATAATTTAAATCATTTTGGAGATATCTCCCCGTAGCACTTTAAAAACTCACCCTGTAGGTAAAAGTTTAACATTAAGGTAGACCCCCCCCCCCTCCATAAAAGCGCGAATGAAGCATTTGACCCCTTTCTGTATTCATTTGAACATGTGTAAATAGCACGTGGAACGAAAGTTATAACCCAATGTCCCAGATTTTTTGACAGTTCCCGTGACAGTTGTATAGATGGCGCCATTTGAAAAAAATACATCTTCTGTATCGGCGCATGCGCAATATAACCGTTCAAATAATACCACATTTCAACCGCGTAAGTTCATTTGAACGTTGCGGCGGTTCCGTCGATGTAAGTCGACGTATTTTCTTAGGAAGTAGTGCTTTTTAGCGCAACTTCCATTGGGAAGTATTCCCTGACGTGTACCACGGCGTACTGCGTTGAGGGGTGTACACGTAGTGTATAATACTTCCCTAACGACAACATAGTTCCCTTTCAGCTCATTCTTTGGATAGGGGGTTTTGTTTAGGTCATTTCCGCTGATAGTTAGTTCCGCTTTCTCCGCTCGTTCGAGTAAAGATAGTGTTTGGATGTAGGTTAGTTAGTTAGCTTAGGTTAGGGGGCTAAATAAATCAAATCTCTGAACGTAGTCAAACGTTTCACTTGGAAACAATCAAAAAAATGAAACTAAACAGAAGGTGGTACCACGCAGCTTTGGACATACTTTTTATGAAACACAAATTCAAACAAAAATTCTTAATGAAAATAAACAGTTCCATAACAAACAGCTTTGGACATTAGGATATTTGTAGTTTTGAGAATTTTTTTAACTTTTTAAATTTCCTAATGGAACGCTGCGAGCGACCCTTCACCTAACTAAGCAAAAAGACCTAGGACTTTCGATTCTTGGCACACGTATCTCCTATCCAATGCCGAGCGAGCCGAAGGAGAGTTCTGAATAGCTATGGCTTTTACTTACACTCTACATCGATTATTTCTTTTAATACAAATTCAAACAACAATTCTAAATGAAGCTAAACAAAATGTGACACCAATCAGCTTTGCACATTAGATTATTTGTAGATTTAGGATTTTTTTTAAAATATAAATTCAAACAAAAATTCTAAATGAAGCTAAACAGAGTGTGACACTAAGCAGCTTGGGACATTAGGTTACTTGTAGATTTAAGAAATTTTTTTTAAACTTTTTTCGAAATACAAATTCAAACAAAAATTCTCTCCCCAACCAAGTAAACTAACTAAAGACTTTCGATTCTTACTACACGCGCCTCGTATACCAATGCCGAGCGAGCCGAAGGCGAGTTCGGCATAACTCTGTCCCTCCCTTAGAGTCGTCTCTCTACGTCCACGGTGGCAAACGACATTTGCCAACGGCCAAACACACAGTACATTTTTTTACACCAATGCCGAGCAAGCCGAAGGCGAGTTCGGCATAGCTAGGGCTCTCCCTTAGATTCGTCTCTCTCCGTCCATGGTGGCAAACGACATTTACCAACGGCCAAACATACAGTACATTTTTTTTACACCAATAGGCGAGTTCGGCATAGCTAGGGCTCTCCCTTAGATTCGTCTCTCTACGTCCACGGTGGCAAACGACATTTATCAACAGCCAAACACACACTACACTTTTTTTCATACCAATGCCGAGCGAGCCGAAGGGCTCTCCGGTAGACTCGCTCCTCAACCTCGATTATTTTTTTAATTTCTTTTGTACTACACACTCATACAAAAATTCTTAATGAAGCTAAACAGAGTGTGACACCAAGCAGCTTCGGACATTAGGTTATTTGTAGGTTTAAGAAACTTTTTTTTACTTTTTTAATTTAATACACAAATTCAAACAAAAATGAAGGTAAACAGAACATCACACCAAGCAGCGTTGTACATTACGTTATTTGTACGTTTGAGAAATTTTTGTTTAACTTTTTTGAAATACAAATTTCAACAAACATTTTTAATAACCCTTCCCCCTAACGAAGTAAAATAATCTAGGACTTTCGATTCTTAACACGCGCGCCTAATATACCAATGCCGAGCGAGCCGAAGGCGAGTTCGGCATAAACCAACCGCCGTCCCGAATGTCGGGGTCGATAAACGGATCCGGCCACAATATGCGAAATGCATACCAATGCCGAGCGACGGCGAGCTCGGCATAGCTCGAGCTCGCCCTTCTCGCGACGAAAAACTGCTCGCATTTTTCCTACACCAATGCCTAGCGAGCCGAAGGCGAGTTCGGCATAGCTAGGGCTCTCCCGTAGACCCGTCTCTCCCCGTTCGCGGCGGCAAACGACGTTTACCTACGGCCCAACATGCGCCCCGCCTTTTCTGTCCTACGCCTAAACCTAATAAAAAACGGCGATTTTTGCGAAAACGTAGAACTATACAAAATAGTGATTCACTACCATTATATTCAACCCGAAATACTTGTAGGAACCTTAAAATTGTGAAGTTGGCACCAATGTCGGGAATATTATATATCACTATGCAGGGTTTGATTTTAATAACGGATAAATTCAATGAAAATGAAATAGAGGGGTGTTTGGAAATACGCTCGGACCCCCTACCCCTAAATTCAACTCGAACTTATTTTAGATATATGACTGATGTATGTAACACTATTAAAAAGAAATTTTCCGCAATATTTCATTTTCCTTTTGTAAGTATCTTCTTCTGACACCGTTTTCGAGATACTTTCACTTAAGTTTTCACATCACCCATAGATATGTTTCTTCGGATATTCCATTATCCTTTATCCTCACTTTCCTTTCTTAAACATTTAAATTCCCAAAAGTCTTCTTAGAGTTCTGCCCAAGTTATCTTCACATTTCCCCCCAAACTTACCTCAATCCCTCGTACTCGTACTTCTCAAGTTTTTTCCTTCCAAATTTCTATCGAATTCCGTTGCTCAATTTTTTCTAAATCGTTGCTCCCACGTTCTCAAATTCCCCACTATGTTCTTTAAATTTAAACCCAATAAAGAGTGCGGAATAAATTATATAAGGTGCATCAGCAGAATTTTCACCCTCTAATATATCATTTTTGGTAAATTTAACCAAAAAAAATGCACAAAGCGGCGGGGCCCTAAATTTACTTGCATTCCGAGGTTTTATATTTGATTCATTAATTATTATTCATGCATGCACGGGGCCACCTTTACAGCTCTTGGGGGTGTTTTCACAGGATTTTCATGTGCAGAACAAGGCCCTGAGACCAACCTTTCGACTGAAAATAACGAGATTGGTGGGCGATGGCCACTGTTGCATTCTATTAAGCGACTAGATGGAAGAGTGGGCACTTGTACTTTCACTCCAATCTGTTTTAAAATTAAGAAAAGTATTTTTTTCGAATTTGTATTTTGTTCAGCGTAGGAAAATTTAGACATGTACCGCTTCATAGCGAACGTGAATAAAGGTATGTCTGATGATAACAAGCGATAACAAGAAGTGTATTGAGGAAAACGAACGCGGTAGCCACGATCTTTTAGGATCAGTTTCGTTTCGTTTTGTTTCAAGCCGAGCACTTGACAAAAATCAAGTTTACTGTTCGTTTAAAAGGGTACCCTAGTCGCAATCGTATTGTTCAGAAAGGAAGACCCATTTCAGTATTTCTACCGGGCGAGTTTCAAATTGCGAAGATTCTTGCTTGAGTTCGTGAATCGAAACGGATGCTTTAAAAATTATATCCGAAGCCGAATTTGCGGGTGATCACGTCACTGTGCGTAAATTTTAAGTGCGCAGAAATTGAGCGAAATAGCGAAGGCGCGTGCTATTTGGTGTACGAGAAATTTTAGTTCGTGCAATTGCCAAGTTTTACGGCGAAGAAACATTCAAGAGCCACCACGCACCATGTTTTTGTGCGAGTTCATATAGACGCTGTAGCGCGTTACTAAACCTCTCGCCAGGAAAGATTGCTGGTCACAGAAGACCTGATCCCGGTCTACAATTTTCAACGAAAAATCTTTTCGTTCAACATTGGCACGATCCTATTCCGGAAGTCGCTCGCATCTTAAAAAAAACATAGATTGTAAATTGACACAAGGTGTGCTGTGACCGGTAATCTTTCCCGGTGAGAGTTATAGTTTTCTTTTGAGTGAAAACACATAAACCGGCTAGTTGTTTAAAGCGCGTCGTTAAATTGAAACTAAATTGGTGACAAACTGCTAGTCGCCTGTAAACTTAATTTTGTGTTGTGGTGCCCTAATTTACGTGAATTAACATCTCGTAGTAGGAGCGCGAATAAATAAACTGATATTAATTTGTAATAAACAGAGAAGATTCTGTTTCGAATTGCTAACAGCAACTTCTGTAATGTTTGAGTGGCGTCATTTGACAACGCCTTGTGCGATAACTAAAATTTTGTATACAACGGCATACGGCAGGGAATTTAAAGACAAATAATCTGTGCATTTATCCAAAACACAAACTGGGCAAGATTAGTATCAGCACATCGGAATATTGATATTTTTTCTATTGCATAATTACGATCCCGCGAAATTGAAGGCGGTTTGCTCAGATTCGCATTACGTAGGGGCATTTTTGCTTTCTCATCCATTACGGAGTCAACTGTACCACTGAAGCGTCTATTTCGATATTTCTAAAGGGAACGCCATTTTCCAAGGAGAAGAAAGATCAATTGTAACGTGAAAGAAATTTCATCCACGTGAATTACTGTAAGTTATTTTGATTTGCGTAAAGTACTGGGTCGTTTGTTTTTAGGAATTTGCATAATGAATTTGTTTGGAGTAATTTCAATGTTCCTAAAGAAATCGACCTATGAGAACCATTTGCATTTGCTTAATTGATTTGGAAATTTGGAATTAATTTCAGCGCCCATGTAAATGGAACTATGTCGTTACAACTGTATCCATTTCAAGTCGTAATTGGTGGGGATAATGATCAGTGCTCGAAAAGTTCTTTTTTATAGTGGATGGAATGTAAGCCTCAGCACATTTTTGTCACTGGTAGAATAGAGAGCTCCATGTTGGGGGAATTTTAGTCAGACAAGTTACTCCACGAGTGACCAAGGACGTACGGCTCTAGTTCATGGAAGGCCAAATATTAAGCCCAAGCGTCTGGGCATCTGCCAACTTCCACCCCTAAATCCTAATTTTCTTTCAAAGCTTTATATAATTACTTCTTCGTACATGTAGACTAATTAATGTCAAGTATCTTCTAACTATTTTGTACAATTTTGCATTTATTATTTATGTTAACCGTTTTTTAGCTTTTATGATGAGAAACAGATTCACGAAAATTTTTCGATAGAGAGTTTTTGAGTCTCAATTACGGTTCCGGTTAACTGAAATGTTGGTATACATTGATAATGATTGGCATTTTTCACTGTAATAGGTGACGGCTTTCATACATTTTGGAAACATCTTCATCTTTCGCTTACAATTATCGTTTAATTTATCTTTGGTATTTATTTGAAGAGATTGAAATTAGCAATATAGACATTAACCAAAAAAATTATTGAATAGAATGAAAATACAAGCCGTTTTTTTTGCGGAATTATTCGTAATACACACAATAAAGAAATTAAAGCATGAATGAACACGGCTATATAAGAATGCCATAATCTTCCATAACTCAATATTCAACAGGTTGTTACGTTTCAATTTCTATCTTATTATTTCACTCCGACGGGAATCAAACTCTGAAACAATAACATCACCGAGCCAACCTATAATTACTGTAATGTGCTAAGTTATTTCAATAAGAAGCTACCTGAATGTAAAAATAATGACACGAATTTCTACCGGTTTTTTTGAGCGTTTCTGTGCACCACTTTTTCTTCTGATTACTACTTTCGGCAAATTATGTACATATATAGCGTAATAGATTTCTTACACCATTAAGGCCCACACGCATTTGAAAATGGACCCGAAAATGATTTAATTTTTCATTAGACTTCGCCGTGGCGGTCGTGAGGCGGTCCCCGTTCTTCGGGGCCTCTCGAAAAAGTTTATTAGATTTTAATTTACGGCTAACTGTAAAAGCGAAATGAGTTTACCTTGCGAGTCTGTTTTGTAGGAACTTTGCGAACCGTCGCCGCTTTGCGACGATGGCGCCCTCCGCCTTAGCGTCTCCAGTTCTCTTAAGTGCGACGTGAACGGCGCGTCCGGGAATGGACGGTGCCCTAATCCTAACGCCCTATACGATTGTGTAGCACCTGAAATGTGAACAACTGTTAAATTTCGCTTAAATAAATCACACAAGCTCAGACTAATTAGTAACCGTTAGCGCATTAAAATTCAACATAATGTATTAGTTTGATCAATTCAATTTCGAAAAGGGCATCCCATCGCATCGGTAATTCCGTCACTGTTCCGATCCGTCGGTCGAAGGGGTTGCGAATGGTTTACGTACAGAACAATTTATGCGTAACCGAAACTAGATGTCGTGGTGTGAGTTAATTAGGACAAATCATTAACAGATGTTGGGTCATCAGCGTACACAAAATTCTACAAATAATTTAGTATTAATGGTAACGGAAATGACATGGGGAGGAAATCATTGCACTACTGGTCTGATGGCTTCCGTTCGACGCCGCCGTTTACAAATTTTAGGCCGTGCGCCAATACGATCGACACACACACACGCTGAATTTGCAAGTTGATTATTTCAACGTTGGAGCGTATTTAAAATTTAAGACTCGCCAATTACCCTCCGCATTTCAATTGCTCCGATCGAAAGTCATCGGTCGGGATGAAAATGGAATAGACAAATATCAAAATGTAAACATTCGCGTTTGGGTTATAGATTGTCCTCACCGCATACACAACAGATTACGGTTTGTGGTGTGTTTCCGCAAGCACACTTTTTTGCAAACGCCACAAACCGTATGAACGTGTTGTTCACTACCTACTTCAGAAAGATGAGTGCGATGTGTGAAAAACGTTCTGGTTCCTTCTCATTGCCTAGGCAATACGATCTGAAAAAGAAGAGGAACGATCCGCTTAGACAGAAAAATCCGTCTAGTCGCCCTAAAACCAAACCCCAGTGGTATAGCACTTCTGAAAAATCTACATTATGATCATGAAATGAACAATAACATTAAAACTGCAACAGTTGGATGAAGTATTTTTGGTGTATAAATTTGGGTACAAGTTTTCGCTGATTTAGATAAAGTACCTACACGATTTTTACACATTGGCCTGCCTATTTTTTGCACTGACAACTATCATTCAATTTATCAAAATTTTGTGGTGCAATCTGTTTCTAACTGACGTGGAAACGGCGACCAAGCGACTTCCAGAACGAACGGCCGCACTTATCGGCGGATTATAATCAAAAGTGACTCGAGTTGGCTTTGACAGAGAGAGATAGAAGTATCGGTCATGTAAAATTATTGTATTTCATTTCCACGGCTTTCTCTGAATCCAAATCCAATCTTGAATCTTGAGTACTAGCGTCAAAATTTCGGACTCATAGGTAATCCCTATACATACCATCGATCCGTATCCGATCACATGCGGGTTGATGGCATTCGGATTATACGAATTCGAAATTTTGTCGCTGGTAATCAAGCTTATTCCTAATCCGATCGATCACATACGGATCGATGGTATTGGGATTATCTATATGAGTTTGAAATTTTGTCGCCAGTACTCGAGCCTAATGGTAGACCAGACGGTTAAAATTTTTGACAATCTGAACCTTAATCCCTAGGGGGAAACTGGAAGGACCGTGTGGTATAATGTTCATGTACCTTATGTGATTATTCTGTGTCAATTCCAATGATTTATTATTATTATCATTATTACTAATGGTAGAAACTGTCTTTGCTCTAAACCAGCATGTACCGGGTGACCCAATAAGACTGTTCCTCGGCCATATCTCGAGAACCGTTCGTCATATGACTTAGGGATAAAAAAAATTATTTGGTAAATCGCTGGAAAATATGTTTCAGTTCTAAAAATGACCACCAGAGGGCGTAACTGCCATCTTAAATTTTAAAATTGCATTTTCTTTAAATTTCGCATTATAAATTATAAACATTATTTTTTCACATTTTTAAAGAGAACCAGTTTATCTATCATTTTCGTAAAAACAAAAATTCAGTTATTTCAAAAACAAAGTGTGGGGCGTTCAATTGTTTTTGCAATAACCTGCTTTAACATCTTAACCGTCTGACCGATTGTAACAAATTTGGTATCGTTGAAAAGAGTATTCCTTGGGCAACAAGAATCAACCAAAATATATTAATTTAGTTGAATCCTTTCCCGCCAGGGGAATAGTTTTGACAATATGACCCAAAATCCTAAAAAAATCAAAAAAATCAAATGGAATGATATGACTTTTTCTTAAATTTCTCTCATCTTTAATAATTAATAACATCCAAAGAGGCAAGTGAAAACCGTTTTTCAAGATCTCGTTCCTAACCTCAAATATTGGTAAAATGAGATTAATTAATTAATTAATAAAAATGCTTAAATTGTATTTTATTTGACGTATTTCCGGTAATTTTCCCATATTTCGAGGTTAGGAACGAGATTTTGAAAAACGGTTTTCACTGGCCTCTTTGGATGTTATTTGGCTACTTTTTCATAAAGAAAAAGTCATATCATTTCATTTGATTTTTTTAGGATTTTGGATCATAGTGTCAAAACTAGCCCCCTGGGGGAGAAGGATTCAACTAAATTAACTATATGGTTGATTGTTATTGCCCAAGGAATGCTCTTTTCAACGATACCAAATTTGTTACAATCGGTCAAACGGTTAAGAAGTTAAAGTAGGTTATTGCAACAGCAATTAAACGCCCCACATCATCTTTGTTTTTTGAAATAATTGAGTTTTTGTTTTTACGAAAATGATAGATAAACTGGTTTTCTTTAAAAATGTGAAAAAAATAATGTTTAGTTTATTATGCGAAATTTAAAGAAAATGCAATTTTAAAATTTAAGTTGGCAGTTACGCCCTCTAGTGGTAATTTTTAGAACTTGAAAATATTTTCAAGCGATTCTTCATGACAGATTTACCCAATAATTTTTGTTTACCCCTAAGTCATATGACGAACGGTTCTCGAGATATAGCTGAGGAACAGTCTTATTGGGTCACCCAGTAAATAAATAATCCGCAGAATTGTGCTCCACCGAATCATCAGATCGCCGAAAAGTCTCGCCGCCGAAACACCTCGTCCGTCGAACCGTTACGTCCCCCGAAAGGCCTATATATTTCTTCTAAACGTCCCAATCACCCTTTGTGAGTACCCTCCTCCGACAATCAGCTTTTCAAATATAAGGAATTATAACCGATAACGATAGGTCGAAAAGGAGTCTGATTGGTAGAAGTATTCCTTTTGTTGAGACGTTTAATTAGAATACCACGAAAGATGAAATCAATTTCTATCCCAACTCCCCACCCCCCGTCACCCTCTGATCTCGAAAAGGAGTCGCGCAGGAAAGTTATAGTTTGGAGACACCGATTCAATTCGATGAGACCTTTCATTAGAAAGCCATGAAGGGTACAACATACCCATCGCCCCTCCCCATTGACAATAGTTAATTGGTTGTCGCATGTAAAAGTTAGGCACGTTTTACTTTCCTTTCAAAAACGGCATCTCCTGGTAATTAAAAACTGCAGAAGGAGGCCCGGACAGACAGACGGATAAAACACAAACAATTTAATTATTAAAAAAATGCGCTAAAAAGTCTATGCTGTGGCATCACTAGACGTCAGTGCATTTTTAATGTTACGTTCTTTTGGCTCGTAATCCAAATTTGGTGTTCTTACTTTCGTTTATATTAAAATTCGACGTTTTACTTGATATTCTTACGCCATCTAGGCGTTTCGTGTGTAATCCACTAGTTTTAGATGCAAGTTAATTCCAGTAGTAAATTTATTATTTTAGTATAGGCTTTTACGATGTTCTTTGTTTCGCCGACGGAGGTGCTGCAATTTTTTTTAAATTTCTTTCGACGCACGCACTTCTTTATACAAAGACGAAATTCGATCATTATTTCTAGAAGAACATACACGCCATTACAGTTACTTAAAAATTTTGTCAACCTTTTGGGATTAAGTTTAGTGAAATTTTCTCTTGTTACACTTCGCTGATGCATTTGCGGATTTATTATAAGTTCTAAGGCTGTTTTTGGTATGTTAACAAAAATTACGCATTTACCCTTTGACTTTGAATAATCATATTTAGGTGTCTTACTTCTTACTTCTTACTACTGGTTTACTCTTTTCTTCATTATTAGTATTACCTACCGAATTGTACTTTGTACATCGATATTCCTGAGTGGAAACCGCCGAATTTTTTATTTTCTCAATATTACGCAAGGAAAATTCATTTGGGGGAGTCCACCGCCATCTTATCAGGCCAAGCGCGCCATAGATGAGTTTCTACATTACCGGCTGACCTAATTACACACGATGATACGATGCAGGCATAACACGGTAGTGCGAATAAAATTGCGTTCCGTTGCCGAGAACTCGATCGATTTATAAAAGGCGCCCGAACAGCTGACAATTAGTGAAACAATAAGCTCGTTTTTGAGAATCAAAGTTGAAAGGCGGCATGGAAAGCACCGGTTGGTCTCTACTGCAGGCAGATATATTTTATACTGACAGAAGAGTGAAGACTATTAAAGTATAATATGGAAGGACTTGGACTTGGAGAGGTGGAAAGGAGTGGATAAAACAGAAATTGGCTACAAAATGGAATATGAAATAAGAAAGGAAAAGAAAAAATTTGCGTTTAGCCGCGCGCGATAAAGTACCCGTATCGAGTTACACAAACAACTGACAGCGTGAGTTAGAAGAACGCATGGAATTGCCATCATCCATATTCATTCATCTCTGGCGATTGGATTCATTAAATTCAGGATTCCGCAGTAATTAGGACGGATTCACGTACTATAACTCCTATAGGAGGATATAATTGAGTTTTTTCCTTGTTATCGTTTCGTCGGATATTTGTGTACCGCAATTTCAATCGGCAGTTGTCGTATGACATCAACGAAGGAGAGTTACTTTTGATTTCTTTTAGGGTTTTAATTTTAGTTCAAGTTCAGGCTGAACTTTGTAGTTTATTAATCGATCATTCTAGATTGGGGGCTTGTTAAACTGAGGAATTTGAATTGTACAGTGTAGTTACTAAGAGTTGTGAGTAAGGTAACTTATAATTTTGAATATTTGTATGATACGTTATCCAATTGTGGAATCCAGTTTCATTTTTGCTACTGATATTTAGTGTTTCAATAAATCAGTCTTTCTTTTGGTACCTAAACTGATTTGTACTGTTATTACTACCCTCGTATCCTTTCAATTTCACATGGGGAGACTTAAGGTAGAAATTGAGTGGCGTTCAACCCCATTGGTAAGTACAACGACGGACGATCTACCGCTGTGGAAGGTCTCAAGCTCTTATTTTGTGTTCAAACCCTCAGCTAGTAGGCCGTTTATGCGGCGGGTTCGAGGAAACGCAGCGTCAACTCTGCCGACCGTTATAATATTCTAAGGTGATTGGACAGAAATAAAACTACATGATGTAATGTACCACCGAACTGCAGTAGTAGAATTGTGCGCAGGTATTTTTTTAATGTCATTGACGCTTACCGTCGGATTACGTAATTTTGAGAATCAAGGGAGCCCTTCTTTGATGAGACCCCGCATTTGGTAGGAAATAAAATTTTACATTAAATGTAATATTAAACAATGAAAATCTTCTAGCTGAGTTCTTAGTTTATTTTTTAAGATTGTGAATAGTTCGTCTTTTTGTATTTTTTTGGTCAAAGGAGCGTCAGATAAAAAGGTGGCCATCCAAATTATTACAATTTTAGTACTGGATTTCAAAGAAAATTAAGATTGGTTTTAAGTTTTTAAGTGAAGACGGACTTTCATTTTTTCAATATATGTAACGATCCCAGATTTCAGTCGTTATTTACAATCAAGTGATCTCAAACAAAAATGTGATAAGTTACATCTTTCAACCATAGAGGAAAAAATTCTGTTTGAAATTAATTTGCTAAAAAATTTCCGATATTGAGCTAGCCGTCGGCATAGTTTTTGCGAAAATTTAACATTCTTTGAACGTCAGAATGAATAGTACGAGCAGGCATTTGCCGTCTTGAATTTGTAACTACCCGTGAGAACATTATTTTTTGCATGCTTTTGATTTAGGAAGTCCAATATTAAGCAATTATATAAATTGGTTACAAGATTTTGCAAACAATAAACAATAAAGTTTGTTTAGGTTAAAAATGCTATTTATTATTTGCGTTCAATTTATTACATGCAACATTACTTTCTACCGTTACAGCATAATACCTGTAATCTATTAGGAATTATTATTTATAATTTAATTTTCGCTCCGGTGCGCTCCAAACGCGCGAATGTTTACTAAAATCGTGTATAAAAATAAAAAAGGTGCAATTTTTCAATAGAAAGCTCTTGGGGACACGTTTACGGAAATGTGTCGAAACGAGCAGGGTCAGATCTAAAAATCAATTTGCGCTAAATAATAATTTACCCCCTCATTACAGGAAAAAACTTACAAACTAGTTACCGGGCGGCGAACCCCGATTGTAACTGACAGATCAACTGCAAATAGTAATTACTTGGGGGAATAATGAGGCAGTAATTGCAGATTTGTAAATTGCTAATCTGACGCATTTATCAGTGATTGAATCTCTATATGCGTATTTTGTATTTATCCAGCTGTAGGTGGATGTACCTATTCGCATTCAGTACACCTCATGTGCATTCATGACCTGGATGCGTTTTGTACATGTCGTGTACGCCGAAATGCGCGCCGATTGTTTTAACGTGTACGTCCATAATTTATAAAGCAGCCCACTAATTACATAGTTTTGTGAAACGTATTCTTTTTTCCACTTCCGATTAGCAGTTTATCCAAGTTTTTTGAGATAAATTCCGAAATGATAAGCGGTAATTATACTTATCGATAGTGAGTAAATTAAAATGAAAATTTCCGGCAATTAAAACGCCGTTTATTCAATTCGATTTCAATTTCTGCCCCGTTTCCATTCAATATGTGTGTTATCGCCAAGGTATTGTTTAAATAATAATTTCAAACTATAACATTAATTACAATTTGCCGAACAATTCAAGAAAATAATCTCGACGCTTAATAAACAGGAAAAGCTCTGAATCCGAATCAATAGAAATTATCAGAAATTTTTAATTAACAAGAGATTAGAGAATTTTTTTTGTTTAATTGTTAATTATAGTATGTAAGTTCGACGCCTTTTCCCTATTGCAACTTTTTATTTTATCTTCGGGTTTTAGGAACATCGTGTGTAACCGTATATCTTGTTGCGGCCGTGGTGGTCACCCTTTCCTTTCGCGATTAAATCTAGCCACAGTATTTATCGGTTCCTCTTTTATTTGTCTGTTATTTTAAATAAATATCGGTTTTTTGTTGTTTCAAAAAGCCGGTGGGTACATCAGGAAGTTGAGATTCTTGCCACGAATCGCTCCAAGCGGCGGAGTGGAATTTCCTTCAGGAAAACGTCTTCCCATCGAATGTTGAATAGAGCGAGTGTACTCTAATTGTGTAAAAAGTTGTCAAATGCTTGTTGCTTTTATTTTACGTTATCTTCAGATGCGTACGGTCTTTTAAAAAATCCAGGATCATCTTGAGAGGAACACTTTGTAGCATACCTGATGCGTCCATCAATCTGTTTCTTGGGTACTATACCCTATACACTGACCCAGTATGTGCAGAGGTATTTCTTCTTCTTATTTCTTCGCACCCTCTACACCGAGGGTATTGATTAAGATGAGAAAGGGTTCCTTTTATTTTGTTATATCTGTTCAAATAAAAGCAAAAAAAAAGAACTAAATTCGGCAAATTTCGGTTGTTCTAGTATAGCTTCGGAAGTACTCGGAATGTTCTTTTTTTTTACAGCTCTTCGTATTTTCTAGAGTTTTCGAGATCCCACGACCAGACTGTTACTGTCAATGCCTTGTAAGAGAAACTGGATGAAATCGGTCCAATCTATTACCTACTAGTGAAGGCTTATAGTGTTTTCTTACCAAAATCACGACTGCCCGCATTTATTTCAAAGCGCCGAGTAAACAGAAATACGCAAAAAAAAAGGTATAGAAGTAGGCGACTAAATTTCCGCGAGGGCATATGTGTCTCCCCAACCTTTTTTGAACAATAAACATTTAAATATGAGCATGTTTTTCAGCAATATCTATGGGTACGTGTTCTGCAACCACTGAACAGTCCACACGCACTTTCTTCATCTAATTCATTTTTGCTTTCAGAGTTCGTCTGCTGCGCTAAGCGCATATTATTCGTAAACAACGTAAAAATGTCACGAAATATTAAAGATACTTTTTTTGACAATGATAGACAATGTGACTATGAACAAAAATAACGGCACGGGTCTATAAGCATTCATAGGTATGCATTGCAGACGTAAGGTCGAAAATAAAGCCATTTATTTCACTGGTCATAAAAAACCGGTCGAAATTTAGAAATAAATGCGGGCGATCGTGATTTTGGTCAGAAAACTCCATAAAATTCCAGTAGCCGCAGTGACTAAACCTGTTTGCCTCTTTCTTACATAGAATAACCACGAAATTTATAATTGAGGGAGCAGTTCATATATCACTATCTATTTTACACCGTCGTTCTTATCGATATTCCCTTGTTCACAAGATTCCACTCCGATTGAATCCGTGGGACAACTATCTATGTACTAGTCATCTCAACTTAACTTTGGGGAAGTTCCCACGTGTCGCATCCGTTCCAAAAACCATAGAGGCTCTTAGCGATGTGGATAGCACAAGTATTAAATTCTCCTTTCAAAAATAAATACAGGGTGGCTCAACGAAAACGAAACAGAAATGAATAACTCGTAAGGAAATAACTTTTGAAGCAAACGCAAAATCACGGCGATTTGGATTGCAAGGGGGAGATCTTTTACTTCAAAATTTGTTCCCCTGCTGTCAACCCCCCAAGCAGGGTTGCCACCCCTTCACTAATTTTAAATTGAGCGTGGGGTCGAGTGACACATCATTGGAAAGGGCTCTTAATTTCCTATTACGCCTATGGTTTATTTTTCCAATTTGAACGAATCGTTTGTATAGAATACAGGGTGTCAAATTACAAATAATTCAAATGAATATTCAAGCTTTTACGTGAATGAACCTGGTTATAACAAATTTAGGTACACAAAATAATCCTGAAAAACATAAACCATAAGAAATCAACACAGAAAATTATTGAAGGGGTAGCAACCCTGTTTGGGTAGTTGAGAGCAGGGGTGTTAATTTTGAAGTGTTTTTGCGTTTTTTCCAAAAACTATATTCTTGCGATTATTTAGTCTGTTTCGATTTCATTGTGCCACCCTGTATATCACGCAAGAGATGATATTCGAAAAAGATTCAAGTGATTCAAAAAATTCAAAAAAGATTCCATAAGATTAGGAATAAATTAAAAAAAGGTTCAAATAATTGAAAAAAAATTAAAAAATTTGTGAAAGTTTAAATTTAAAAAAATCTTTTTTGAATCGTTTAGAATCAATAGAGATATTATTCAAAAAAGGTTCAAGTAATTAAAAAATATTCAAAAATTATTCTAAAAGATTAAGAACAAAATTAAAAAAATTCAAATAGTTAAACACAATTTATCAAATTTTAAAATTTTTTTAAAACTTTTTTTGAATCTTTTTGAATCACTATTGAACTTTTTTAGTTTTATATTTTGGAAAAAAGAGTTCAACATCATTATAAACAAACTTTTGTTATAAAAATTTTGTTGTATCTCTTCTAATAGGATCATTCTGAAATTCACAATCTTTGTGATTTTCCCCCGTATCTCTTAAGCGAGCGAATATTTTCAAAATTTGACGTTTGCCCCAAAAAGAGCACATAACGCCTATATTACTTTTTATTACTATTGCGGGGCCTATATAAAAGTGTCGAAATGGGACACCCTGTAAATCCAGTGAGTCGTTTCTTACATTAGACTCTGATTTTCAACGCGTTAGTCTACAGTACTTTATATTAACTAGGTGTGTTTTTTTGTCAAAAGTAAGGCCTTAATCACCAAAGAAATGTACGTTTCGTAGAGGAATAAGGGAGGTTTATGATGTACCTACTTACTAAAAGTCCCTCTTTCTAACACCACCTTTATATGAATTGGTGACCCAATCGGATTTTTGATGCAATTTTCCAAAATAGAAAACTCTGTTTGTTTCGGATTCTACGGGCCAAAGCCTTCAAGAGAGTAAGTCTTTTCAGGATCGATCTGAGACCATGGACTTTAGAGGAAAATAGTATACTCTTCTCTTCGCTAGATATCCAAACTCGCAGAACCAAATACTATCAAACTAAGAATTTTTTTTCGTACTACCAATTTAGGAGTGCATGATTAGAAATGTTTTTATAATATTAGAAAGGGGATACCGAGAAACCTAGGTAAAGCCACAAGTTCCACCCTTCTGTGTTATAATAATAGTTCCACACAATAAATTGCATCAAGTCTTGGTTCCCTCTCCACCTCCACCCTACATTTCAAAATTAAAGGATCGAGATTTGAAGATCTGAATCTGAAGGATCTGAGGAATCTGACGAATCAGGAGAATAGGGAAAATCTGAAGAATCTGATAAATCTGAGCGGTCGGAGGAATCTGAAAATAATCTGATAAATCTGAGGAATCGGAAGAATCTGAACAATCTGAAGAATCTGATAAATCTGAGGGGGTCGGAGGAATCTGAAGAATCTGAAGAATGAAGAATCTGAACACCCTATGTATAAACATTTTAAAAATTGGTAAATACAGAGGATCAAATCAACAATATTTTGCAAATAAACCAAGTCTCAAAATATGTATTTCTTTAAACTGAATGAATCTAAAGAATTAAAAAATTCAAACTAAAATGTCGTTGAAGAAATTCCTTTGGATGCCCCCATTTGGAGATATGCCATCTCGTGATAGGAACTACAAACAAAAATACAAAATTTGGGGAAATTCGTACAATTTTATTTTTTGCAACTTCGCAAATAACGAGGAACGAATTCCACGTTTAAAAATTTGTGCAGTCTAAATATTTAAAAATTCAATTAATTGACTTCTACAGAAAGAAGGAAATGAATCAGTCGAACTGTCTCTGTCCCTCGCTCGTCTGACTAACGCCGGGATTTTCACATAACCATCGCGTATATGAATTTTCAGACAGTGGAATTCACAAGAGAAAAATTTTACCCCTTTCGAATTGCAGTGGGTAGAAAGAATTTTTATTATACGTTACTGTTACAAACATTTTCGAAATATTAACGTTATCGTCGGCCGAACAGGAAACGGCCTTATCAGCCGCGCCAGCGAATTTCCCACAGCATCTTACTTTAGGTTTGTTAAGTTGCTGCGCTGATTACTACGTAATAATAATTAAGTATTAATGTGTTTGTTTCTTTATCTATTATTACTGCACGTAATTACCGGCGATTTGTTTCCGACGCCATTAACGAGTCTTACCTGTACAAACACGAAAGCGAGACCATTTCGACAAGCCGAAAGTACGTACGCGTTTCGCATACTAAAATTAAGCATATTTATTGGTGCAAAGTTCTAGGTATATAATGTGCATCATAATTTCGTTTCACTAACCTGGAAAATTCGAAGAGGTCGGAAAACTGGGCGAATCTGGAAAAAATCGATTTATAAACAATTGCTATTCGTCAAAGTTTCAAGGTGTGCAACATTGATAAATGATAATTAATTATTTCTGTCATTATAATTAAATGGGGAAACTCTTAAACTTAGGTATACCCGTAATTCCGTATTATTGCGTACAGGTTAATTTTTTAATTCCCATAAGGTGATTCCGGATGATCTACACAGGCACTCGAATATTCTAAGGCTGTGGTCCCCCTCCACTCCCCGCTCCTAAATTTCGTCGTTTGTTCACAGTCCAGAGACCTTCAAAGCCAAAGTTGATCGGATTCGCAGCTTGCCGGGAGAAATGGAGTGTGCGAAGTACTGCAAAGGTCCAAAATCAATCCTGCCTGATTGGAAACTAGTTTGTGACAATTTAGTTTCGAAAAATCAAGGGTGCCTTTGAAATTTTCAAAAAACGTTTTTTGCATATCAGTAAAGTGCTCTTCAAAGACGAGATACGCACAAAAGTTGTTCAGAATGAAAATCTGAGTCCTAGGCCTACTTTGATTTTTTTATGTTTTATTTTTGACCTGCGGATTTTTTTAGGAAATCCGAAAAAAATGTTTCTTAAAAGCAAAAGAAAATTGAGGATTTTAATTGAACTTGCTCAAATGGGCCATACGGTAACGGTCATTACATTCTATTCTGAATAGTTTTTTTACGTACCATTCTTTCGGATTTCCTCAAAAGTTACAAAATAAAAACATTAAAAAAATCTAGGCCCTACATTTTACATGTTTTTTACTCTCAACAACATTTGTACGTATCTCGTTTTTTTGAAAATTTCAAAGGCGATTTCGAAGCTAAAATTATGTTACAAATTAATTTCCTACAAAGCGGAGCTGATCCACAGAAGTTTTTTTTTTGGTTTACAAACAAACAATCGGGAGACACACTGTATGCATTTTAGCAAATTTTAAACAAAAACTTTTGAAAAAAAATTTTCAAAATCGGAAAAAACATCCCCAAAACCTATTGAAAGGCGTGCCACCAGTCTTTGTAACTTTTTGGTTGCTGAGAAAAAATTAAAGAAGAAATCCCAATTTCACCCCTTTTTTGGGGGTGACTCCCAAACGAAACACGTTGTACCCTCGGTTTATTTGGAAAAAGTTCTTGTTTTGATCCCTCTCCCACCCAATTTTTGTTTACATACTTACATGTAACACCCTGCCTAATTAAAATAAGCGAACGCAAAAGGGATTTGAAGTCCCTAAGTGACCTTTTTGTTGTCTGAAACGTGATATTGCCTAAAAATCGGGGTAATTCTTAACCGTTAGAACACGTCAATGTGCAGATCCGAAGACAAGTTGAATCGAAATTTTCAGAAAAAATTACTTTATATACCGGATATTCCCACAAAATAAAAATATCCCTAACAAATCCAAAAAAATTGCCAATTTGATCTACAGGCAGGTCGGACGTTGCAATTTATCAAAAGAACAGGCCACAGAAGGTTTCGTTAAAATCACTAAACCGAAGCAAAAAAATTGTCAAAAATCGTCGCTTGATCAATTGCATGTTATACAGGGTGTTTTTTTGTGACCTTTAGTTAAACGTTTCTGGGAAAGTAAAATATGTAGGTTTTTGAAAATTTGTACTTAGGAGTTACTCTGAAGGCCGAATCGATGTATAAATATTTTCAAAATGGTCGCACTTTCGGAAATACCGGAAGTAGCTAGTAACTTCGTTATTTTAAGTGGCAACCCCTATTTTTTATTGCATTTTTGGATTTTACGTGAAATTTCAGTTCTTTTGATACCCACCTGTCGATATCTGCCATTTATGGATTTTAAGTTATTTTGACTCTAAGAAAAAAAATGGCAGATGCAGATGGTATCTTGATAATTAATTACTTGGAAACGGTTATAGTCATGGCAACCTATTTTTATCAGTGCATAGAGAATGAATAGGGCTTTCTTTTAGTGACCTTAAAAAAAGTTAAGTTGGAGATCCAAATTTATGAAACTTCAAAGATTAAAAACTCAGTTTTTTAAATGGAATGACCATTTTCTTACTATTGCATGAGATAAAGAATCGAAATGGGCATATTTGACAATACATGTTCCTATAGCTATCTTTAACAGTTTCTGACTTATTCTTATTTTATTGAATTGACACCATTTTTTTCAAAAAGCGTCTTTGCAAAACGACACCAAAGTGAAAATGAAAAAAGTAATCGAAATGTGCGCAAAATGGGCACTTGTCATCAAAAATTTAAAAATTCTGTTTTTTGTTAAAATCGACGCTAAATCACGAGATTAAGTAGTGAAAAGGATTGACGGAAATTTGAGTCCCTAAGTGACATTTTTAAATGATCGGAAATTGGAGGTTGTTTGATGCGAATAATTTGTGGTGCCTAACTGACCTTTTTTTCTGACTTAAATCTCAATATTGCTATTATTATACAGGGTAATTTAGATCAAAGTTGCACTTTTGAAATAGAACCCCCTGTATATTATTGCATATTTCGACTCCTTATAAAATGAGCTATGAAAAACCCAAAAGATTTTTTGTTTTGTTTTGTTTGGGGTAAGTGTTTTATAATTTGACTTGATGTTGGTCAATTTCATGCACTGCAGAGTCACGGCCTTCTAAGCTTCATGATATTTTTACCGGACATCTAATTTTTGACGACTCATTTTAGATATGTGTAATACATAAACTCACACTAAAATTGACCAAGGAATCGAAATATGCAATAATATACAAGATATTCTATTTAAGACATGCAATTTTGATATAAATCACCCTGTACAGTAACTGCAATTTCGTTAAACACATTTTTAGGTTTTATGTAGCCTTAAGCGTCCTTAAACATTCCCCGGAAAGGAATTCTAAATGTGTGCGTTAATAAATCTTCCACTCACGCACTAATGGCCCACCCTGTATAAGTGATATTCCAGTAAGAACGAAAACATCTTTAAAAAATAAAAAAAAAAGGTCGATTCGATGACCTATGCTACAATTTTCCACAAAAAACACGTTACAGAAGGTTTCGTCAAAATTCAACGCCTACTTCGAAAGTCGAAATTGTGGCAGCCTTACATCATTAAAACCACAGCAAAAAAAATTTTTTTAATGTCGCTTTTTTGACTGGATCTTATACATTTAGGCAATGGGCATTTTAAAAATACCCCCATCGCCTTATGCAGAAAAGCACGGTTTTGACTGTATAAGCATATTTTCGTTTTTTGAATTTTGCATGCCTTTATAAACAAATAAGGAAAGTGAAAAAAATTTAAATAAATTGGCGCAAAGTTGGTACTTTTCTGGACTTTCCGTTACGAAACGATTACTTATTTAACAGATGATTTCCATCCGGACAGTAGAGCTGCAAATGCGTTAAATCTGAACCGATATGAAGATACCTACTGATTTTTTCAAAAATTTCCTTCAATAAATTCATAATTTTTGTTTTTTTTTGTATTAACATCGACGATCTACATGATAAAGTGAACGCAAAAGTTTGACGTTAATTTAAGGTCTCTAAGTGACCTTTTTGTGGCTTCAAACATTGATACTGATTAAAAATCGTATTAATTTTAAAATGCCTGGTGTTTGAAGGCAGTTCCACGGCAATAATCCCTAGTGAGACATCGAACACGTTTATGTACAGCACTGGAGACAACTAAATTTTCAAAAAAAGTCACTTTATATACGTGATAATCCCAAAAATCCCGAAGCTTCTCACAAATTAAAAAAAAACTGCCGATTTGATCGAACGACATCTCAGATATTGATATTTGAGGCAAAGAACGCGTTACAGAAGGATACCCTCAAAAATTTGTTGGAAAAAATCGCAATCGATGAAGTTTCCATGGTAGCTTTACCTCATTAAAACCGGCCTATGTGGCGCAGTGGAATGGAATCTCTACTGAGAGACTACGGGTTCCTGGTTCGAAGCCGGGTTCGGACATGGGCATTTATAAATGTATAGTGGGTTGGGTTGGTAGAGCAACCGTGACTAAAACCCCATCCACAAAACCAAAAATAAAATAAATAAGGAAGCAAAAACATTTTCAAAAATCGTCGCTTTTTAAATTAAATCTTGTACATTTGATCGTAGGGATTTCAAAAATAGACCTACCTATCGCCTTATGCAATAGGGCATAATTTAAAAGATTTTGTCTTTTTTGAACCGAACCAAATTCCTTTTCGCTTTGTATCCCATTTTTGAATTCTTCAATGCCACTTAAAACAACCCAAACTGCTTTTTATCAACAGGCAAGTAAATTAATCAAAAATTACCATACACTAAACCAATAAAATAAACTCCCGGAATATGAAGATATGGAGCGCCGAAAACCTGCATGACAGGGTTAAAGTAGCAATGGAGACAATTCCTATCTTTCCAGATCCAAATCCCATGCAACTGTTTTCTGTAGCATTTCAAATATTCAATATATGACCTTCCCCAGCAAATTTGAGAAAAAATCCAAGAGATCTTTCACGCCCCATTTTATGAATCGAAGAGACCGTTATAACAAATCAAAAATTGTAAAAATGTTTACCTCACGATGAAAAGGCATAATAATTTCGGAAAGCTGCCGAAACTTGCAGACAGTCCTTTATTTTTTATTTAAAACCCGATTCTGTAGGACAATAAATGTATGGTTAGGAAGCAAAGTTGTAACACGACATATTGTTGTTGCGTGTCTAAAATTATACCAATTTAAACAGTGTATTTTACTTAGGGGTGTCGGACAAATAATAAACCTTATTGTATCGTTACCCGATTCACATGAGAACCAATTTCGTCCAGCCATACACGCGGGCTATTGTTCAACAAGCACGAAACTTACATTGTTCATTGAATGTTTATTAATATTTCTCAAAATTTTAGCCGAGCACATGTTTAATGACGGTCACATGCGTAAAACCCCTCGGGCAAAAGTGTGCAGTTACTTTTTTTTAACACGTCCGCATTTGATGAGAAAACGTAACCGTACGGTAGCAATGAGTTGGATTATTTTCGAAAACCACCATCGTATCGTAATGATACCCTCACACTGGTTAGTACCATTGCTCCTGATAATCACAGTCGATCACGAATGGCCAAATCCAATTATCCTCTGCAGACTCGAGATAATCGAAGAATCGTTTTTATCTCCGTCAAAAAATTTTTACAGCCGCCGCCGTACAAAACAATCAATCGATTAAGAGATGCGGCGGTTTGCGTCTTTAGCGGCCTGGCCGATGATTTGAGGTAAGCTCGCATATACGCTCGACCACAGAATCGTGGGTTTCAGACCCAAGAAAAGTGGTTGATGGTTTTCGATTCAAGTGACCATATTAATAATCGCGTATAGCTATTATCGTATCAAACCACTTACTTAAAGATTGCGTTTAGTTTCTTAATGATTACAAATTAATTAATGCGGGAGATTACGTTATTTTATCTTTTTTCTTTACAATATGAGAGATTTGATTATGTTTCTTTTGGAAACATTTTGGTTGAGCGACCTTCTCCATTCCTACGTTATATTTTAAATAATTACTCTCAAATCTCACCTTATCAAATTACAATGGCATTGATAGTTTGATTTGCAAAACTAACAGGTGCGGCAAGGGGCACCACAATGTACATATTTGTTAATATGAATTGTAATTCAGTAAAAAAAGAAAATTATTAGAGGTTTCTTGATTCTTGACAATTATGGCTTGCAATAGGTTTGCCAAACACCAAAATTTAGTTTAAATACTTTAAAATTTCCTAAAATTTAGATTGCACTAATGAAGCTAATTCTATTCAACCTTTACTAACTTACTTTCTAAGGCGCTAACATAATTTTGTACTTAATTGGGAGAAGGTTGACCAACTGAAAATCTAATAATAATTCCAACTAGTCAAACTTATCCCAGTTAAGTCCTATAAACATACAAAAAAATATAGAACTTATTTTCTAACTGAAATTTCAACACACATTATTAAAACTTAACAACAGCCTCTACGGTACTCCTACAGTATTTACGCTGCGGTTTTCGAATTACAAATGAATCAGAATTTACAGTATCTTCTAATTTAATTGCGTCAACCTCCATAGAATTCGTCTAGTTGAAATCAAGGTTCATATTGTATGGTATATGGAGATCCTTCTCCATATTAATCAGATCGAAGTAATTGTTTATATTATTTGTACATAACTCGTCTCAATTTTTTCTAACTTAATGTTCTTTCGGCCACAAAAATGATATAATTCATCGTCGATAAAGTTTATGTGCGAATATAAGTCACATGCAACCCGCACAAAAATTCAGCAAATAATGAAATTCAGGGATTTATTTATTTATTGGAATGGGCGGGAATTGAAAAAGAAAAGTAGCGAGAATTGGATTGTTGGTAGAGGGCCGTGGGGCATAGCGCGTTAAACAACGAAAGCGTTCTCGTCGACTGGTTTTAACAGAATTTCATTAAATTTGACTAGTTATTCTAATTTGGGTCTATCGGCGTGTGGATGCAGCTTTAGTTCACATTAGTATTTGAGTTTCAAACCAGGAGGCATGTAAGTAGATAATTTCATTCAAGGGTCAAAAACTTAAATTTTAGACGATTCCCACAATAATTAGATCTACCATGGCGCCAACGATCTACCTACATGTAACTTTCCCGTCACGTTTAAAAAAATATCTAAGCCACTTAACGGTTCCGTGTTACGTAGAATTTGTGCCAAAGTCACCATGTTAAAAATAAGTACAAATTGTGAACAACTCTTGTGCAGATAAAGCGGTGACCGGTAAATTAAGTATGTCTCGTACAAATGTTCCAATAGCTTTTTGCTCTTCCGACACTCCGTTCACGAGGAATACCTCAAGTGAATAATTTTGACTTCACCAACAGATATGCTTTGGTCAGATGGTCCATTAGCCCTTCGTGAGTACCGTCCCCAGACATTCCATTCTCGAGATATTAGCACTTAACGTAGTGACATAGTCGTTCTGCTCTCAAGATATGAGGAATTATAACTTATTTCGAACAGATGTTGGAGAGGAGGGCAGTAGGAATTAATTCCTGTTGTCCAGACTTTGTATTAGAATACCATGAATCATAATAACAGTTTTATCCCCCTCCCCCAATTACAAAAAGGTGAGGAATTATAACCGATGACGATAATAGGTCGTGGATGAAAGCCATAGTTGGTAGAAGGGTGGTAGTTGATGGATAACAGTTTCTTTCGTAAGGACCTTTAATTAGAGTACTATGAAAGTTAAAATCAATGTCTACCCCCTCCCCCTCCTCTATCACCAACTGACTTCGATGAGTTGCGTGGGAAAGTTATAGTTTACAGAAACCAAGCCTATTCACCCCCACCCCTCACCCCCACCGCCCGCTTCCCATTTTCAAAAGTTTACTTTACTTTTTTAATTCTTAAAAAAATGCGCTAAAAATTCGAAAGTGACACCTCGTGCGGGTCGATAGAAGTGACCACTTTCTTGCTCTCTCACACTCCTTCGTTCCCTTCGCACCTCTACACAACGTTGTGAATCGTTGTCGATCTGAATCTAAATCACCCTTTGTGAGTACCATCCTCGGATAATCCACTGTTCATATATGATGAATGAAATAGAACCGATCACTCGTAAAGGAAAAGGGCTGTAGTATAAAGCAAAGTGCAGTTCAGAAGCTGTCAGCGTATGTACGAGTTAAATGCGCCTTATTTTAGGATTTCTTATTTTATTTGTCGACCGTCTGCGTGCGGGGTACTATGTCCAAACAAGCTTTGTAAGCTTTTCTTTCTTGTAGGGATTTCGTTTTCATTTTTTTTTTCATTTTATTTCGGAATAATTTTTTGTCATCGTCATTCAATTAATTCTGGGATTATTCGAATCCATTGTGCGATCCAAATAAGAGTTTTCATGTCAGATTTTTTTCTAATCATGCTCAAGATTTATTTCAGGTGTTAATCAAATGTTGTATAATGTTTGGTGATCGAGGCCACCGAGTCTCTCAAATGGAGACATCAATATTGAGTTCTCTCTTATAGCAGATGCCTGATGTGTACGAGGAGAAATATAAAAATAGAATGCCTTTGAAAAAGTTGAAGTGGGGTTCAGATAACGTTTGTTTATAAACGCTACAGAAGAATTAGCAGCGGAAAGTCCGTGACGTTCTCGAACGTTAACGGCAATTGGGATTCTCGACCTTTTTCAGGAGAGTTATTGAAATTATTTAGTTTAGTCGTCATGATTTGACGTTTTGAAAGCATTGAGTTTTTAAAGTTATATACTGCTGTGTAAACAATGTTCGTTTGGGACGTTGACGTTTAGATCCAGGTGGGTGTTCTAATTATGAATCAAACCCTTATTATTACTACTCATTTAATCAATTTCCTGGGATTACTTACGAATAAACACAATAAACACAAACGTTTACTTTATTTCATTCTAAAAGAAAGAGTATTTTATCCCAATTTCTGTTATCAGTTTGTTTAGTTAATGCATTTGTGACAGCTCCGATTTGATTTATTGGGTTTTCGTTTATTTTTGTAAAATTTAACGTAATTTTCTAGAGATAAGGTGGCTTTTTAATATGAAAAAACTGTTTTCGTAGAAATGTTATATTTAAGATAAGATCATTTCGAGCTCCTGCACGTGATCAAAACACGCGTCCTGTCGCAAGTTCCAGTGAGCAGGGGTCCTTACTTGGTTAAAATTTTTCCACGCTATCTAAGGAGGGACGCCCGTTTAAATACTAGAGGCGGCGTAAGTTCGGGGGCGTTTTGCCAAATTCGAGGTCGGGATGCCGTTCGTAAGAAGACGCTTTCTCACCAAGTTCCAAACCGAGTTGCGGTTCTTTGAAGAGGCATTTTATCAATGGCGAGACCGAGTTGCTGTTTTGAAAGTGGAGAACACATGTGTTGAAGTTGGTGTTAGTTGCTGTTCGTCGCTCTAAGCAAATTTGTTGTTTTGTGGAAGTGAGTTCAGTACGCGCTGGGAATAGCGCTTTCACATTGAAATTATCGTCTACGATAAACGCCATTTGAGTTATCGGTGGTGTACTTTTGCGTTCACCTAGATATCACAATCAATCAACGTGTTTGAGGAATTGATTTAAGAAGAACAAGTTTTTGTGCGTCACGTGTCGGTTAAGTGCATTGCTTTCCTTAGTAATTAGTGTACCTGGATTTTATTGGGATTTATAACTCGAAACCTGTATAATAATTAATTTTAAGATTTTTTGTTTAAATTGTAATCGAACGCATCTGCGGGATTTGTTTATTAGGACCCCGTGGTCCAATATTGTTAAATAAGATTTTATGTTTAATTTCATTTGTGGTCATAGAATACATTTTGTTTATACAAAATCATGCAAGTCGTGTGTTTATTCGATTCCTTTAACGATTCAGAGAGATGTCTCATGCTCAATTACGATCAGTTTTATTGATCCAAAGTTGATTTCAAGCGCTTTCAAAATTGTTTGCCTGGAATCAGGAATGAAGTCAGAATGGAAATATTTTTGTTGTGTCGGGGTGCGGAAGTGTACTGAGAAAAATGTCATTAAAGAGCTAGTTAGGTTTGAGGTGTTGTGTACATGGTCCGAAATTTAAGGGTCACAGCATTTTGATTTGCTCGCCCAGTTATTTTTTGTTTGTGACCCGAATTTAAAGGGTCACAGTAATCCGTCGCCGTAGTTTTGTGCATTGAAGATTACCATTAGAATCAACAATTAAAAAGTGAGCGTCTAATTTTCCCACCTTAAGAAGTTCGCATGCCGCGAAGACCCATACAAGTGGCTAAAAGTTAAGCCACATATTCTTTCAATCTGTGGTGTGGTGTTTGATGAATACTGAATTTGTTTTGGGTGGACATAATTGTGATGATATTTAAGTTAGGTTTTAATTTTAAATTTAAGTTGTTTGTAATTGTTTTTAAATTTTGCCAATTGTATTTACGAACTCGGTGAGTTAGGAGTCTTGTGTAATTTGGGCAAGCCGTTTGTGAAAATAAATGCAATTAAATTTTGTTTGTAAATCTAGTTTTTGTGACCCTTTGAAGTCATTTTGAGTATTGCAAACATCCTGTAGAAACTGTTTTCCAAGGATCCTAAAGTAAGTGTAAGTATTGCAGTAATCTCATACAAAAGAATTAGCTTATAGCATTTAAAATTAATTAAATATGTTTGCCTTTGTTGACACGTATATAAACAATAAAAAAATATTGTTTAATTAAGGTTAGTTTTTGATGTATTATTCATGGTGCAAATTTTTTAGAGCAATTCTAATAGAATAGTGTTCCAACTTTTTTGCATCCCCTGTTCAGCGATATCGTCTGGTATGGCACTAAAAATACTCAGTATAGAATATATAATTAACGAGATAATTAAGTACATGTTATTAATACAAAAAGCCGTAAAGTTTAATGAATTTTAATATTCAAGATTTAAGAAATTACCAGCTTGATGACAGAAATAGAAAATCTGTTACGCCCTTAATCATTTCCATCTAAATTACTAAAAGAGAAAAAATGTGGATATGCTAAACACATTGAATATTAATGAAATCATTGTTATATACGTAAGTATAGATAATCGTGGTAAAATAATAAATTCATAAAATATTACGTGCATGAGAGGAAATTAAATACCTACTAGAAATTTTCCATACAGTAGGTACAAAGGAAATTCTTGCAAAATCAATATGTTAAAACGGCGGGTCCCACACGAATTCTTGCGAAAATTTAAAATAATTAACTGCTAATAATAAACAATTAAAACTTACTCGTCTTCGATCGTGGTTCTCTAGGCCCATCCACCGTCACCTTAATTGCTTTATTATAAGTCGCTATCTGCGGAGGGTTGGTGGAGACGGTGATCGTAAGCGAGAACGACTTTCCTGCAATAAACCAGAGAATAGAATAAGTATTAATTGATCGAGTGAAGGGCACGCGTAACAAGCCTTATTTACACGCCAATTTTTGAGACATGTGGTCGATGTAACAAAATTGCGGTTACCGAAAAGTGCACAAAATATACAGAGACACGTATAATTTTCCAGGCGAGCCAGCCACAAATTTGCTAATTATAATTGGTGTCGGTTTGGCATGTGGCGAGATCATTTTACTTTACGGATCGGCCCTAACGAACAAAAAAAAAGCGAGAAAAGGAAACCGTTCCTGTACAAATTCCGGGAAAATTATCAGCGCGGTAATAAACGAATCTTAAGACAATGATAATTCCGTAATTTTTTTATCATTCAACTTAGAAACGCGACCACATCCAGGTTTCCATAAATCCTCATTTCACCACAACGACCGGCAAAATAAGTCGATGATAAGAGAACGCGCTGTGATTATTATTATTGTACAAAAATAACCTAAAACGGCGAAAACACGGCCATTGTTAACTAAAATGGGCCATAAAACACTTACATAAACCCGCCTTTTAAGTTTATGAAAGTGATTAACGGCCCCTTAATGTCACAGGGTTTTTAAGAATTATGGCGCGAGCTTCATATATGCCACACACACGCATTCACACGTTAAGAGAAAAAGCCGTAACAATCACTTCGACATATCATGTTCGTAATTAATTTTGCCGAACGTCCCCTTTTTGGTTAATTACGCGATGAGCCTTTTACGAAAAATCGGAAAAGTGGAAGCGCGCGGTTTCCATGAAGGATGATGAGCACAAACGTTCTCATTACAAGGCAAATTTAATCCGCTTTTTTTGTTTGTTAATAACTTATGAATCGATTACAAGTTTACCGTTAGCGTTTTTATTCGTCATTAATACTTCTTAAAAACTGGAGGAAAGGTAGTTCACATACGATACGGAACTGATCAGGTTTTTCACATTATTCAACATGGAACTAGGAAAGCTAAGACGAAATTTTGGGAAATCGTTTGAATACTGCCTACTCAGTCCTTCTGTGACCGTGAAACTAAAATTCGTAGAATAATAACCGTTACGTTTTATCAATTACATAATGCGCTCATAATGGTTCCACAGATTCCAGTGCCTTAGATCATTTGTATAAGACGAAAAGTCCAAAGATATGCGGAAATAGGAGTTGACCAGTATAATTATGGAAATTGTGAATGAGAGAGCTAAAGAAAAAGAAGAACTTATAGAGCGAAATAATGCACAGAATATTAACAAAGGATATAAGGGATCAAAATTGAAAAGTAGAAAAAAGGAATATAATGTTAAACCAAAACAACAAAAGAAACTGACAAACAAAAATAATACATTGAAAAAACAAAGAACGTGGGAAGAAACGATATGAAAGAAAACGCTGGAGATTAAAAAGTGATAAGCACATGAATCGAAAGAAGATATTTAGAATTAGAAGTCTGAATATAAGCATTTCGAAGAGATCATCAGACACAATTGGAAGGGAACAGAAACTGCAGAACTAACACCAAAGAAACTTAAGAGAATATTTAATAAAATAAAACTAGTAATATAGGTAAGAGACGGTTTCTAGTAAATTTTGGCCTGTGGAAGCCTAAAAATTTATAACTATCAAGATCTGACCACTGTCTACACTCCTCGTATACGTATCCAACATTTTTGAAAAGTTTCCACAATTTCCTACACGTTCACTTGTTCGGTATATTCTCTCGGGATGCTCGAAATGGGGAAAATGATAAACCAGAACAAAGTTCACAAAACCTTGCCCATATAATTTGAATGTGTTAAGACAGCGAGCGTCTATTAAAGGCGACATGCTTACTACAGAAGAATCGACCGAAAACGATTCAAGGTTGAATTCCAAAAACATATGAAAACGAAAAGGTACAAAGACAACAAGTTAAAAAAGTGGTAATTCGCGACCGACGAAACCGTGATGACATTTACCTTTACACGGGTTTCCGTTGTAAAACCTTATGCGAATTTTCAAAATTTTTCACATTTGCCAACATTTCGGAAACATTTCTACCCAAAATCGTCCTGAAATCTTTATTTTCGTGCATACTTTCTGTCAGGAAATTTACGTTTCCATGACAGAGGCAAAGCAGACTACGTGTCCTGCCGCTTGTCACTTTACTGACCGCACCTGTCACTTTACCGGTCGCATTTGTGACATTTATAAATGTCTATAATTACTCCTGCCATCACTGACAGATTGACATTAATCAAAAGTTCTAGGTATATAAAAAATGAAATTTTATATTAAAATACGATTTCGGGTATAATTTAATAGGAAACTCGTAATTAAAATGACATATTATCTGACTCGGAAATTAAAGTACTCGACCCCGAAGGAGCCTCGTACTTCAATATTTCCTCGCCAGTAATGTGTCATTTTCCTGACTGTTATGTAAATAACTATTAACATTTGATACATATTTTCATTTCCAAAACGCTTCCAATATTTTCTTCATATTTCGAATATTTCAAACAAATTCCGCACCTTATAAATATTTGTGACATTTCCAAGTTTTTAATATTGCCTACACATCTCTATCTATTTTTCACCTAGTTTCCTCGTTCCAAAATTTCCAAAAAATTGGACATTTAACACGTCCGAAACATTCCCAACATTTCCGCGACATTTTCGAAACTGCATCCAGAAGCATATCCATAACTTACCGAACTCTTCAAAATTGTTGTAAACATTTTGGAAACTAAATTATAAAAATCTCCCACCTTCTACGCATCTCCAAAATCTGATGTGTATATTCAACTTTACCAAGCCATTTCCAAAATTTACTGAACATTTCCAAATTTTTTTTTCGAAAAACGAATCTGAACACGTTCGACCAGGGCCCGACACTTCCTGCACCTTTCCAAATTTTCCAATACATCTCCAAACTAGTTCCAAAATTCATCAAAATAGATTGCCAAAATTAGTTTTTGAAAATTTGGAACAAATTTCATTAGTTCAATTGACGTCAACTTATGAAGACCTCTGTTTTCAAGCAAGTATTAATAATTTCCTCTGACCCCCCCCCCCCCCCTAACTAATCCAGAAAAATCACATCTCGATATCTGTAAAGTTAAAGGAGTGTTCTGAATGAAGAGGACGAACAGCGATAAAGGTAAACTAATAGTTAGAACCGAATCGGCCCAAGTGTTTGAAAGCTATCGTGTTCACGGACAGACGGACACAATCGATTCCCCTATAAACCTTTTATCGCTTTGCTCTGCCGTTTAATAAAAGGAAGGTTAATTAAGCACTACCTATTTTAGAAACAACGTCCCATTACGGTTCGAAAATGTGGTTGGGGCCGTTTTTGATGGTCCTTATGGCAGTCCACCCTCCTGAGGGAGAATAAAAGTTCTTTCAATGCGTCCATTTACCCTCCCTTCCCCTTTCTTCTAACTGCGGCATCCTGCATAGTTTTTACCGTTCTTGAGTAACAATTTTACTGTAGAAAAACACGAAAGCGCCGATGCCGGGAGAAGGGGGTCCGTTACGGGCCAGTCGAGCGATTTTCTTCATTTTCACAATATACTTTAACAAAGACACTCTTTGCTTTGGTCTACTCTACATATAACTGTTCATACGGTCGAAATTCCACCCCCTTCGACGAGGCGAGCTCACGACCGGTTCAGTACCTTCGCAGTCCCCGAATGCCATTTTCTATTTTTCACTTTTTCATATTTTCATTCGCATTTTTTACATATTTTCATCTGCGTTTCACAAATTAAAAAAAAACGTCTTCAGTATCGAATATTAATCTTTCGTTTATTGTATTTATTTATTTATTTGTTTATTTATTTATTTTTTTAGTATTGATTCATGATTATTCTTAATATATAAAACCAAATCGTATACCTATTATTATAACTCAATAAGAATGTCCGGACCGATTTTCATGATTTTTGACGTGTTGGATTCGTCTCCGGCCCGAATAGCAGAATATTACAATATAAAAAACGACAAAAATATTTAAAAAAATCTAAAAAAGGTAACTAATCGAACTAGTGTTTCAAATACTACATCATTGGAATGTGTAGAAATATTCATTGCAGACGCAAATGATATCCAAATTATCACAATGAAACAACTCGCATAGCAAAACAGAGAAAACACCAAGCCTAATTTTTAGTTCGTTGTATGAAGTACTCCATTGTAGTTTGTGTGAATTACGTTGAACATTAAAAAATTAAATAAAAACAAACTAGGCTTTTTTATTATAGTTTTCTATAGGCGATCGATTTCGGGTGATATATTCCCATCATCAGGCCGTGCTGAAATAATTTTTAGATTAAAATAATCTTCATCTCTTAACATTTCAAAGGATTTAAAATATGCACAGTGTGATTATGTAACGAACCAGAAATTATCTGTTAACTCGCAATACTTCCAAATATTTAAAGAGTACACAGTGTGTCGCGTAAAAATACGCATGTACACATTGTAATTTTGAAACAAATCTTCAACATATTCTGAAACGGCATGTCTTAAGACACAGGTCATCAAAGAATTGAAAATGTGCACAGTGTGATTTTGCAACACATCGTCCTGGTATCTCTTAACTCACAAAACCCCCAAAGGATTTAAAATGTGAACACTGTAATGAGCTTATAAGGCAATGTTCGGAGAGAGGGTAGATTTTGTATTTGTCTTCAACAAAACAGTGTTGTAATGTAAAATATTTAAAGTAGAGTCTCTGGGTGTGTTCCTTCCATTTGCACACAGACTCGGCATCTTCCCTGAAAGGAAGCTCTTATTCGTTCTAATACAAAAATATTTCAATTAAGACACAAAATCAACTCCATATCTTTTGTTTCTTTACATGAGTAGGTACTTTACGCAGATAAAATATCAGACCTTTTTTTTAAATGCCCTGTATACGAGGTTTAATTAGCGCTGAAATATAATCTGACTAAAATGAGTCCTCCGAGAGTTATACTTAAAAAAACCTTTGCAAAAAAGCGCTAAAAATTCATCGACTATAATCCTGACTATAATGTTTATATTAAATTTAAAATAATATACTAAGCAAGTAGTTTCAAGTTATAATTGAACCTCGAATTAAACATGATAAGAAGAATCGTATACGATTTTCAGTAAGTGCATCTTTTGATACTCAGCTCGCATTCTGAAACACGACATTTAATCCGGCTCATAGTCAATAGCACTGATCCTTGAACTCGTACAAATCGATTTCGCGAAAGTTTGAAATAGCTGTCTGTTTTCGTTCTCGAGTTAGACGAGGAACAGATGGACAGACGGACCGAAAAAACCACCCATAACGGAATTTGATTCTTTCAAAAAATTTCTCTAAAAAGAAACCTTTTAACCTAGCTTCGTTGGAAAATGCGCTAAAAATGATGTCTCCATTTATTTTTGTAACTTCCGAATTGTTGGTCAAGCTTAAGATATTTCTTAATTATGCAATTTTTTTTAATTTGATATTTCTAATATTTTCGAAATTTTCATGTTTTTTTTCTCTGAATTTTTGTGGATACTTTATTTAATATGGCCTTCAGTTCAGTATAGAAATAGTGCATTGTGCAATCATCTAAGACTTCATCTTAATCTCTATCGGTCAGGTCAGTAGCGGAGTCAACAAGCAGTTTTTTGGATCAATTCTATTGAGCAGAAAGTAAGCGAAAAAGCAAAACAAGAAATCGCAGGTAAATGTCTAATATAAATAGCATCACATGCATCACTCAATGAATTTGTTAGTTACTATTTCCTCATTAATAACGAAACGCGTCGTAAATTTTGGATTAATAATGTGTTGAATCATTAAATTTGGAAAAGAGCAGAGCAAAACTGGGGGATAACCTAATACCATTTAATTTATAAGCTAATACGTTACCTAAGAATGCAAATAGAGAAGGTATCGGAAAAAAATGATGATAAATGCATAAGGTAACGGTAAACGTTCATAAATAGAAGTAATAACCTTGAAGGTATAAAATAGTGATTAAGAAACGATTGTAAAATGCTAATGGAAAACAATGATTTAATTTATTCACGCGTTTGGTCCGCCGTGGTAAACGAAGATGTTGCCTGACAAACATATCTTTCGTGCTACCAGCTTGCGACATGCAATCATTGGATATCAATTACAATGTTGACATGCTGTAAGTGATATGAAAGATCGTGCATTTTTATGTGTATCCGTTTTTAACGGTAATCAGGCGGAATTATGCACCATTTTTGCGTATCATTATCGATTCAGATGGTACAAATGGCACTTAGTAGTTCAAATATTTTCTCTCACTTCTATCCCATTCATCTGTTGAATGAAGTTTGGTTAATGGAACTCGAAAATTGAAAGGTTTTTTTTTACTTACCGATCGGAATGTGCATGAATAGTCAAACAAAAAACTGTATACGTTGAGATCCTTCTCTGGTTAATCTTCAATGACTGTACAAGTCGTAAAAGGTAGTACATGCTTCATTCTCATACTTTATACACCTTTACTACGTATATCAATTTAATCTTTTCGAAGGTTTCTCCGCTCTCTTTTTTTCCTGAAAGGTAGGAACCCATCACGAAACAGTTCTTTTTGGTTGGATGAAAGAAATTACTGCTATAGGGTGAAAAGACAACTACAGAACGAGATTTTCTCTAAAATTTTAAATGGGATACCTATACCTATTCTTGGAACTCCATGAACATCCTCGAATCGTGAGATTCCCTTTAGGCATCTACAAATACTCACGCAAATACAGTAAAAAGCTGAGAATATCCGTGAATAATACCATTGAATAAAAATAGTGTTTTTATTCAATGATAATACCGAGAATATTCACTGGAAATTCTTATTCAATTTATTTTGTTGGGGCAACTGTCTTACCATCCTAAATCTGTTGATGCAATCACACTAAAATACACTGGAGATCGTCTCTGCATTCATTCATGTATTCATCTTATTTCAATAATGACTTTTCCCAGAATGTCTTAAATCTGGTTCGGTATACAACGAAGCCAATGTTAGCGCAAGGAAAATCATCGTTATGCGGCTAATGCAATAATTTTACAATCAATTTCGTTCAGAAAACGGCAAAACATATTGTCTTGCAGAGCATCTGAACAAGAATATTCTGTACAGTATGTCCCAATTTCGATATCCCCATAGGAAAAAATTATATACGTAGAGATATTGCGAGAAAAATTGAGAAATTGATGATTTTCGCCTATCTCAAACAGTAACGCAACCAGCAGCCCAATTCCCTGCCCAATTCCATTTTGATATCTCACTTATTTTTTATAAACAAAGAATAAAAGTTATTAATACTCTAAATTTTTACAACAAAACATCTTTTTTAATTTTTAATGTCACCGAAATCAGATTTTTTTGTAAAAACAACAGGGCATAAATTGTTATGTTTCATTTGAAATTCTTGCTATAGCTCCAAAACCTTGCAATACATAAAAAAGCTAAAAACGTAATGTAATGTAAAATTTCATTATAACTACATAACTTCCGACACCCAGCGACTCTTTATATTTTTAAGATAAGTGCGATATGTACGAGTATTTTTGAAAAAAAGCGATTTAGCAATTTTTTGAAATCGCGAGGTTGTCAATATTGCCCCCTAAGTGAGCGTGCAATAAATAATTTGATTGGGTATCTGGGGTTTTTAAACATACTCAAAGGATTTGTAGAGCCGACCGCAGCTTTGTTGAACACCTGGTCCTTAGAAAAGTTTTAAGTTGGACGCTTCGTTACTACCGCCGATAACGCACGTAAGTTAAGTGGTGAATTTATCAGTTTTGCAACAGTTTCTGTAAGCATATTTAAACTGACTTTACAGACGCCGAAAGGTGTCATGCCAGAGAAGAAGAGGGCAAATTAATATGTTAGAATTTCAGACATAATAAGCCATTATTAGTAGCGCTGACCTGGTTGATCATGCGAATTCCAATACCGATTCTGGAAATATAGATACGGCCAATTAAGTGAGTGGAAATAGCAGTAGTTAAATAAATGTGTTCCAGTAAAGGTCGTTCGATTGGGACATTCTTACTGACAACTTAAGCACGCATAATTAAGGAGAATTATGCATATTTTTCCGTTGATCCCGGGTGCGCAATTAATTAAAGAAGTTTTAATTTTCGAGCTTTATCGCAACGGCACGCCGACCGACTTGGAATTTCCTACGTTCCCTTTTAGGGGGATCTTTTGCCATTCTACTTGCCGTAACTCGTAAGTACCTTAATTTATCGACCTAATTTTTGCAAAACGTATTTATAGCTATTTGTATAACAAGGGAGAATAGTTAAACATTCCCTCCCGCATGTTCGCGGAGGGCAGTAATCACACAAGGGAGGGATATGTACTTTCCTCCAGAGTTATACATATGATTTTTCCGGTACAGGAAGACTCGGCTCTGCGCAACTCGGCACCGGACTACTCGGCTTCGAGTCAAGTCGGCTCTGAGACAACTCGGCTCCGGGACTACTCGGCTCTGGGACTACTCGGCTCTGGGATAACTCGGCTCTGGGACTACTCGGCTCTGGGATAACTCGGCTCTGGGATAACTCGGCTCTAGCATTACCGGCACCGCGAGAATCATTCGGCTCTGAAAAAAAACCCTCCGTTCGTATGGCTTCTTTATGCACATACAAATTTCAACATTACGAATTGTTTTATCACCAAGGACTAATTCATATTTTTCGTCTTAGTATCAATACATGGTATATCCTGCGAATAATTTCGGTATTAAAACACAAAAATCTGTTTTTGCGATAAAACCTGTATTTTGGCAGAACTCTTACAATAATTTAGTGAGAACTATAGAACTCCGCAGCCGCTATTCAGAACTCTTCTAAAATAATGAGTTTTTTTCAATTTTGCCCGCAGCGTGAAGTTGGCGGGCAAAATCATCTTTCGTGAAAAAAATGAGAATATGAAAATTCTTAATGAGAACTGACTTTGACCGCTACTCACAACTCTAAAAATTTTATCGATTTTAAAATTACTGCACTAACTTATCCCGCCTGAAATATTGTATGTGATATCAACCTCTGATTTTTAACTAAAGCTTATGTGTGACTCTGTGTCGTGCAAATTGAAATGTCACGCAATAGTTGCGGTAATAATAGTACCTACAAAACGAGCATTTCTCGTGTAACGCCGCGCCTGGCGGTAGTCTCAGCTCCAAGTAGTCCCGGAGCCGAGTTATCCCAGAGGCAAATAGTCCTGAAACCGAGTTATAGCAGAGCCGAGTCGTCGCAGAGCCGAGTTATTCCAGAGCCGAGTTATGGCAGAGCCGAGTCGTCCCAGAGCCGAGTAGTCCCGGAGCCGAGTAATCCCGGAGCGGAGTAATTCCAGAGCCGAGTCGTCCTGAAGCCGAGTTATGGCAGAGCCGAGTCGTCTGAAAGCCGGGGGGGGGGGGGGGGGAAGAAGGATGCTTACCTCAAGTACCTCTCAAACCGCTTTTAAGTTATTAAATTCCCTTGATGTTCTCCTCAAGCTTTGCCCAACTTTTCTTCTCAAATTGTTCTCAGGTTCTCAAGTTCCTTTCCCCTTTATGCCAAATTCCCCACCAGTACTCTTCAAAATTACTGTCAAGTTCCTCTAAAATTGATTGTTCTTCCCCAGTTCTCTTTACCTAAGTTTCTCAAGAGTTCTGCTCATGTTTTCCTTAACTTTCCCATTCGTTCTCAAGTTGGTTCAACTTTCTTATCAAATTTTCATCAGATCTCCTTCATACTAACCCTAAGCTTGTCTCAATTTCCTCAAGTCCCTCTAAAGTTCCTTTTAAATTTCTCAAATTCTCCTTCAAATATCCCCTCTCAAATTTTCATTGCTCTTAAGGTTCCATTAAGTTTCTCTAAAATTCATTGTTTTTATCTGTCATTCATAATTCAATTTTTCATTACTTTTGCCACAAATTCTTCACAAAATCCCATCCCCAATTATCCCATAAACTGCGTCCCATCCCCTGACCCCCTTAAGATCGGTGTACCCGTCACTGTCACTGCCATATTGGAATTTGTATTTATCGCCTCGCCTAATTTCATTCATGCTTTAAAATGTGGACTAGGAGCTTAGAAATTGTAGGGGCGGAGAGGTAGTAAAGATATCCGTCATTTAACTCTTGCCGCTACTGGCACTCTTTAACATTTTAAATGGCACTATACGGAAGTGCAGACTTTTCTGTTTTGAATATCGATTTTCCTAGTGCATTTTTGCGCGCAGATGGTTTAAACTCTGTGGTTTTTAAAACACTTGCGAGACCTTTAAAATTTTCTTACATAATTATATTTTCTTGAATGTTGAATGTTGAAGAGCCTCCGGATCAAAATTTTGTCAAGATCGAAATCTTTTTCGCACCAAAAGTGCATCATTTTGGAATAAGAAATTTGGAAATGTTTTTACAAAAAACAGAAGGGTCATATCCACAAACTTAGATAAAGCCGCAAGTTCGATCAGTCCAGTTATGGATATTGAGAAAAAAATTAGAACAAACCCCAATTTTGAGACCCACGCGCAGCATTTTAGACATTCCGTTTTAGTCCTCTCTAGTCTCTACACCCACTTTTTTTGACAGACTTAATTGTCACACTCTGTTCTAAGAAACGGTTGAATTAATTTTTGCACTTCTCTTTAAAAATTATGTTTCTAGCGAATTTTTGGAAAAAAATACACTATTCGTTATGGGTGGCTGGATGGCTGTCCGGATGAGATCTCAGCAATTAAAATAGAGAGACTTCAACGTTTCACTAAAAGCTTTCTGATGTAGTGTAGATGTGCAGGCTCTAGTCTATTTTGAGTGAGATTACTTGTGAGATCGATAATTTAAGAAAATAATTTCAATGTGGTTTTCGGAGGTGCTATAATTTTACCGTTAGATAGCGCTACCAGTATAACAACTTAATTATCGTGAGATCGATAATTTAAAACTTTACTAATGGAATACTGATCTGCATTACCAAAAATGCGCTTTCATCATGCATATGCTAATTTAATACTTGTTTTTTACTTTTTCCTAGTACCTATTACATTACGTAGAGTGGTATACCTACACATACCTACTGTAAAGGGTGTTTCATAGAAAAGTAACTGCATGAGCATTTCCGACTTCGTTTACAATAAAATTAGAAAGCTTAGAAAAAATATGTTAACGTCACGCGCTAATATAAAACTATCAAAGTTTTGTTTACAAGATGGCGACGATGTTTCAATTTTTCGAAAAACACCATTTTTTGTTGTTACCCGATATTTTTATAATCCCTGTACGCGAATATTTTTAATTTCCATACAGAATCTAATTGTGCTCGGAATAATGTAACTTTTTAGCGCATTTTTGAAAAAAATACGCTATTATATTCGTTATGGCTGGCTGGGCGGCTGTCCGGGTGAGATCTCAGCAAATACAATAGCTAGAGACTTCAAATTTTCATTAAAAGCTTGCTGCTATAGTGTAGATGTGCAGGCTCTAGTCTATTTTGAGTTAGATTACTTGTGAGATCGATAATTTAAGAAAATAATTTCGATATGGTTTTCGGAGGTGCTATAATTTTACCGTTAGGTAGCGCTAGCAGTATAAAAACTTAATTATTTACTTTGTGATTTGTTTTACAAAATAAAGACGTATCCTCAATTGAAATTAAATAAAATTAATTATTTAACGCAGCCAAAATTACTCATGAAAACGATAATTTTAGACTTCGCTAATAAAATACTGATCTGTATTACCACAAAATGTGCTTTAATCATGCTGATTTACAAGTTGTTTCTTCTCTTCTCTTGCCGTTTCCCAAATTCTCATGTAGACAAATTGGATAGTAAACAACTTTAGTAACCTTTATCTGGGATACCAGGAGATACAATTTTGGTGAAATGGGAAAAGAGTTGCCCTATTCCGAGCACAATTAAATTCTATACCTATTGAAATTAAAAATATCTACTAACAGGGGTATTAAAAAGATCGAAAAAACTAATAAATAATTATGTTTTTATAGAAAAATTACAGCATAGCCATCGTGCAAACAAATATACAATTTGGTGGTTTCAAATCACTAACTATAGGTACCTATTTAAGTCCAATTCAATGACGGAAAGTCAGGTTTTATTAACATTTGACAGATTTGACCGCCCCTCCCACCCATAGGTAAGCCATGGGATCTCGCTGGAAGACATGACGATTTCTACTTGGCTATTTATCAGGATATTTTATTAAAAAAATCAGCCATGTAACGATAACTCACATTTGTCTGTAGCCAGCTATCCGTATGTCTGTATGGTTTCATGGACGCGGTCAACAGAGGTTCATATTGACGTTTTGCACTGTTCATTTCTTCAAACGTTGTAAAAATGATACGGAGATAAAAATCCTGAAAGAAATTTTGCGATTGTATACGTGTATCTTGGTGTATCTTAACCTGGTAATATACCCACTCATTTGGCGCTTACTATTTAAAACAGGGTTGAAGATAAGATACATGGCCTCCTACGAAATTTAGTTCTACACATTCTTTCGTATCTATTATGGTTTATCCTGCGTTTTGAAATAAATGTCCTCGAACGTGATTTTCTTAAAAAAAACAACACAAGACTCTACTAACGGGAGTGTGATAGACGGAACCTACTATTGCCGTCTCTTTCTTACCTTGAATTGACCACGACACTCCTTTAAAAAAGATTTTACACCGCATTTCGCCCTCTAGTGGATGGTATAAACAACTAAAAATATTTTCCCCCGCGACTTGGTACGATCGATATTGACGGATATATGATAGAAATCCAGCAAACAGAATGTAGAATGTAAACACATTGGCACGGTGCGACGCATGTATCAATCGGCACGCGAAGTAGCAGAGTGAGACATCAACGAAAATAAAAAATCAGTTCGAGGACACAGAGAGACACAATAAAAATTTCATCATAATCCGTCCAGCCGTTTAGTAGTTCAGTCATAAACACACGTGCAGGAGAATTTTATATATAGGGGGAACATTTTGTCTGGAACACTGGGTATATCTCCAAAACAAGATAAAAAGTTTGCTACCAATTTGCGTACTTTAAATTTGCGGTCAGTGGCTTACTTCTGCATGGTTTTTTTCGCAGCCACTAGTTTTCGTTTAATATTCTTCAAGAGTACACTTTTTTGGATTAGCAACATAAAAGCTTACATTAAATAATAAAGCTTAAAAGAACTCAAATTAACAAAAATAGTTGTGTTAATTAATGTTAACATTTCACTAGTTTGCGTTGAAAAAAAAACTGTATTCTTTTGTTAGTTATGTCAAAGCAATTTATTGTATCAAAAATCACTAAAAATGTAAATCTATAGGTATTCTTAAAAATTATTTACAGTGGCGTGCGTCTACAGAACTAAGAGGGCCACTTTTAAAATGGAAAGAACTATTTTTTAACATGACAACATAAATTAACATGATCAAACTACTAAAGTTACAAAATTAATTAGCAACACTATTTTCCTTATTTTGAGTTTTGAGTTGCTATTAAAAAAATGCCCCCACCTGATAATTCAGAAGTACGTCACTGGCCACAAATTTAGTACGTATAGATTGGTAACAATTTTTTTTTATATTTTTGGATACCAGGTCAAGATATATCCGGTGTTCCAGACAAAATGTTCCCTTTGTATAAAGATATAAATAAATTTTATCCAATACTCCCTAGAATATTCCATAGTAATTAGTAATAGAGGTTTTACGCGTTAGATTTCAACTATAGCGCGTTCGCACCTCCAGATCCAGTATGGTGCTTATGGACATACGGTACACGACACTGACAGTGACAATTACAGCAGAAGTTGTGTTTTAATACTTCAATTCAATCATATGTTAGTTTGACATCATTGCGGTGAGGAACAAGAATAGCGTTTACGAAGAATGACGCGAAATAGTAAGAGAGATAAGATCCCGTACTGCATCTGGAAGCGCGAACGCAATATAGTGAAGTATATTATAACTTGCTTGGTTACCATAACCCCCATTTCCATTGGCACTAAATGGTATATATATATATATATATATACAGGGTGGTGACTTGCGTAACTTGCGATTATTGGCTCCCCAAATTATTTTAGAGCAAAAATGTATTAAGGTTTTTTGTAGGAAAAAATTTTTTACGTCAATCAACCGTATTAGTTTTCAATTTTTTGCATAATAAAGACGGAAAATTGGAAAAATAAAACCCCCATCTTTTTCAATAATCTGTGATGCCATGGAATTTTATAATACCTACAAAAACTACGTCAATATCCGTCATGCCATGGAATGACAGCTATAAAACAAATCAAATTCTATCAAAAAGTATACAGGGTGACAATTTGAAAACTTACCACCCCCCATATCTTAGTAAATAAACGAGATATTTAAAAAAATCAAAATCCGTTTCGGTAATTCGGAAGGGGAATCACAATGACATAGTTGGCGACGCACCCCCTCACACCCCCTGCGCCCTAGCCACCCCAACTTTTAAATCTTAAATAGTGACTCCCCATGTGTGATACGTCATTGGAAAGCTCTGAAAAAATGCTTTCCAACCATACAAAATAGCATTACATTTAGGTTAGTAATTATCGTGCAAATCAAAAAATAGACACGGAAAATCGTATTTAACTTGAACTTCCAAAGCCGACTCGACAGCAACTCATTTTTGATCGCCAGTTATAATCTATTCTCAAACTCTTGTCGAACCTTTCCAATGTTGGTTTTGCAATATTTCGACATTCTTGAATTATTCTCTGTCTTAGTTCGTCTATGTTCGCCGGTTGCGTTTTAAATACGACAGATTTCAAATGTATCATATTAGTTTATTTTTTGATTTGCACGATAATTACTAACCTAAATGTAATGCTATTTGGTATGGTTGGAAAGCATTTTTTCAGAGCTTTCCAACGACGTATCACACATGGGGGGTCACTATTTAAGATTTAAAAGTTGGGGTGGCTGGGGCGCAGGGGGTTGGAGGGGGTGCGTCGCCAACTATCTCATTGTGATTCCCCCTCCGAATTACCGAAACGGATTTTGATTTTTTTAAATATCTCGTTTATTTACTAAGATATGGGGGGTGGTAAGTTTTCAAATTGTCACCCTGTATATTTAGAACAGCGAATTCAACATAAAGAAAGACCAAATTACTAAAAACGGTTTCCTAATATGACAATTTACAATAAATGTTCGAATAAGTTACCATTAACTGCAAGGCAGTAACCAAGTCGATCATAAAATCCATTTCGATCTGCTGCTTATTGATAACTGGATATCTTTTTGTGTTAGAAAATGCCATGGCATCGCAGATTATTAAAAAAGATGCGGGTTTTATTTTCCCAATTTTCCCTCTTTATATGAAAAAAATTCGAAAAAAATTGAAAACTAATACGGCTGATTGGCGTAAAAAAATTTTTCCACAAAAAACCTTAATACATTTTTGCTCTAAAATAATTTGGGGAGCCAATAATCGCATGTTATGAATTTTACGTTGAAATCCCTTAGATGAGTTACACAAGTCACCACCCTGTATAGTAACAGTCTTTAAAGCAGATCCAGCGTCACTGATGGGATCCAGCGATGGGTTAGCATCGCCACTGAGCCGTGCCGTTTATACACGTCCATTAGTAACTGCACGCAAAATCACTAGATCAAAAAATAGCCGACGACTATTCCACACCAGTGCTGAAGGACCTCGTGATGGGACACTGCGGACGTTGCACTGAATTGTAAAGTGTTTACATTGATACAATGTAGATCTGGCGCTGGGATACAGTGAGGCTGGATCCAGCTACACGAATTAATCTAAATCGCACAATTATTTTCTTCTGAGTTTATTTCAGAATCATAATCGCCCTATAGACTATATATTGGCCGAAATATCTAGTAAAATAATATTATTACAAACACCGTGTAAGTTTTAGTGGAGGTTTTAGTCTTTTAAATAGAACCTTTTGGGAATCTTTAACGATGTTTTATTGGTGAAAAAGATACTAATGCAAGGGAATTCGCTGAGTAGCCATTGAAAAACACGCCAAGGTTTGCGATGTAAGGTGAGACGTAGTTTTCCAGACATCTGAAAATCGGCCGCTTTTCCTAAAAAAGGCCCGAGGGTACTTATTTTATTAATTTCTATGATACCTACCTACATTAGTCATATAAATCCTAATGTTTTTCAACTCTAAAACCAAATTAGGAGTCGAGATGGGGAATTTCGAATGTTTAATTCTTTCTTATAAACCTAGTCGTAGTTTGCTGCAAAATTTGAAAATTTTGAAAACCGGAAAATCTTGGGAATTGGTGTTTCCGACAACTGCAAAAAGCCTACACTTGTACCTTTTGAAATTCCAATCGGCAATTGGCAATTTCCTCAAGAATCTTGTTATTTTCTTTCAAAATTTTGTAATTCTCTGTCGCGTATTTTCTTGCGGTTACTATAATAGGTGTAAGAAAACCTTCGAGGCGAATCGCAAAAACGATTCAAAACATTTAAAAATATGTACGTGCACGTTTTTGCGTAGTTAATTGAGCGTCGTTTTCGCTCTGTTTGTCCAAATTGCAAAAAATATTCGGTGAAATGAAAAATTGAAATAATCTAATGATCCTTGATATTTCAATTTGTAGAAATTTCGATAACTAGAGCGTTTCATTGCGTAATAAACAACTGCGTGATGGAAGCCTTTCAAAAGTATATATTATTTAAAATGTGCACCTACCCCGTCCGCTTCTCCCCACAAATCTGAGATCATTAAATTTGGCAACCTGATTCTTCATGACGGCCGTCGAATTTCGCAGCTCAGCACAGTAATTCTCATCGTTACCGGCGCGGACTGTAACGACTGTTCCATCACCGACATCACCAAGAGCGACCACTTTGAACGCGACCGGAAGCGTCTTATTCGATCTCCAGTGCGACGGCAATTGTGAACACAACAAATACGGACTACCTGTACGAACTAATTCACCGGGATGTTCAGACTGTATCTCGTGAATTAAGTGTTCGGTCCACCAGAGATCCTGATTGTTACCATAACCCCCCGAGGGTTCCATCGTCGATATCTTCGGCCAGGCTTCTTCCGACACCGAGTAGCAATTTGTCAAGCCAACGGGTAGATGCATAGAGGACGAGTTTTTTCTTGGGGGGCCACCGAATTTCTCACACGTTTCACTCGAGTAACCCGCAACCTACTCGATGTTTTTTTTTTGTAAAACGAGCGTGAAAATTACTCGAAGAATTCGAGCCTTTTCCGGATTAATTTGAAAAAAAAGCAATGTTCATATTGTTGACTTTCACGTTTTGTTTGCGATGATTCATTTGTATTAACGGGAATCGCCGGGTTTTTACGTCACGCACTTGTCACACATATGCAATTGGCGAGCGGACTTTTCGGACGATTTTCAAAGACGGACGCGTCGCCTCAAAGAAGCGCGAATTTGTCCTTTGAAAACGGCGGGTCGCATGCGCACTCTCGCGTTTTAACAACCTAACGTGCGCGTTTTTCTTTTGACGCAAATCACCGTAAACTGTTTACGCAGGCAGTCAAAACAAGACTGGCACACTGCTAAGTTGTATAGTCATTGGAAGCATTGTGTGGTGAAAATGTGGTTTGCCTTCCCATAATGAGAAAGAGTGAGTCGGCGGTATCGAGGGCTGTGCGCGTGCGACGGAGAGGGCGTACGAAAAATCGTGCGCACGTCGTAGTGGGCTGGTTTCGCGGCTCGTTTGATTCATAATGTTCAAATGCATAAGGTGTATCCATTGTTTTTACGGAATAACTTTACGTTTGCGTCGATTTTGAGCGTAATGTAAATGTTCTTTCCAAGCGGATTTTGCTTGATTTATTTTACCGGAAGAGGCGGTACGGGGCGGTCTCGTTTCTTACCGCAAATTGATATGAAAATTGTGCGGTTGTTGAAATTTATTTGTTGAACTTTTACTATTTTCGTATTATTCACTGCGTGTAGGGCGCGGAAAAAGGCACGTAAACTTCTCTAATTAATTATCTAATTTTGTGGCACGTTTCGTAGCAATCTGTGAAGATTCTCGGAGATATTGAAATCGCTGACAGTAGGTACCAAAAATATTATCAAGTCACGCTTTTGCTTTCCCGTTTGAAAACAACGATTCTTGTACAAAAAATTACGCGATTTCCAAAAAATGGCTCAGTCACAATTGTTGGAAACTGTGTAGAATTTGTCCATGCTGTATGCGTTGCTTTTTATCTTCTTGTTTCAAAACTTTGATTTGCCTATAACCAAATGTGTCCAAAAAGCATTTCCCGGCCTAGTCCAGCAAAAATATCATTAAAAATTGGTTGGTAAATGGTAGAACTGATTTACTGGCAGTGACATTTAAAATTTCAATTATGCAACTAATTTTTCACCATCGGCATATTTCTTGTGCAAATTTTAAGAACAACCAACTACAGTTTTAGCCTTCTGCAAATTCGCCAGTAAGAGACGTGTAGTCTGGAGGGGCAGTTCGTGATGATTCATCAATAGAAATTAATGCCAGATTTCTAAATTTTGATGGGCTTAAAGAATTTCTTCGGTAATTTTTCAATAATTGAAGTTTAGAAAAATTTCTCTCGCCACTAGCGGCAGATACAGGATGCTTATAGCTACAACAGTATTTGGATAATAAACTAATTAGGTTGTTTTGGCTTCAATAATTTAAAACATCCAAAGATTTCATGGAAAAGGGCAACGTACTAGATATACAGGGTGAAAATTTTGTCTGGAGCACTGAATATTATCTTCAAAGCAACGTTTTTAGAAACTTTTTATGGTAGGTATCCAAAATTATAAAATGTTTGCTACCAATCCCCGCACTTCAAATTTGTGGTCAGTGGCGTACTTCTGCATGGTTAAGTGTTTATTATTTTTTTAATGACTACTGCTAGTTTTTATTACATATTTTTGAAGAGAGACTTTTTTGGATATAGCAGCATAAAAAATTGATTATATTACATATTCAAATTGAAGAGAAAAATCAAAATTAAGGAAAATGATATTGTTTTAAAATTAATTTAGCAATTTCATTTTGCGTTGAAAAAAACGTTATTCTTTTGTTAGTTACCTATGTGAACGCAATTTATTGTATCAAAAATCAATAAAAAATTAAGTAAATTTACATGCTTAAAAATTATTTATATAGTGACGTGCGTCTACTCCGAGAGTCACTTTTTTTTAATGGACAGTACTATTTTTTTGGTGAGGTATTATTAAAGAATGTACTTTTTTGAATATGACAACAAAAATGAGATCAAGCTAGTAAAATTATGAAATTAATTAACTATTTTTCTTAATTTGATTTTCTCTTAAATTTGATTATGTGGTACTTTAAGTTTTTTGTGCCGCTATATTCCAAAAAATGTACTCTTTAAGAATATGTAATGAAAACTAGAGGGTACTATTTAAAAAAATATACCCCCTCTGCCCGTGTAGAAGTACGCCACTGACCACAAATTTAAAGTACGTAGATTGGTAGCCATTTTTTTTTAATTTTGGATACCATAGAAAGCTGCTTTAAAAAATGTTTGTTTTGAAGATATATTCAGTGTTCCAGACAAAATGTTCACCCTGTATAATGTAAATTCTTCTTTAAAATCACTTGCATTGATCCTCAGGCCCTGAGTCCAACTCGAGATTAGCGCCACAGCTTTCTAGCATTTTGTTGTCTATATCTTTGATTTTAAGATGCCATCTTTTGCTGGAAATTTTTGCTATGGGTTTCTAGAAGTGTCAATCGTTCATTCAGCGAATTAAGGGTAACAAAATATACATATGAATATATAAATTTCCTAGTGTTTATAGTAAGAAAAAAAGCTAATTGAAAGTGTTAGAAAGAGAAGTTTATTTACTTCCAGACTGAAAATAGGAATGCCAAATGATTTCAAACGTAATAAACACCACACTAAACCGTGGTCTGTGTACTAAACGGGTGAACAGTAACGGCACCATAATTTGTATTTATCATTTACGTCATTGTAAACACTAAACTGGGTACCTCGCTACATTAATAAATTATATACTGGGTGTTCCAAATAAAAGGTCGGATATTTTATCCGCACTTATAGTGGTCATGAAAAGAAGCCAAAAAGTGGTAATAAACTAGGTCCGCAAATTAACTGTTTCAGAGTAGATTTTGTATTGTCTTAAAAAAATCACATTCTTCGTTGAACGGAAGCCCTTATTCGTTCGAATGCATAAAACCAGGATTTAAAATAAAACACAAAATCAACCCTATCTCTGAAACATTGAACTTGCGGGCCTATGTTTATTACAACTTTTTTATTTCTTTTCATGAGTACTATTCACAGATAAAATATCTGACCTTTTTTTTAAACACCCTGTATATTCACAAGCAACTAAGTATCTTTCGCTAAAGATTACAGTTTCCGAAGAGGATGTGTACGGTACAAAATATCTTCACTTCTGATGACACCGTGTAATTTTACTACTCGTATAGCGCGTTCGCACCTCCAGATGCAGTATGGTGCTTATGGACATACAGTACATGCTTGCCAAACGTGACAATGACAGCACAAGGAGATTATGTTTTGTTTTAATACTTCCATTTAATTATATGTCAAATTAACATCAATGCGGTTAGAAACAAGGATAGTATTATCGAAGAATGACGCAAACTAGTAAGAGAGGCAATTAGTCCATAAGATCCCATATTGCATCTGGAGGTGCGAATGCGCTATAGGGCGAGACCGAATTAATTAGCAGATTTTGGTTCCTATTAAAACGAGCATTGGAACTGCAAGGCCATGCATGTTTAGCCCAATCAACAATGGGCATTAATTAGAACATCGACTTGGAAATTTGAATACGGCAAATTAAGTACTTAAACATTATTAACGAATGACATATAAATGAGTTGCAAAAACCCGTCCGATTAAGTTAGGTCCTATCGCAAAAGAAGCGCTCTTAATTAACTTGAAGTTTGACACCCGACCCGTGTTTTTAAGACGCTTGGGAAGGACGTGATTAAACAAACACAGTCATTAAGTCGTAAATCAAATGTTATTTGAAACGTGACCGATAAATCTCTTGTAGGGGTTGATTGAACCCTGTGAATCCAATTTGTAACGGAAGACCGGTGGCGGATTTTTGTTGGATTTAAAACTTATTAATTTTTTTGGTGGGTGATTTCATAGTAATTCTTCGTCGTCTGGTATTTACCCATGTAGGGACGGATAAGAACAACCCTACGGCAGATGACATTGCTTGCCGTAGAAAGCGACTAAACAGCAACCAGTCCGCCGCAACTCTACCGCTGAAATTTGGAAGGCAAATTGACAAGATTTTATCGATTACTACTTCTTTCTCGATTTGTGACGATTTTAAACCATAGTTGTCTTACACCTGGGGGCGCGTCCGTCCAACTTTGGGGCCGTGTTGTGAGCGGACTTGGATTGTCGGGATATTTAAGGGTTTTGGTGTAGTATGACACCGTATAGGCGATATAGTGACAGTTAAAGAAGATTCAGGTGGGGCGGGATAGATGATCGCTTTTTAATATAAATCCTCTGTAGGTTCTGAAAACCTCTCAGTTCCTCTGTAATCACGTTAGCAATTGGGTGGTTGCCGCCCTCGTTTCTAACCTAGCACTAATGCTTGACTGGGTATAGGAAGTTACAGCTTTTCGTTTGCAGCGTGGGAGTAGGGTTTTTCCAAAACGCTGCCAAGTTTCCTCCTTTAATCAGGCATGGTTCGCTATAGTAAAAAGGACGCACGAGTGTGGGGGAAAATTTAATTTGATTTTGGTAGTAAAAGCGCCTTGAAGGGTGGTTTCAACCGATCTTTGGGCTATTTTTCTATGTTGGGATAATAGTAGTATCATTATACGACAGGATTTTCAAGATTTTATTGTTGTATTCTTTGAGCGAATGGTTTCCGAGTCCTTGTCGAGCCAACTGCGTGATGTCCATTAACCTAGCAGAGCAAGGTCAGCAGAACACAATCAAACATATTGCATAATTAGGTGCTAATTAAGTGCCCTATTCCCGAATTAAATGCTCCTTTTTTTTAAATTATTACATGTTCTGTCAGGTTCATATGAACTCAGCACAGCACTACCTCAAAAAACCAAGAAAATGAAAAGTGAACTAACTATAATTAGGTGCTAATTAGGTGCTAATTAAGAGCCCTACTTTCGAATTAAATGCTCCTTTTTTTAAACAGTTATTACATGTTCTGCCAGGTTCATATGAACTCAGCAGAGCACTACCTCAAAAAACCAAGAAAATGAAAAGTGAACTAACTGTAATTAGGTGCTAATTAGGTAATAATTAAGGGCCCTATTTCCGAATTAAATGCTCCTTTTTTAAAAAAAATATTACATGTTCTGCCAGGTTCATATGAACACAGCAGAGCCCTACCTTAAAAACCCAAGAAAATGAAAAGTGAACTAACTATAATTAGGTGCTAATTAAGTGCCCTATCCCCGAATTAAATGATCTTTTTTTTAAATTATTACATGTTCTGCCAGGTACATATGAACTTAGCAGAGCACTACCTTAAAAACCCAAGAAAATGAAAAGTGAACTAACTGTAATTAGGTACTAATTAGGTGATAATTAAGGGCCCTATTTCCGAATTAAATGCTCCTTTTTTTAAAAATTATTACATGTTCTGCCAGGTTCATATGAACTCAGCAGAGCACTACCTCAAAAAACCAAGAAAATGAAAAGTGAACTAACTGTAATTAGGTGCTAATTAGGTAATAATTAAGGGCCCTATTTCCGAATTAAATGCTCCTTTTTTAAAAAAAATATTACATGTTCTGCCAGGTTCATATGAACACAGCAGAGCCCTACCTTAAAAACCCAAGAAAATGAAAAGTGAACTAACTATAATTAGGTGCTAATTAAGTGCCCTATCCCCGAATTAAATGATCTTTTTTTTAAATTATTACATGTTCTGCCAGGTACATATGAACTTAGCAGAGCACTACCTTAAAAACCCAAGAAAATGAAAAGTGAAGTAACTGTAATTAGGTACTAATTAGGTGATAATTAAGGGCCCTATTTCCAAATTAAATGCTCCTTTTTTTAAAAATTATTACATGTTCTGCCAGGTTCATATGAACTCAGCAGAGCACTACCTCAAAAAACCAAGAAAATGAAAAGTGAACTAACTGTAATTAGGTGCTAATAAGGTGATAATTAAGGGCCCTATTTCCGAATTAAATGCTCCTTTTTTTTAAAATTATTACATGTTCTGCCAGGTTCATATGAACTCACCAGAGCCCTACCTTAAAAACCCAAGAAAATGAAAAGTGAACTAACTATAATTAGGTGCTAATTAAGTGTCATCTTCCCGAATTAAATGCTCTTTTTTTTAAATTATGGACCTGGTAGAACATGTAATAATTTTAAAAAAAGAAGCATTTAATTCGGGGATAGGGCATTTAATTAGCACCTAATTATAGTTAGTTCACTTTTCATTTTCTTGGGTTTTTAAGGTAGTGCTCTCTGCTCTGCTGAGTTCATATGAACCTGGCAAAACATGTATTAATTTTTAAAAAAAGGAGCATTTAATTTGGGAATAGGGTATTTAATTAGCACTTAATTAGCACCTAATTATAGTTAGTTCACTTTTCATTTTCTTGGGTTTTTAAAGGTAGTGTTCTGCTGAGTTCATTTGAACCTGGCAGAACATGTAATAATTTTTTAAAAAAAGGAGTATTTAATTCGGGGACAGGGCACTTAATTAGCACCTAATTATAGTTAGTTCACTTTTCATTTTCTTGGTTTTCTGAGGTAGTGCTCTGTTGAGTTCATATGAACCTGGCAAAACATGTAATAAGTTTTAAAAAAAAGGGCATTTAATTCGGGAATAGGGCACTTAGGGCCGGTTGTATAAAGTGTAGTTGACTAAAGGTTGAAATTGAACCGGCGGTTGAGTGAAAAATTCTGTTGCATGATCGACGATTTAGCTCTAACTGACAGTTGAACTGTCAGTTGGCTCAAACGGCACTCGAAGTACGGATTAGCGAATTCAACCGTCAGTTTATGTTTGTTTGTGAAGTTATATAAATCGTTTAAGGTAAGATTCAAGCATGAAACTTCAAATAATAGTACAGAATTTATAGATGTCCAAAAAAAGAATTACCTTTACAGATATAGATGTACGGACGCTTATAGATATAGTTTTCAAGTATAAGCATAAGATAGAATGCAAGAAGACTGACGTTATAACTTGGAGGGAGAAGGTAACTTTGAATATGTAGTAATTGGTATGTGCACTATCTAACTGTTTCCCATGTTTAGGATGCAATTTGGTCTAAAATTGCAAATGAATTTAATTGTGCCGTGATGGATCAAAAAACTGCAGAGCAGTTACGTACGAAGTACGATAATTTAAAAAAATGTTCCAAAACCCACTCGTGGGTATTGCCGCGTAACACAAAGTATTGAAACGATGCGTTGCCATCGAAAGCACACAAAATGTCGAATCTGCATATTGAAGCACGTCCACGTCCAGAGAAAGAGAGGAGTTAAATAAGTAAAATAAAGTTTCAAAGAAATATCTCCATAAATAAGAAATTTGGCATTGCGCAGTATGCCCACACATCACTGCGCATGCCCACACATTATTTTTACTATGCGCGAAATGTTTGCCTTTACTAGAAGCGTCTGAGGTTAAAATTTTAAAGCATCCATAAATAAGAAAGTTGGCATTGCGCAGTCACTGCGCATGCCCACATAATTTTTACTATGCGCGAAATGTTTATCTTTACTAGAAGGGTCTGTGGTTAAAATTTGAGAGAAATATCCCTATAAATATGAAAGTTGGCATTGCGCAGTCTGCGCAAAATATGGAGTTAAATGAAACTGATCGAAATGGGCAAATATAGACCATAACAGCTATCAATTAGCGAAAACGCGAAGTCTCTAGGTGGCCCAGGGGCCGAGATCTCGATGGAACGGACGGACGGACGGAAACACGAGCACATAAGCTTTACCTCAACTTCGTTGTGTTACGCTAAAAAGAGGCCAGGAAGTATTTTGCTCAACAACGGCAGCAAATGTATGGTACTGGTGGCGGTCCTGCCCAAGTTATGATAAGAGATTTTCTAAAAGAAATTTTTGAAAAAATAAAAGCCATCATTAATTTGTCTATCGAAGGAGTTGCACCATGTAGAGGTGACAGTGATGCTTGTAAGAGTGATTTACATATTTTCTTATTACTAATGAGCTTTTGGTAGGCCTTATAGAGACCTCTGAGGCATCTTCATCGGTTGCTCAACAAAAAGATTTCGCCGATGTTATTTTCCTAGATTTGCCGGACGCCTGCAATATCGAAATGCAACATCTGGAACCTTGTGAAGAAAGAATAGATATTTCCGATTCCGCAGTGAATGAACATGAAATTGCAGTAACAACTGGTTACAAACATACGATTCTAAAATTCAACAGTTTTTATTAATAACAAAATAATTTTAGATTGGAGTAACTATAAGCCAAGCATGTTGAGAAAAAGAAAACACAAATTGTTACAACAAACAGCAAAAGGGACACCAACGAAATATGGTGATTCATTAGAGGTAAAAATGGTGTTGTATTTGTACAAACATGTATTTTTACAGGAAATACAGCAACGCAAGTGTTAGAAGAAATAGGTAACACAAAAGCTGAATTAAACAAGTTAAAAATGGAACTACTGAGAAAGGAGGATAACAGAAAAATGGAAATACACCAACAACAGCTGCAAAGAATAAAGCTTCAAAACGAACACTTGAAATTGCAAAATGAACTGTTATCATTACAAATAGATAAAATAAAAAATGCTCAGTAAAGAGTGAGTTTCTTTATTATTTATAATGTCAAACAGTCAAAATCATAAACCACATTACGGTAATGAAGAAAAATAATCTATGAAAGTTTGTCTAAAGTTATTGTTGATATTCCCTGCTTCTGGTACATTTACTACATCGTCAATTTCATCATCGTTATTAGGAAGTATAACATCAGGGTCTACTAATGGTCCGTCTTCATTCCTTTCTTGTGCTATGTTATGCAATACAGCACATGCTATTATAACACTTTGTGTTGTTTCTAAAGATAATCGAATGCCCAAGCTTAAAATAGGGAATCGACGCTTCCATACACCAAATAAACGTTCAATTGGATTTCTAGATCGTATTTGGGCTTCGTTAAATAATTGTTCCCCTTCTGTATGTGGATTCAGTAAGGGTGTAATTAAATACTGTTTTATCGCATATCCTGAATCACCTAATATAATGCTGTTGCCGAATTCATTAGTTTCTAGGCGTGCATGGATTCTCGAGTTATTAAAGACAGTTTGATCATGTGTTGATCCAGGCCATCTTGCAACAACATCTAAAATGCGTAGTGATGCATCACCAACCACTTGAATATTAAATGAAAAATAACCCTTTCTGTTTCTGAAGTATTCTGCATTATCTCCTCCTAAATAAAAGCGTAGGTATAAAAGTCAAGTAATTAGTTACAAACATGTATGTACCTACCTGGGGATTGTATACGTACGTGAGTACAATCAATTGCCCCTATAACACGAGGAAATCGAGCTATATTATAAAATGCCAATTGATTTCTTCGTATTGCATTTTCCATTCTTGGCATTTGGATGTAAATTCCTGCTAACGTGCAAATTGCTGTTGTAACTTTTTTTACTATTCTGCTAGCAGTTGATTTATCTACACCAATGAAATCACCAACAGCTATTAACATGCTCCCTGTGGCATAAAGACGAAGGGTTAGCAACAACTGGTTCATTGCTGAAACTGCATGGTTTCTGTAATATAAGTCAAATCAAATAAGTAATCCAAAATTACTAAAAAGTGTGTTACCTGTTACTTCTATGTACTAATTGGTCTTGGATAAGTGTAAGCAAAAAAGAGGTTGTTGCTTTACATAATCGAAACCTCATTCTAAATTCCTCTTCTGTCCATTTCGTAAAGTTATCAGGGCGGCTTCGAAAAGTACGTGGATGTCTCACTCGACGATTTAATTCCACTATTAACTCTTCATTCTCATCTGAAGTATTACTGCTAGTATGTAGAAGATCTTCACCATCAAAAGAACTACCCTCATCCGACGAATGTGCCATTAGTGCACAGATAGGTAAAAAGTTCGAAGGCGTATAAAGGAAATAAAATAACGTATACAGTAAAATGTCACAATCAAATCTTAACGACAATTTACTGAGGCTACGAAAGTTTAAGAAACGGTTACTTCCCATTGGTTGTAGCTACCCGCCACACTGGTACCAACATTCAAAAATTTATTTCGACAACCGGTTACACAACGAATAGCAAATAAACTTTTATACAACCCATTACAACTTAACCGCCGCTTGAAATTCAACCTACGGTTGGTGAACTGGCGGTTGAGATAACCTTTTATACAACCGGCCCTTAATTAGCACCTAATTATGCAATATGTTTTATTGTGTTCTGCTGACCATGCTCTGCTAGGTTCATGGACATAACTGCGTGTGAATGTTGGTGGGTGCCAAATTCTCATGACACATATGTAACAAAACTAGTTAACTTGCATTAGGTGTTTTGTTTTTGCTGAGTCAATGTGAGTATGAGAAGAAATGTTAATTTGGGTTTAGGGAGGGAAACGTTCTATGGGCGCAGTTTAAAAAAATAACGACTGGTGGAAAATTGGTCGTTGATGGTAAGCAGTAGAGCAATACGCGTCAAGCCACGATAGCATTGGCGTTGAGTATCAATCATACATAGGTTTGCGCAAGCTGGTTATATAGTTGGCAAAGAATTCAAACAAAGCCGCAGAAGAGTTCTTCTCAAAACGCGACAGAAAAATATTCCGTTCTAGGCCGCGGAATGTGCGTTAACATTAAGTAATCGCAAAAAGTTTAGTAAATCAGCCAGTCGATGACCATAGGGTGGGGTGTTTGAACGAAAAAAATTGAACTTATCGTTAAGCCGGGACGTACAAAATTTTTCGGTGCGTACTGCGACAAAATGCAAAAAGACAAAATTAAAGAAAATACTAGAAAAAGAAGTGATTTAATATGCAGAGGCCTCCTCGCGGATAGGGAGTAGGAATGAACAACGAAGTGTAGGTAACTTTAACGAAAATAGAAATCATAGATATCGCTAATGTCTGAGTATATAAAAACTGCAGGTTTAGCTTCAACTTGAGTTTCAGCTTCAGCTTTGGGTTTGGCTTTGGCTTCGGCTGCGAGTTTTGTGCGTAAAAAACAAAAGAACAACTGAAGATATATTATGTACACAACAAGGTCAGGAAAAGAACCTTCACTGGACAAAAAAACCTGGCACAACACACACAATACCTAACTACAAGAAATAAATCAACTACGGCAACAAACAAACAAAAGCAAAAGACAGCATAAATGCAGATGGAAAACAAGGTCAATCAATTTCGTACGAAAATACATCAAAGACATCTACGATTTAATTTAGACACAACTCGTAAAATGGTAAAATGGCTTGTCCAAAAAAAAAACATCAAAGTGGTACTTCAGTATCGCCCACCATTAATTTAACATGAAAAAGTACAAGTGAAAGTACAAACAGTATTAATGTTGAAGTCGATTATCTTACATCCAGACCCCACACACTATATAGAAGAAGACCCCCTTTCTTGTATTGCTAAGACGCAAGAGCTGCAGGCCGCACGCGATGAGAAAGCAATATGATACAGCAAAGATGCATAACTGTATGAAGTACTTTCTCAACGGAATAAGTGGGTTGTGGAATCGTACAGGGCAACACCTTACTAGTAATATGTTTACTTCCACCGGAATGCGTAAATAAATACTTAGTAAAACAATACAAAGGCACAATCAACAGAGCGTTTCAACAGTGAAGCTGTCATCATCAGGGAACAACTGAGTGGAGTTATTCGCTGATGATGACAGTCTTGCTGTTAAAACGCGCTCAATATATTATTGGTGTCTTTGTCTTAATTTTTGTTCACTCGAATAGACGGGTTTTTAATGTTCCAGCAATAAGTAAGGTAGCAAAAAGTGACCATTAATAATTAGTGGACAATTAGATCTGCCCAGTAGAATTCAATATTAAGCGTAATTGTGAGAAAATTACACCGAAAATATAAGTGACATCATTCAGGAACGGAAAAAGAAGTGCTTATCGATCGCATCAAACCACAAACTGTTTTATAAGATGATGCTTCTTCCGGTTCTCTTTTTTTCGATTTGTCAATCACGCCACTTTGTCTTTCTGTGTGTACGTGGATTATTATTTATAATGTATGACCATTAAAATAAAGACCTGAAATCTATCGGTACATTTTTTGACGGAGTGGTTTGTCCACATTTTTTTCCGCTTACTAAATTGGCTCGTTATCTAATTCAATATCTTGTGGAAATTATTCGCGCGGATTCCGAAATGGTAAATTCGTGTTGCACGGACCGTAAACGTAAATAGAACGAGAAGTGTGCCAGACATGTCAGTTTGTGAAACCGAAGTTGAAACCTGGGACCAAACCGCGACCGCAGGGTTAAGTGTTAAAAACTGTCACAGAGCTAATAAAATCGTAGCCCGCAGACTTACCACTAATTATTTTTTAAAGCATGCAGTCAGTCGATCTATTACGTTTCGCATGCTGTTTCGTTTTTTTTTATTTATGCAACAATTTATTTACTTTCAGCTTATCAAACTGGGAGAAGGTCAACGGAGAATTTGTAGAGCAGTGGTTTCAGCTTAAAGACGAAATAAATGGCGAGAATAATAGTTTTGCTTCTGTTATCTTTGGCGATTTTATCGGTGGATGGAAACGCAATTGCGAACCGCACTGGCACAGGCTTGGTGATGACTTACATCTTTGAACCCTTGGTATGTAATTTTATGTTGAGTGGTAACGTCGAAGTTTTTGGTACAGGTGTCAATAATAGACAGTGACAAAATGACGGACGTTATGAAAACTGAGGCCGTGCAGGTGTTGAAAAGATTTATCGACGAAGACTCCGATAATCCCTGCAAGGGGCTTAGGGATTACTTCATGGCGAAATATTCTGGATATATTTGGAACTGCGTCGAATATAAATCGTACGCTATCCACAGAGATGTGTCCATCGACTTGAGGGTAGACGATTTTAAGTACACCTTATTTGGTATCTCTTTAGCTTCACTTAAGACTTAGATATTTATTTTATTTTATTTAGATAAGTCATATTGTTTGTATCAATAAAATTGCAACACTTGTTACATCATAAAAGCAATTGCAGCATGTGTGTGTTAACGCTCCAGGCATTGGAAACGTGTACCTCAACATATGATGAGTGAATCACATTTTCATGTATTATTTGATGAAATTACACACACTCATTCTGTCTCTAGCGTCATTGATTTTAAATGAAAATGTTGGTAGTAAGATGTGTTGCCTAATCGTCAAGTTAAAATTAAACTATAGAAGTAATAATTATTAAGCGACATATCCTGGTATAGGTATCAATGTGACAAAACCCGTAAACGGTACAGTTTCGCAAAAATTGACTCAATAAATTAAGTTACTTACGGCAAGAATAAAAAATGGCAACAGATGCCCACAAAATCCAGCGTTACTTTATAAATAAATCCGAATTTTGGGGCAATGGAATAGGGAATTTCCAGTTCTTCGCCGTATTTACGACTAAAGCCTAGATTAAAGCGATTCAAATTAATTCGGTTTTAATTAATTACTCGGCCTGTAGTTATCGAACAAATTTAAGATGGCAATCGAACTTCCTGTCTTTTAAGCGCACCCATTTTGACGAGCATTTTGATATAACTCTGGATGCCGTCTGCCGGTTTGATCTACAACTCATTAAAACGTCATTCATTAACAATGCTTACCCAGTTAAGCGCATTTAAACTTTAATACTCATTAATCCAATCAACACCTAGAGTAATGGGAATTTTCCGACGCAACAACTGTTGTCGTTATCTACACCCCGGCATATCAGCAAGACTGCATAAACGGCTTGATTTAAAACTCGTTTCTATCCTGGGGGTATGGAATACTCCCCAGCAGTACCCTCAGCAAAGGAGGACCCGTTAATTCTTGTTATCCCTTGCACCCTCATGGTAACCTTTGGTTAAATATATCCAAATCTTCGTATGCATTCCATACCCCCGGACCCCCGGTATCGCTTTCACCCATGATTGTGTTCATCCTTTCATAAGACTTTTTAGAAAAAGACAGACACATTTCTCTTTTAGGATCGTATTTAGGATGGCCTTTTCTCGCTAATTATCGTGTAAGTGCCTTAAGGCAAAGGCTAGTGCTTGTACATGGATGTATACAAATTTGTTAAAAGACCTCTCTATAAACTGGATGACGTAGGTTTGGGTGATCTAATCTCTACCGAATGGTGGAAGTCTCTTATACAAGGGGTTTACACGTGTCGATTTTCCGCGCACTGCAAAACCGCGCGGCAAAAATCGACCGTCTAAATGTCAATTCGGCTAGGCCGCAAGTGACTAAAATCGCTTGGTCCAAAGTAGACTAGCATCCGACTTTTGGCCGTGCGGGGGGTGGTACCATGCGGCTGGTAACTAAAATCTGTTCAACGGTTGTGATTCCAGTCAACTGTGTAAAGGAGGTGGCGATGCGGCTTTGTGAACCGATTAATCGCACGGAGAAAATTGACCCATGTAAATACCCCATTAGGAAAATCTCCCCCGTATGGGCTCACACGGACGTTTTTGCGCTTATTTACTATTCGGAATAGGTTTTTACTTTATTTGTAGGAAAAACAAATGCGTTTAATACACCAAAATAAGACCTTGCAAACTTTAAAATCCAAGGCATCAGTGCGCACATTTTCTTTTTAATTGCGATAGTTTATTCTAGAATATAAGTGGTGTTCTCTTAAATACGGGAGACAACAAAAAAACATGGCTGATTCACGACGGTTGGAAAAGAGTTTGCTGCCCGCCCGGTTCGATTGATTGAGGACGCAGCTAGTCGTCTTCAAAATATTTTTGTGAGAAGTTTAAAGCGGTTTGTCCGTTTTACGGAAAAATTTGTCAAGTTGAATTGAAGAAAAGGAAGCGGCATTTGTGCACCGCGAGGTCTTCTGTTGAGGTTCTCTTGTTTTTTGCAAAAAATGTAAAGGGGAACTGTTCGAGTAGCCACCGATAATTTTTGTAATTGTGTTCAACATGGCCGTTCGGTTATCGTCAAGTTTGTGATAAAGGAAAATGAAGTTCTGAAGCTATCAGCGTTTGTGTTGAGTTAAGTGCGTCCGTTTATCGCAAACCTGTCCACGATTAGATTTTAGGATTATTAAAAGAAAAAAAATTGTAAGTAATTTTAAGATTTTCTAATTTTTAAATATCGACTGTTTGAGTACGGAGTAGGTACTGTTTCCGTCACAACTTTCTTATGCACTTTGCATTTTGTTGAATTCGGAATTGAAATCGAAATTATCTTGCCTGTCCTGTACTTACCGCGACCCTCAAAAATCTATGCGCGACCGCCTTGGGTTGAGAATCGCTGGGCTATAACACTGAAGAGGTCGCATACTAGGAGACAACGTTACGAAGATGCGAGGAGATCAAAAGATAAAGGAACAAGAAAGCAAAAAGTAGATGATACGAGAGACAATGGAGGCAGAGGAGTAAAGCGACAAACATCAAGACGTCGAAACGACATGGCGACTAGACGAGGAAGGAACGAGGCGGCATAACGACGATAGTTAGCAGTGGACCTAAAAAGTGGGGAATGACATGACATTCGCCAAATAGAATAGGCGAAAGAATGTTTGTGTAACCGATTTAATTGAGCAACTGAGATGGTGCACCCTCTGAATCTTTTCTCAACTTTCTGATCCACTCTTTCTTTTTTCCCAACTTTTCCCGGGACCCATCACAAGACTTAGTGATTAAATCGTGACATATTTGGTGAAACACTGTATTTAAGTCCTAGCGGGACACTGATCATCCATGGTTCCTGGCCGACTGGACATTCTGGCTGGGACCAATCGAGAATTTCGTTATTCAATGGTCCAATGAACTGCCTTCGTGTAAACGTTAATTCACCAGACTGGACAGGTCAGCTACTGGAATCCAGTCACTGGAGTTCAGCTATTGGCCTACTTACTGGCCTCGTGTAAACGCGGAATTAGGCAAGGAACAGGCGGACAGATGGACAAAAGCATCACATAGAGAAATTTTTTTGTTTCGAAAAATTCCCCTAAAAATTCATTAATTTTATGGAAACTTTTCATTCGAGTACACTTCCTTATCCCCCTTTTCACGAACACTTGCCAGTTGTCAAAAGGGTGGACTCAGACAGGAAGGTGATAACGGTTAGTCCCAGTCCGTCGAGTCAGTGCATACACATATCTATCTAAGTAATGGAATGGGCGCATTTTCTTTTTATCCAGACGTATGATGGGAACAACATTTAATAATGACGAACTATAAAGTTTGAGACAAACGAGCGAAATCGGTGCATGTAAGATCACCGACAAAAGTGATAATCGGAAGCTTACTGACACTTAGGTAACCAACCATACACTATCGAAAATGGCAACGTTGAAGTGTGAGTTTTCCGGCTGTAATTCGTGTGGGATGGGCCGCACGGCGTCGTGTATTGTCGTGTTTGCTTCGGCGTTTCTTTGTCACTGCCTTGACATAAACGCTGCAGCAGGTATAATACCAAGAATTGGTAAATCTGTTTTTAGCGCATTTCCACAAAAAAAATGCGCTATTGTGGCCACTTTGTCCGTCCGTCCGTCGGTCCGTCCGTCCGTCCGCTCACTTTGAGACGCTACTAGTTTCTTATCTTAAGAGCTATTGTTCTACTTTTTTCGCTATTTGGTTCATTATAGTGTCGAGTCTTGCACCAAGGAAGGAATTTTTTCTGTACCGCTTACAAAAAATCCATAATTTTACACTTAGGCCGTTTATTAACGATCCTAGAGATCGTTTAATATTTTACATTGCTGTCTGTCGTCTGCCTGTTGGTCTGTCTGTCTGTTCCTTTGTCTGTCTGTCTCTCTATCTGTCCGTGTGAACGATAACTTTGTTTAGAAATGTCCAATCGCTTTTACATCTCCGTTAGTTATAAACTGAATTGCATGAAATTCAATATGGGCATAGCTTTAGCCATATAATAGGCAATGCCAAAAGTTGAGTCGAATCGATTCAAAATTCACAGTGCCCTTTCTTGACCATTTATAAACCGAATTGCAAACTTTTTTAATTATAAAAGTATTGGAATAAAAGCAAATTTAACGCCAATTTCAAAATTTGGTTTTGCGCATGCGCAGTGCGAACTTTCTTATTTATGGAGGGATTTAAATGAAATTTGATACATAGCCACTTGGAATAAAAGCAAACTCAAGGCCAATTTCAAAATTTGGTTGTGCGCATGCGCAGTGCCAACTTTCTTATTTATGGAGGGATTTAAATGAAATTTGATACATAACCACTTGGAACAAACGAAAATCTAACGTTAGCTTCAAAATTTAGGTTTGCGCATGCGCAGTTCCAACTTTCTTATTTAGAAAAGCATTGAAATGAAACTCTTCTTATAAACTGAAATTGAAGTAGCACGTCAAAAATGGATTGCACATGTGCAACGCTATCTTTCATATTTGTGGCCGGATTTTTACAATTTTAACAAAAGTTGCATGTTACAAATAGGAAATGAATGCAAGTGGAAATGCGCTTTATGTAAATGCCTTGTTAATTACTTATTAGATAAGCAATGTGGTCATATGGTTCTTCCATTAAAAGGAAATGTGATTTTAAATGCCGAGGAGTTTAATTACCACTTCATCGGTTACTTGTTAGGAATTGTTGCTGAATTTGTTACCTCAATTTTTTAAATTCAGAGAAAAGGATTCAATGACAATAATTACAATTTTTTGACTTTTGGGTTCGATTGAAAACAACCTAAAGAAAGAAATTTGAATCGTTAAATTTTATTTTTTTACTACGTTTACGTGGGCTTTTTTGCCAGTGTGTAACAAAACTGGATCACTAAAATAAAAACTTGATTAACATTAAAAGCCATTTTTCATTTCAATGAAGAGAAAAACGAGATTAAGCTACAAATGTCAATTATTGTCTTAAGTTTGCCAGAATATAATGCATAAAATCCGGTTGCCCAATTTTTGTAATTATACCTACTGTAGTGTTTATATCAAGGCAGTGACGAAGAAATGCAGAAACAAAGTTACACTTCAACGTTGCCATTTTAGATATAAATTCCCACCGGAAAAGTTACACTTCAACGTTGCCATTTTAGATAGTGTATGGTTGGTGGCCTAAGTGGCAGTAAGCTTTCGATTATCATTACTTACGTCGGTGACTACATCCAAGGTCTTTTGGTGCATATATCCGGACGGAAAGACGTTACGAGCTCATAAACTATTCGGATATTGACAGACTGTAAGCGACTAGGGAGGGAAGTCGAAGGTGATCCTCATTATTTGAACACCACCCTATCAGGACATTGGGCATGGAATCCAGGCTGGAGTTCGTGACGTTAGGACGTTATTGAATAAACTGCAGAATTTGATAACTACAATAGTTCATCGAACAGAAATTCGAGAAAATTTTAGATAATCGAGGTCATCACTTACATCATTCAGCGAATAATTGCAGTGTAAGTAAAAACGCGATAAACAACTTTTTTATTGTCAATTGAGCATAAAATACAATTATTTTTTAGTGGCAAAAAGCATATACATATCATGATCCACCTTCAATTCGATACTTTTAATGGGTTGGATCGAGTAGGCCTTGTACATAACAACGTGCCATACGAACCCGTCATGCTTGTGAGCGTAATTTTGCCTCAACGTGTTACAGATTTCGCTGTGGTGTTGCGCACCTTTCGACGCGATCGCGTCCTTTAACATATCGGAAGCGTCCAACTCCATGCTGGGGGACATGTTCGAGGATTTCTCAATCAGTACCGATATCTTCGGAATAAAATTAATAGCTCTCGTGTTAAAAATACCTATGATCATACGTACCCTTGGTGCATTGCCAGGGCCCCCGAAGTAGTTGGCCTGCATGGCCCCGCACGCTACGACAAGTGCAAGACTTAGAAGAATTTTGACGATTGCCATGTTGACCGTGTGCCTTGTTACAAGCGACTGAACCGAGAGCGTCAGTTCTGTTCGATATTTGTGTCAAGTTCGATAATCGTGGGGCCAATCAAAGGGCACCCTATACATGTTTTTGTCACAATTTTCAAGAAATTCTATTTCGTTATAATTAAGTATACGTGTAGATAATCTTTGACCGTGTTATTCAAAAGAAGATACTATTTTGCTGTCAGTTACTAAGTTTAAACGAAATAATTACAGAAAGACCTTTCACAATCTTTGCCCAAAACAAATTCTATTGTCTAGGCTTTGTTCATCTTGTCGTCTGTGTAAATACGTACCGGGTGACCCAATAAGGCTGTTCCTCCGCCATATCTCGGGAACCGTTCGTCGTATAACTTAGGGGTAAAAAAATTATTGGGTAAATCGGTTATAAAGAATCGCTGGAAAATATTTTCAAGTTCTAAAAATGGCCACCAAAGGGCGTAACTGCCATCTTAAATTTTAAAATTGCATTTTCTTTAAATTTCGCATAATAAACTAAAACAAATGTTTACGCATTCAGAAAGTGCAGCTTTTAGAATTTGTAATTTTTCTAAAATGCCGATTGCTAACCAAGAAGCATTTAATATGCTGGCGGCGATGGTTCGTGGTCGATTCGGATAACGCAAATAGAAGATGAAGGCAGCGATGGTCGCATTTTGAAAATACTCAAAATATATCGCCAGCATATTAGATGCTTCTTGGTTAGAAATCGGCATTTTAGAATAGATTATAAATTCAAAAAACTGCACTTTCTGAATTTTATAATGCATCTTGTTTCATTTGTTTAATTTTCCAAGGCCTACCTAAAAGTGTAAGGTCCTTTTCTAAACAATCTTTCGCGCCATCGACAAATACCGGAAATACGTCAAATAAAATACAAATTAATCTCATTTTCCCAATATTTGAGGAGGAACGAGATTTTGAAAAACGGTTTTCACTGGCCTCTTTGGATGTTATTTGGCTACTTTTTCATAAAGAAAAGGTCATATCATTCCATTTGATTTTTTTGATTTTTTTAGGATTTTGGGTCATAGTGTCAAAACTAGCCCCCTGGCGGAGAAGGATTCAACTAAATGAACTATATTTTCGTTGATTTTCATTGCCCAAGGAATGCTCTTTTAAACCATACCAAATTTGTTAAAATCGGTCAAACGGTTAAGAAGTTAAGCAGGCTATTGCAATAACAATTGAACGCTCCACACCATCTTTGTTTTTGAAATAACTTGAGTTTTTGTTTACGGAAATGATAGATAAACTGGTTCTCTTTAAAAACGTGAAAACATTTTTTTTAGTTTATTATGTGAACATTACAGAAAATGCAATTTTAAAGTTTAAGATAGCAGTTACGCCCTCTGTTGGTCATTTATAGAACTTGAAAATAATTTCCAGCGATTCCTCATGACCGATTTATCCAATAATTTTTTTACCCCTAAGTCATATGACAAACGGTTCTCGAGATATGGCCGAGGAACAGTCTTATTGGGTCACCCGGTACATCTCTCTTAAACGTATGATTCGGCAAGAGGTTGGTGTGATAGCACTCGGGCTATAGGTCTGATTTTTGTAAAAAAGAAGAAAGTATTTTTCGGACTGATACCACAAGTCGAGATTCGATCTACCTATATTCCAGGCATAATGATTTGTCTTAGCATAAAACCAAGTGCGATATTGTATCTTCAGACCCATCACTGAATCCTCCTTCAGAAGTTTTTAGTGAATTGGCCACTGACCTAGTTAGTTCTACGAGTATATATTTTATTTTATTTATTATTTTTATTAATTCACCGAGTCGCCTCGGTGCCTCTATAGCCGTAGTGCCTCTTAAGGAATTCTTAAAGGGACGTAGACATACTAGAGATTTAACTATAGTCCCCGTGGGTGAGTATTGTTGTGTAAACAACGTCCTGTAAAATAATAACGGGACACGCTGTATATAAGAATATTTCAATTTATTAAATAAATCTGGTGGATTATTTAGTAAGTAAGCGCAGAGTTGGTTCATTTCACTTGAATTTGTATCTCAGTGTTGTTTTTTATAAATTTTCTAAATGCATGATAAAGGTAAGGTTTTGTAATTTATTTAATCTATATAAAGTGTTAGAAGTAAGACACATCTGGTCGTCGCGATAAGTTTTATGAAGCGAAAATTAATTAACACACGTGTTTAATTTCTGTTGAGATAACGCATTTGATATTGGAGTAGTGGGGACGTTTGGCGCGTTTTGTCGTTGATTGGCGTGTTGTTTGAATTTTTTTTGTAGAAGTTAATTTTATGGTGGAAGTAGTGCTTCCTTAAATACGGGAGACAGCGAGTAAACGGCTGCAGCTGAGTTTCCGAGACGATTAAAGAGCGTATAAATTTCTTTATGCTAAATCTCGGGCAGTCAGCCCTATTTGTTTGATTGAAAACGCAGTTCATCATTTTTTTTATAATAAATCTGTGCAGAAGCCAGGTCACCAAAATTATCTCTGTTGTCTGTTTACTAGTTGAAAAAGGAAGTAGTGTAGTATAGCGAGACCTTATTGTTAAGGTTTTCTTTTTATTAAAAGTTGAAAGCTTCTACCGTCCGAATAACTACCGAAAATTTGTCATCAAATTCTACAAGCCAAATTTTGTCACCAAGTTCAGTGTTATCAAGAACAAGTAAAGTTTTCGGAAACTATCAGCATTTGTGTGAGGTAATTGCAAATCTTGTACGACCAGATTATTTGGTTTATTTAAAAAAACTGTAATGGCCGTTTGCACCGACAAATTTAAGCAATTATTAAGACAATGGTTGTCATGGATTTTAAGCTACGCCTAAGCTAAGTTCCCCTTAAATTTGTCGCTCCAAACGGTCATAAGTATTTAATATTTTTTATTTTGTTGACCACCTGCGTGCGGAGTAACATGTCCAAACAAGCTTCGTAAGCTTTTCTTTCTTGCAGGTATTTCTGTTTTTTTCACTATGTTAGATACTGTTATCATTGTCAATCAATTAATTGTGTGTTTATTCGAATCCATTGTGCGGCCCGGATAACGTTTTCATGTCTGCTTTTTTTCTAGTATGTCATGTGCAAGGTTCCTTTTAAACTTCCTTCATGTCCCCAACACACACTACTACCAAGGTTGCTCTGCTTCAAGTTTTTCTCCATGTCCTCTCAGGTTATCTTCATATTTCCACATCTTTCTAAGTTCCTATCAAATTCCTCTAAAATTTCTAATGCGTAATAATTTTTCAAACAGGAAAATAGATGAGGTACGCCGTAGATGCGTCATGATCGGTTACTTGCATGGGAAAAGTTATTGGCGACAGTCTGGCGGGCGATAACACAATGTTAATTCCTTTTAGGTAACCAAAACAGGTAAATCATAATTACTCATATTGATGCGACGATTCAGCGTGAGAAGCGCACACTAGTCGATCTTAAAATCATGTGGGTTTTGATTAATGGCCTTTATACGCGTCTGATTGGGCCAAGTAGGCGCAGTCTATTGCTTAACCATTAAAGATGACGGTTTTGACATATTCGCGTCATATTTTAGACGGTTCTTAAAAATTGAATAAGCAGGGATGAAATAGAGAGGGTCAGTTTTTCGATCATTAAGCGTGAGCTTGACATTTTTTTTAATTCTCGAGGAGCTTTACCAAGTCAAAGAAACGCTCAATTACAAAATTAGTGCCAAGCCGTCAGTCAAAGTCTAAAGGCTGTAAAAATCGCGTTCGACGGAACTGTCGCGGATTAAATTAAAGTTTCTTACGTGGAGTATTATAAATATTGTTTCTGCAATTGCTTTCCCTTAGAAACCGCTACCGAATCCTCTTATTTACTGTTCTCGTTTAGGAAAGTTGCTGAGTGCCTTAAGATTTTTTTAGCCTTTACCAGAAGCCGCCTACCGCCTGCCTTTTAGAACTCCTGGGACCGCCGTTCTCCATTCGAGTTACCTGTAGCACCCGACACCGCCGTTCCGAATCCTTACCAGAAGCAGGGTTTCCGAAAACCATATCACTCCCGTTTCGCCATTTCCTGCTGCCGTTAAGTCGTCTTCCGCCGACTTACAATCTACATATCTTGTATTGTAAATTACCGGCGATGGGGGGGGGGGGGATTATTAGTGTCACGTACCCCCGCTGAATTTTGTTTTTTTATTACCTTCATTAAATTTCATTTTTGTAATCTTTATTTTTTTTGTGTAAAGGAGAACCGAAGCTACCGTTGGTGCGTGAGGTTCCGGCAAAAGTTCACCGAACATCCAATTAAGTAATTGAATTTATTTCCCTCCTTATAATTATGAAACGGAAAGTAACTTACTTTTTAATCGGTCGGTGACGATTTAAAAATACGGGACCGGTGTCAAAATTTAAGTTATTTAAGAACACTTCTTTTCAGATAAGGCCCAGCTCAATCGGACAGGTTTTTGTAACCCATTTAAGTGTCAATGGTTAATTATGCTTACTTAATTTGCCTAGTAATTTGCCATATTCAAAATTCCAGAATCGGTTTCCGATTAACACCCATTGTCCATTGGAATGTCGGGATCAACCGGCGAAGTCGACGCTATTAGGCTGATAACTGCTAAACCTGCATGGCATTGTAGTTCCAATGTTCGTTTTAATTTAGCATAGGAAACAAAAGCTACTATTGCTCTTCTAATATAAAAACAGTTACGTCTATCAGGCAAGCCGCCTACAGCTGCAAAACGTCTTTTTCTTCGCATGGGCTAGATAGGGATGAAAATATAATAGCACAATTTGTTTGCAGTGGGCGGCTGACTGTTTTTATACTAGAAGAGCAAAATGGCGTATCATGGCTGAAATTCTAAAATATTAATTTGCCCTGGCAAGCGCTTTCAGATGCAACAAAACCCATTGAAATATCTGGACAAGAACGATAGCAACCGACCGACGGGCGGGGATAGTTGCAACGTTAATTACGGTAGCGGCGGTTGAAACACAACTCTAAAAATTAAATCAAATACCTTTACCTTCTTCCTTCCAACTCCCAGAAGCAACTGAATTCCTTTCATCACGACACTTTCATAATGAAGCCCCTTTTTATACCGGGCGTTCAGCAGAGCTGGTCGATTCCACAAATACACGCTGCGAGTATGAACATGAAGGCGGGAAACCGTTGCTTCGTTACAAAATGATTATCACAAAATTCAATATCACAAAAACTGTCTTTGTAAAACGAGTGTACAATGTAGAAATTAATCTAAAAATTATGAGTGGACTTTTGTGGCGAAAAAATCGGGAGTTTAGAGTAGCAGTTTCGTCACTTAATAATTTCCAAATTGCAAAAGACAAATTAGATCAGTTTCGGGCCGTGTGTTAGTGCACTATCACTAATAATTGCTTGATATTAAAGTGGCTCGATGCACATGTACCGGGTGACCCAATAAGACTGTTCCTCGGCCATATCTCGGGAACTGTTCGTCGTATGACTTAGGGGTTAAAAAAATTATTGGGTAAATCGGTTATGAAGAATCACTGGAAAATATTTTCAAGTTCTAAAAATGACCACCAAAGGGCGTAACTGCCATCTTAAATTTTAAAATTGCATTTTCTTTAAATTTCGCATAATAAACTAAACATTGTTTTTTCACATTTTTAAAGAGAACCAGTTTATCTATCATTTTCGTAAAAACAAAAACTCAGTTATTTAAAAAACAAAGATAGCGTAGGGCGTTCAATTGTTTGTGCAATAACCTGCTTTAACTTCTTAACCCTTTGACTGATTGTAACAAATTTGGTATCATTGAAAAGAGCATTCCTTGGGCAACAAGAATCAATATAGTTAATTTAGTTGAATCCTTCTCCGCCAGGGGGATAGCTTTGACACTATGACAAAATACTAAAAAAAGCAAATGGAATGATATGACTTTTTCTTTAAGAAAATGTAGCCAAAAAACACCCAAAGAGGTCAGCGAAAACCGTTTTTCAAAATCTCGTTCCTAACCTCAAATATTTGGAAAATGAGATTAATTAATTAATTAATAAAAATGCTAAAGAAGGCCGTAGTGATTTGTACTATAGGGAAGCCATCGATTCCAGAAAATGATATAGGTAACGAAATTTTTTTGATTTGTATAGAAAATAACTATCAGTTCTTTTTAAGAATTGGCATTCAATTTTACATAAAGTAATTAGAAAAATTCTTCTGTAAATTGGCTGAATGGATCAGAATCGTATCACATAAAATAATTAGATTGAACTCATTTACGCCACATTTTTAATTTTCCGGACAAAAAATAGAGCCAAATTTTCGTACGGTAATGACACTAGAATTTGTTTTTTGAACTAGCCGTGGATACATTTTGGGAAAAACATTAACATCACTGTAAACAGCAATTACTATCAGGGATTTCCTACCCTGAAATGTAACCCCCCATTTCATTAGTAAAATTCCAACCATTTGTTTAAATACAGAAGAGCAAAAGGGCACACTCCGGATTTGAAAATTGATTACTCGCGGTGTAGGTTATTGCATAGGTTATCATACGGAGGTGCTGCTCAAAATTTCGGTCGTTACTCCAATTACAGGTCAAGCTCATAACTTATGAGGTTCATCTAAAAAAATGCGATAATTTGAGAACGGGATGTTTTGCTTACAAACTGACTGCGGCACATTTTACTACAATTTAGGCAAAAAAAGAACTGGTCCCGCGTTTTGTGGCTTCATGGGTTACGATCTCCACTATTTTTCATTTCTATGTGGAATAGGAGAAATGGTACGATCTTAAAACAACTTTCGATATTTAATTTTTGCTCTAGCCCTTTGCCGAAGCTCTATACTAGCGGAAGCAAACCAGATCACTTGATCTTGTGCTCTGTTAAATTAATGCTATTCTTGATAACTGGCATCCAACGGTGCAACTGGAAGGCGGATCTCTCTCGTGCGATTGCATTGTCCATATTTTGTAATTGACCTTTGATAAACTATAAAGCTAAAGATACTACAGTGACTATCTCAAAGTTATCATTACCACACATTTACATAACTGTTATTGGAGACATCAATCAAAGGTTGAAAGAGATTCCGAAGACACAACTGAATCAGAATCAGAGACGTGCGAAATGCAACTTCGAAGGGCGTTTGTACTTGTGATCGGCTTTTGCCTTTCTTTCGCTTTGGCAAAATCCACTCCGGTAAACCTTTCAGGAAATGTAATACTTAGTAACGACTATTATTTGCAGGAAGAGGGCGAAGCAACTGAAGCTATACTGAAGAAGGAAATCGGTCGTTTTGAGGCCGTTAAGAAGAGCTTTGAGGATGCAAACATGATGGTAAAAGTTGTCTACACGCATCCGTTTAATAATGAAGAAGGAAAACCCTTGAAACTCGACACCTTCGAAATTCGAACATCTTCCTTCGAAGTACTATAGCTACCTTTGCTAATATTTAACAAAATAATCTCCCATTTTCAGACTAAACCAGAAGGGCCCCAGCTGGAAGAGAAGTACGATGAAGCCAAAATTAAATCAGTCTTTGCTTTAGCCAAGAAGTTGAATTTGACAGCTGTGGGTAGTAGACAAATTTTCGATCTCGAAGGCGTTTTGCAGGAGAAAACACTCCTGACCGAAGAATTAAGGGTAAGGAACGTATTGCTCACTGAAAGTTCTCACTTGTTCCCTGCAGATTCACTTCAAAGACGGTAGTACCCACATGTTATTTGAGGACGATAGCGACCCTGACGATGAACTTGACAGCGATAGTGTTCAAGACTACATCGGCTTCCTTAAAGAATTCGAACTTCCAGTTGAAGTAGAAATAAAAACCTTTGACAATGCTGGGGAGGTGATCAAGACCGATAAGGCTAGCTACGCACCTAAAAAGGTTCGCCTCAACTTTAAGCAACTCGACCTTATCGGAGATTTTAGGTGGCAGTTTTGAGTAGCGATATGACTGTTCCTATGCAGATGAAGGTCGCGGAAGCATTGAAGCGGACTTGTGGCATGAAGAGTGACCCGAAGAAAAGAATTTTGCTTCTGTGTAGGTACCTGGGGATTCAGTTTCCGGAATACTCCTTCAATGCAGTTATTGGAAATGGAGACCATTACGTCACGAGCGCTATCCATATGAAAGCGAGCTTCGATGATCAGGTGTACACAGTCTGGGGTACCGATGTAGAAGAAGATTCGGATTAGATAACTTGTAATTCCGTAAGGGCTACTAAAATATAGTGTTAACTAGTACTTGTATTTTCATTATTACCCTCTTCTCTTTCCCTAACTCGCTATCAGTGAGATCGCTTATAATTCCGTTTCGACAAAGAGGTGGGCCGGGGTGAATATCGGGGTTTTTGTACACTAGCAAAACGAAACAGAAGGGGTAGTGAATAGCGCGGCAGATAAAATATTGCTAAAGCCATTCTCGCGTCTGGCAGTCTAGTCCAGTAAAATTAGACAAAATAAGGGCCAAACCCGGAAATTTGAAAAAACAAGCTGAAAATTGGCAAACATGTTCAGGATAGTGCCAGAACCAATTTCTGAAAAGTCCCAAAAGATCCCGGTTGGGGAACGGACGCCATCTTAAAAAAACTACCCCTAAACTCGATTTCTCGAGTTTTGAGCAAAACCAATGAACCAATGGTCTGATTCTCGTTGCTAAGGTGTCAAAATGTCAAAATGTGTATTTGGAGTAAAAACATAATTCCGCACATAGACGCCCTTGAAAATTCGAGCTTTTTAGAAAGATCACCCCCAACCTGGATTTTTCACGTTTTCGGCATTTGTTGTTGTTTTGTTTGCGCAATCCTAGGATTGGTTGGACGCAGTCCTCCACCTTTTCCTATCCTACGCTAATCTTTTCAGTTCTACATAACTACCTTTGCCTACGTCCCTAACTATTTGGTCTATGTATTTATGTCTCTGTGGCCCTACCCCTCTCTTGCCCTCGGCCCTACTTTCTATAGCTAGTAGTGCTATTCCTCCGTGTCTTAGCACGTTCGCTATCATTCTAGCTCGTCTTCTCGGTACGATTTTCCATATTTCCCTATTTCCTGTACTAGCTCCAAGACTGGTTCGTTTGTTACCCTATCCATCCAGCTAAGCCTCATTCTATCCTACTTTTCCCTGCCTATCGTCCAGGTTTCGCACCTGTATGACCTACACTCCATTTGTACGTTTTTATCAATCTTTTCCTAATTTCCTAATTTATCTCATATCTTAGCAGGTCCCACTTTTATGCCAATGCTTTTTTAGCCTGCGCTATCCTGGATTTTATATCTTCCTTGCAACGATTATCTTGTGTAACCTTACTACCTAAACAGCAAAAGGAGCGGTTATCTTAGAAAGTGTTTATGTAATACGGAAACTGGTTTCCTCATCGGCAGCTAAAAGGGCGCTAGAAATTAAATCACCTTCTGTTTATTCCTAAAATAAATAAATAAATCTGGAAGCTACGGTTTCTTAGTAACGAAACACCCAAATTTATATCACGTTTCGATACCGTGCGTTCAGGTGTAACGGTTACTTTTGTAAGAGTAGATCGGTGTCTGATTTTTACTCATAGTATAGATGTTCGTCATTGTGTTGTCGTTCGGTCTCGGAATGTTTCCAGTTTAAAACCTGTGTATGGATTGATTATTTTCACGCCGTTTTTTTTAGTTATGTGCGAATAGTTGAAAGGATTCCGCTCATTTACATTAATTGTAAAATGCATTTAAATATTTTTACTTGCAACTTAACCTGACTGCAAATAATAATGAATAAAATAGTGTTCATTTAGTTAGTACTCTCAATCTTGTTCTGAACTCTGAAGGTTTTTTTAACATAAATTTTGACATTCAGATAGAGAACGTCAAGAAGAACGATTAGAAACATCAATACTAATTATCCGAAGCTTTATTTAACAACAATAGCCGGAAAAGAGAGAAACCCATGATGGGGGTCGTTTTTTGAAAAAGGTCACATTTGCAAGGGCATCGTATTATACGGAATAATTATTTCACTCAAAACAAACATCAAAACAACCATTTTGACACCTTGACGACGAAATTTGGACCATCCGTTCATTTGTTATGCTCAAAAATCGGAAAATCAAATTTAGGGTTAGTTTTTTCAAGATGGCGTCCGTTCCCCAACCGGGATCTTTTGGGACTTTTCAGGATTTAGTTCTAGCACCATCCTCACCATGTATGCCAATTTTCAGCTTGTTTTTTCAAATTTCTGGGTCAATGTCTACTTTTACTGGACTAGTCGTCAATCGGATGTTAAACCGTAATTAATACTCAATAAAAATTAATAATTCAATTTACGTTAACTAACCAAAAGTAAAATTTTGCCTCGACCACGGATTGCTCGTACAATCGGGTATAAACGCAAACAGCGTCGGCGAAGTATCGAAAGCAAAATAACAATAGAAAAACTTCACCAAACTTATACAGCCATATAAATGCCTTTTAACAGGTAGACAAAAATGTCGAGTAACCCCTACTTCTTCTTACGAGAAAGGATTGAATCTGTTTTTCAACAAAGTAGTCCGTGCACCAAAAAATTTAAGAAAACCTCTGCACGAACTCGGACGACAAAACAAAGAACTATTGTAATAAGGAATCTATAACACTTGGATCGCCGTTAACAGTAAAATTAAAGAACTAGGTAAAAGACCTCTACTACTAAAATGTTATTTTAAGTAGCATTTACCTCGTTTTTGGCATTTCATCCTTCTTCAATTTCTGATTCGTCGGTCTATTTGGGCTTCATTAATTTCCTGACTTCTCCGAGTTTATTTTGTTCCTGTCGTTTTCATTTTTCTGCTGTTTTCGAAGATTTGTTGCCTTCTTCGGTTTCTTTCACGTTTTCCACTGAATCTACGTTTCTGAGATTTGGAAACCATAACTCGCTATTTGCAAAGGTCGGAAGGCAGTCATAGTAAACTTCTCTAGAGTTTTCTGCACTATCTACAGTCTTTAGAGTCTATTTTATAATTTTTTGCGATTTTTGGCACTTTTTCAGAGCCGGGCATTTTAGAGCTTTTGTGGACGCTTTTAGGGATTTTTAATAACATTTAACGGTAAGATCCAGTAAGAGCCTAGGGCTTAACCGTCTATAGCCTTTAGATCTCCAAAAGTTTTCTAATGGTTTTGTAGGGTATACGGAATTAGTCGTTTGGGCTGAATAGAGGGAAAGGCATATTAAATTGCAAATTCACACAATCTCGCTTCCCTGGGACAGTGACGGCAAACGATGGTATGGTAAGACATATTTTATTTGTGCGAATCATAGTTAGGTAAATGAGATGCAGTACAGCATGGAATTTAAGAATTTCCCAGGGACATAGCAGCCTCGAACAGGTTTTTAGAACATTTAATAGACATTTAGTTTTTAAGGACGACTTTGAAGAAATTAAAAGCCAAATTTTAAGGAACTCTCTTTAAGGAGATTTTACGAGTCCTTAATTGTCTCTAAGAACATTTGTAATGGGTGCTCGCATGACCTTCTAAATTTATTAATTTTATAAATGTGTCAAATTGCATATGTACCGCTTTATATGAAGAGTGACCGCGAGTAGGTTTAATGACGACTACATTCTACAAGACGCGAAAAATGCGTAGGATAGGCGATACTGGAGACGTCTGGCGAGGTTTGCGTTAAATCCGTTTTGGTTTTTCTTGACGGCTATAGATAAGACTAAAATAGGGATTTGTGGAAAAGCGCTACGGAAGCTATCAAAGCTCTGCGGGCGGATGCGGGCCGATTCGGTGGGTTCTTTTCAGAGTTTCTGCTCGGCAACATAAAGCAAAATAAAAAGGGAATAGACACTAAGTACTCGCCCTAGCGTGCAGGTAGTCCGCTAAGTTTTGCAGTTATATCCACAAGGAAGTTAAAGTTAGAACAAAAAAGTAAAATTTTGAGCGGGCCGGCGTAAGTTTAAGGATGTCCCATTCAATTGACCTAGTCGATTCAACCCCTATTTTGATAAATTTTAAAGTAATCATTTCCAATTTTGTAACCACCTGTTAACTTTTTAGTCTGTTTGGCTCATACGAGTTATCTACAGTCCTGACGATGTTCCAACTTTTTAAAAAGCGCTTAGAATTCAAGAGATAATAAGGAAATTTTTGCACTCAGTTCGTATCAAAATGCGGTTTTTGGCATAGTGTTCAGAAAAATACAAAGAAAAATGTTGTATAATACCGGTTGACCCATATTTTGAACATTGCAGAGGGGGTGCAAAAATGCATTTATTATTTCATAAAAATTATAAACATATTGGACGTTGAGGTCCAACCCAACATTGTTTACACACCTGAAGTGAATACGAGTCGTTTAATTACTAATCAAATGTTAATTTCAATTCATTTAATTAATCTGGTGGTTTTTTTACAGTTAAACACAAAAAATTTTGCCTACTAGCCTGTATCCAAGGTATTTGTTTATTTGTTTCATTGTAAAAAGATTATTTCCCAAAATCATTAAGGATAGGGAAACGTTATCTTATTTTCGTTATGAATTTGTTTTGTTAAGTCATTTGTGTGACAGTTCAGATTTGATTTATTGGGTACTACGTTTATTTTTATAAAAAGGTTCAGATCTGCCCTCGACATTTCCCGGGGATGCCCAAGGATGGCGATACGAGGGAGGCGGAGGCGACTTTTCAGTAAATTGTAAAAATAAACATAAAACCCTCGAGTAACGATTTCCGAGCATTTTTTCGGCACCCCCAATTTTGAGGGTATATACAACTTTCAGGCAAAATTGTTCTAATTTCCTAGGTCTAGTAAGCGATTACGTATCGACGGTAAAACCAAAGTAAAAGAATTATGGATTTCGATAGAAATCATTAACCATTTGGTACATAACACCAATGCAACAATGATATGTAATTAATTAATTAGGTACTATATTTCGCTTCGAGTGGGAAATTGTAAGTTGTCTATAACTTTCAAGTCCCAGGTTATATTACTGCAACAGTTTCAACCAAACTAACAGTTATATAACATCTACAGCACCGTACCTTGCTGAGATTGTTTATTCGACCTTTTTGACATTATGATAACAAGAGCGACTGTTTGAAGAGTACTAAAAGAACAGTTTACGAGCGATACTAATTAACTAAATTTAGGTTCAATGTAATCTAAGTATAGATCTTTGTTTCAATCGTGGCAATTAATTTACACTCTCTCACTAAATATAGTCACACAATAACCTCTTTTGTATGTTTTTGTCCACTTGGCAAATCGGCGCTTCTATCTAAACGCACATTCTTTTAAAATCTTCCGAAGTAAAATGAAAGGGGGAGCTGTAAATAGCAAAAAACATCGACAAGAGGAAATGTTTTAAATCCTTTCTCTAAGAAGCGAATCCTCTTATAATCCTCCATGCGAATATTGTCCGTTTATAATGTGACTATTGTACGGAACATGAGCTTTGGTCCGCCCCGAAAGTTTGGTCAATAATACGTTTGAAGTTCTCGTTTGCAGTAAATAGGATTTCATTGTCGGAAAATACCCTTGTACACTTTTGTTTGTGATTAATTTTAGTTAAATGCCTCTTGTGTCACCTAAATTGGTAAGGATTTTTCATTTGAACACTAATGACCTTATTTATTCTGCAGGATCGCATTTGCTATGTGTCACTCATTTGGTTCTAAATTTGTATATTGACATTCCAAACTTTGACACGAAGGATGTTTTCGTATTTAATAAGCTCTAAAGCTCAAGACGAACGTGATCAGGTGTCAAAATTATCGGATGAAGCCGGAAATCACAATGAACAACTTAACAATACCGTTCCTCCGTTTGCTACTCGCTCCAGGAGTAAAACTATGATAGTTGATCGACTGCAAGGTAAGTGCTGGTAGTTTTTCCAGTATTTAACCATCCGCAATTGTAGCGTCCCCAAAATCCCACTCGTCATCGCCGCATTCGCCACAATGCGTGCGAAGGTCTCTGAACTGTCACCGCAATGAAAGTATGCACATACCCAAATCGAAAGCAGTCCGCGAAATTGCGCTAATAGCAAAAAACCGAAACGAACGGAGACAAAGGAATGCGGACTCCAAGGCGATCAAAGAGGCACTCATCAAAATGGAAGGCGACAATCCAAACTGGGAGTTCCTGAAGATGATCAAGGAGTACAAGACCACTCTGGATTTTCATCCGCTTCGCTCCACAGATCCCGTTGTCGATCACCAAATTACTGTATGCGTACGGAAAAGGCCACTAAACGCAAAGGAGCTCAACAAAAACGAAATTGACGTCATTACGATACCCCAACGCGACCGCTTAATCCTACACGAACCCAAGCAAAAGGTAGACTTAACGAAGTACCTCGACAATCTGAACTTTAGGTTCGACTACGTCTTCGATGACACCGTCAGCAACGAAATGGTGTACCGCTTCACCGCCCAACCTTTAATCAGAACGGTCTTCGAAGGCGGACGCGCCACGTGTTTCGCGTACGGACAGACCGGATCCGGAAAAACGCACACAATGGGCGGCGAATTCAAGGGAAAAACTCAGAACTTCGCGAGCGGAATTTACGGCCTGGTAGCCGTCGACATCTTTAAGCTACTCGCGACGCCGACCTATCGCCAAATGAACCTCGCCCTTTCGGCGAGCTTCTTCGAAATCTACGGAAACTTCGTATACGACCTGTTGGCGAAGCGGAAACGTCTGAAGGTGTGGGAGGACGGCAATCAAAAGGTGCAAATCGTCGATCTCACTGAGATCGTCGTCAAAAACGTCGAGCAGGTCCTCGAAATCATTCAGAAGGGGTCGAACCAAAGGACATCGGCTCAGACCTCGGCCAATCTGTCTTCCTCGCGATCGCATGCCGTTTTCCAGATTGTGCTGCGAGAAATAGTCGCTGGTGGCAAAAGGGTTGTGGGCACTTTTTCCCTCATCGATCTGGCGGGGAATGAGCGCGGTGCGGACACGTTTAAATCAAATCGACTGACCAGAATAGAAGGTGCTGTGATTAATCGGTCTCTGCTGGCGCTTAAGGAGTGCATTCGTGCCTTGGGGAAAAAGGAGACCCATTGCCCGTTTAGAGGGAGCAAGTTGACCCAAATCCTTCGCGATTCGTTTATCGGTGAAAACTCGCGCACTTGCATGATCGCGTTAATATCTCCCGGTGTTTCGTCGTGCGAACACACCTTAAACACGTTGCGATACGCCGATCGTGTCAAGGAGTTGGCCGTGGGCGAAGGTGACCTTTGCCCCGAGCACGATTTCGGGAATGACAGTGACCCGTGTTCGGATGACTCGACCGCTTCCAGTTCTCCAGATGAGAATCCCGAGCTTGTAGATCAGTTTTGCCAAGTACTACAGACACATCAGGTAATAATGAAACAGTGCGTCGAATTACACAAGATGGCGATGGACTCCTACGATAATCTCCAAGATCCGAGTTGTAGTAAGATGGATGTCGCGCGATTCTGGAAGAAATTACTGGAGGACACGGTCGATGTGCACAAGGATGCACTGGTCCATGCGACGAGCTACTACGATCTACTCTGTAAAAAGAAATGGAAATATTAACTTTTCTAGATTTTTATACTTAATGAGTATTTTCAAGTTTTATCTATTTACCTTTCAAGATTTTATTACAAATAAATGGCGAAATGGTGACCACACCTTATGTGACGCTGATTATTTTGGGGAACGCGTTTTTTTTTGTCCACGAACCAGTTCCCACTAGTTTCCAATCATCAGTTGTTTCGTCTCGATTCAAGTGGATTACCGGATGAACTGGTTGTGGGCCTTGACTCAACCGCAAGTCACCCAGTCTCCGTTTTATTGCAAATTGCGCTGAATTTCCTGTCCCCCATGAAACCTGGGCCAAACACGAGGGCACAATATTTCCCATAATTATGTTGTAATCGAAGCGAATTTGCCCGCTAAAATTCTATTTAATTATTCCCGAATCCTCCCCTGGCCGCAACGAAAAAATTAAATATTGCGCTTTGTTTCGTTTGACCGTGGAGCACGTGTTTTTTTTCTTTTGTGCCCTACATTCAAATGGGCCATAATCTACAATAAGTGTCAAATATAAAGCAGTACGAGGTAAGGTAATGATCCATATCGACCGACGACTCTGGGCGCGTCGATATTAACAATTTTCGCCTACGATTTACTTACAAGGGGAAATTGGGGCAGAGGTATTTGTGCTTTTGTTGATAGCAGTGGTAATGTTTACGTTTCGAATAGTGAGTGCAGTTTCGACAATTACTTTAGTGACGTATTCCTTATTTTATCTTTACGTTTATTGCATCCATTTAGTAATTATATGACCCAGTTATATTATTTGCTAAATTAACGGCATTCCAGTACAGCATGGGCATTGTCATTTTTCATACTTTGAATTAAAAGCATAAGGCTACTTACGGTAAGATCCCATTTTCTAATTTACAGTATCCCTTTGTTCCTAGCGCTGGTTTTACCTACCAACCCTCAGTAAGAATTCCAGACAGATTTACGTGTTTTTATTTATATTTAGTTACAGTATGTTCTCTTAGGGATGATGTCCAATACGAGTATGCAGAATTAAACGATGTAATAGCGATTCGTAGATGGTGCTGTATTTGGAAACATCGACACTATATTGTTAATTCGTAAGTGATTTTCTTGCAGCACATTTCTTTTCCTTTGCATGAATATGTTACTGTTTATTTACAGGGTGCTTCATCTGGGGGCGAGTTCCGTACGTTAGGTCGTGTAATGTCTTTGAAATCTGACCATGAGAGAAGAAACCGGAATATGTCCTGGAATCTCTTGCAACTGTCCGTAGAGCCTAACATACTATCCACGGAAAGAGGAAAAAGTTTACAAGAAAAACTACACATATAGAACCATGAACCTGAAGTTTAACTTCCGTTGTAATATGGCGCCCAACTGTGGGACTTTCAGGTTCGTTACAACTTAAAAGCAGTAAAAGACATCATACAAGGATTTGAATTGAGTTTTTCAAGGTAGTAAAGGTCCTGAAGAGTCTTTTTGGTAGACTTGTATAGTTTTTAAGAGTCGTAAATGGCCTTTTGAGGCACTGAAAGGTTTGGAAAAACCTTGAACGTAGCAGGATTTGAAAGATCTTTTTGAAAGACTTGTTATGATCTTTAAGAGCCTTAAAAGTAAAAAAAGAGACAAATTTCCGTTTACTGGGAAGTATTCCATACCCCCTGATACTACATTCCCCCCCAAATGTTTAGCGTTTTCACATGAAAATTGTAGAGAAAATACTCCGGTGGATAGTGCAATGCTCGTTAAGAAAAAAAGGCACGATGGTCCCTTCTGAAAGTATCACGAGGACCCCCCTCAGGACTCAGAATTGTAGGTAAAAACGTAATCTCGGGGAACCTGAGATATACGAGATTTTTGTTCGTATGAGTAAACGAATTATTTAGTTACCATTGCAGAGAGAGCGACAACTAATTTTCGTTTAGTGGGGGTATTCCACACCGCCCATTCAACACCAGAGGTCGCGCACAAGTTGCTTGCGATGGTTTGCTAAAACCTTAAGATCATACCTATACCAAATTTCAAAAACTCGTCACAAAGTGCATGATTATTATGAATTTTTAATAATTTCAGCTCCTCTAACTTGAATTCCTCAATACTTCACTTAATGTGGACAATCATTTCTGATCACCCGATATTATTTAATGAACATTTCTTTCCTGATTTAACGTGATTTCAATATAATTCTCCTCAGTTAGTTTGTGTACTTTTCCCGATTGAAAAGCTCAGTTTTCTTCATACTATTTCAGGAGCAAGGTTGTCAATTAATCGCACTACAAGTTGAACCGTGGATGGTAAAGAGACGCGTAAAAAAAGAATAGTTTGGTATGTAGTAAACTGTTTCTCAAAGCTAGCAAACATAGAGAGTTTACCTATCATTGTAAACGCTTCGTCATTCGCTAATGTGGTCAACTTATCATATTGAAAACTAATCCAACGATAAGTTGTTTCTCGTGAGAAACTGTCAAAAGATACTGATATTTCGTTAATATGCCAGAGCTTAATGTGTGAGAAAGTTGTGGCGGAGAGACTGATAAAATAATAGCTATCAGATGGATTCAATTCTCTCAAGTCAAGAACGATAACGGAAATATGAGAGGTGCCTGTATGTAAAAACAGTCAACAGTTGTATGGACTTATTTACCTTTGAAAGTCTTTTGATTGGTGCAGATATCTCACATTTTTCTGCATGTACGTATTGAAGCTTGTTCCTTCAGACGGTAGTGCAAAAGCACTTTTAGACAACCCAAATTTGAATTGAATAATATGTTATAATGTGTAATGAATGTTATAATCGGTCCTGTGACGTATCACTAACGTTAAATTTTACGTTCAGGTTATCTGTAGAAAACGTTATTTACCCCATACTAAATAACGCAAAATAACTGAAACTGAACTGAAACAAGTACAAATTGTGCACAACCCTTGTGCAGGTAAAGCGCATTTTTTAAACACCCCTACGAAATTTCTTCGATAAATAAGAAAGTTGGTACTGCACATCCTACACAAAACCAAATTTGGAAAATGGCGCTACATTTGCTTTTATTCCAAGTGGCTATGTATCAAATTTTATTTAAATGTCCAATGGTTATATTTCTTCCAAACGTCCCAACCGTAGTACTTTCCTTTGACAATTCACTCTTAAGATATAAGGAATTATAACCGATCACGGCAAGAGCTCGAGGAGAAAGACTATGGTTAGTATAAATTAATTCCTTTCCCCCCCTCCCCCTCCACCCCGGACAGGAAGAAAGGCAGTAGTTTGTAGAAAACTGTTCCTTTCGTTGAGACCTTTAATTAGGAATTACCCCCCCCCCCCTCATTTTCTAAACTTTAACTTGGCATCACTAGAGGCATGCGTATCCAAATCTGACACCAATTGGTTTTCGTATATAAAAGTTACGCACAGTTTCTGACTTGCTGGAGTACCTGCAAATTTACTTGTAAAAAGGTAAGCTTTAATTTTCCATTTGGTCGACTGGCTGGCTGGGCAGCAAATGGGTACGTAGAAGAACGCTTGTAGAAAGACGAGGAATGTACATGTACATGTACTTCCCGCGCCCGTGTAATTAGTTACTTTAGGGACAGGCCTATATGATGTGGGGTCGGCGACATCTGAGCGCCATCCACAAGCGTGGTGATTTTTCAGTTTTTTCCCCATCTTCTTCTACAGTTTTGGTCTGGTTGTTCTCAAATTCATGTCGTCGGAAAGATTTTGTAAACTCCTGCGTGACGGAACTTTCTTTTTTATTCCATGGGGTGAAATTAACCACCTTTGGCAAGACGCGCGTCTTCGAGGGGTAGTCGACTTTGGGCGCCCAAAAGTCATTTAGAGCTCAAATAGCGGTCGCTCTTTCTCGTGTCGCCAGTAGAAAATCGAGCTATAAGAAGTGCCCCAAAAATTAAGTACTAAATTTTCTCGGCAAGTTGGTATAGTTGATGAAAATCGTAGGAAGGGGATGTAATGAAAAACGGTACAAGACAATAACACCGGACCAAAATCCCCCCAAACTGCTTGCTTTTTCAACTTTACAAAACTTCTTCCGTAATCAGACAACACGCGTTAAACTTTTTGCACCGCTTTGGTTAACTGGCTTCACATATTTATTATAAAAAATGACGAACTGCGTGTTCAACAAAATAAACAGGGCTGACTGTCCGAGAATTTAGCGTAAACAATTGTACACGCTCTTCAACCGTCGCAAATAGCAGTTTCGTTTTCTTCTTGTCTTCAGTATTTAAAGAAAGACCACTTCCACCATAAAATAAACTACTTTCAGAATTTTCAAATAAATCGCTAATTACGATGGAAAGCACCAGAACGCTTGCGCTAATTAGATTTCGTCTCACAATAAAACTTATTATCGCAAACGACCAGATGTAACCTTTTATAAAACACGCAAATTAGACCAGATGTCTCTTACTTCTGGCACTTTATCTAAATTGAATAATTACAAAGCGATAATATTTAAACAAGAATTACGCATTTACAGACAAATCTTCAAGGAAAAACACACTGAATACAAATTCAAATGAAACAAACCAACTCTGTTCTTATTTCGTAAATAATCCCCAGATTTACTTCATAAATTGAAATAATTATCATATACGCTAATTATACTGGATGCTACGTCAGTATTTTTGGTGTTGTACTAATGCCCAGACTTGTTGAAGAAGAATGGGAAAAAGAGGGCCTGATGGCGTCCTTGTACTTCTGACTGACCAACTACCTGCTGGGTTTCTATGGCCCTATCTGAATCTGAATTTATAACCAAATCGCACTGTGCTTTTGCTTTCCTTATCGCACATTAAACGCCGCCGCAGTGGCTCTATCAACCCCGAAACTGATTAGGCCTCTACCGGTCTAGTCTTAGCAAGGACTTTTTAATTATACTAATTTCCACCTTGTAAGCGGTGTCCTTCCGGTAGTCGATTTCAACGTGCTTCACTGTTCGTACGTCAATTTGTCTAAAAACTTCAATCGCTCGGACTACGGCTAACATAACCTGCTCAAAACATACAAACACCTCTGCATGCTAAACAAAATTTTAATCCAACCATTGTATCATGGAAATTAGATGCAATTTTCCCACCAATGAAACAAAATAACCAAAATTCTTTGTATAGATGTTAATACCAATTAATACAATACAAAGTTTGTTCAAGGCAAATAACTTTCACGTGTGGTCGATTCCTTTAGGGATATTAAAATTATGTCAAATAATATTCCTTATGCACATTCTTAAAAATAACCGACCATTACTTTATACAAATAAAAAAATGTAATAGTACATTATATATCAAGGTAGAGAAGTACAGTGTTATTGCCTGAGCACCAAGATTACATCTCGAGGCGCTTGCGCCGAGGGGTGTAAGGTGCGAAGGCAATAATAGACTTCTCTACCGTGGTATATATACTATTTTTTTTCACTACTAGCACTTGAAGTCCTCTAAATTAACATATTATATTGATAAGAAAGTGAACGGTTGGACAGAATTTTTTGTTTATTAATTTAACATGTCAATCAAGTACAAGTACAAGTCAAACATGCCGTATTTTGTTCTGTCACTGAGATATTTTTTTAGAGTAATTTCGTTCGAATTTTTTCAAAATGTGATAATTTTAGGTATGTAATTTTCTCTGGAAATGGCGGATGGTGGCAATTATTCATTTTAGAGATTATTGAGCGCAATTTCGGGTTGTGTTTTCTAAAAGTTACAGCGTGACAGTTCTCATTACTGACTACTAGCATTGAATAATAAATCTGAATAGAAAGACAACGCAATGCTTTTTGAAGGGTCCACTTTAACGGAGTTTCTCCGTAGGTTGCCCTCTGGGACAAACTCCGCTTATTAAAAGCATTGAATTTATAACTATCAAAAGTAACTAAATTTTAATCGAGGTTTTATACCACCTACTCAACTGAATCAAAGTGATTAGATTTCTTTAGATGACGCTACTTTCGCGTACTTATCTCGTAGACTGCGTGGGAGTTATAACAGCAGGTGAAGATCGTATTGCAATGCAATATTATCTCTGTATTTACAAACTTATGCTTACGTAATACATGTTATTATTTGCACACCTCTTAGGAAATGACGTCAAAGTTATCAACTTACAAGTAAATCTTGATTCCAACGATCTTACCCTATGTAGACTTTAAGATCGAAATTAAACTTTACTATTATTGTACCTATAGACAATGTTTTGGGATATTTCAGAATATGCAATATACTGTCAGTCTCAGTTGTGCGAGCATTTACAGATATTGTTTAATTGCTGTTTCCGTATAAATGCACAAATAACATGTTTTTGAGACAAAATTTGGAATTAAGTACTACTTTAAACAACAACTTTAAAATTCAAATGAGAGAAGTGCAATATAATCTATTATGATGTGAAATGAAAGGTTTTTAAAATCGGCTTCATGAAAGAAATTGTATTGCACTTTTACGAAACGAAGACTCGAAAACGCCATGCCGGCACGTTTGCTTCTAAACCTTTTTCTACGTCTCTCTTGTAACATATTTTTGATATTTTTTAAATATTAATAATTACGGCACCTGAAAATACCATATTAATATCAAGTACTTCTACAATTATTTATGCAAAATTCGAGTATTAAATCAAAAATCTGTTACAATACAATAGAGGCATAGATGTGTCCTTTATCTTTACATCGGCACCTAACAACACGGTATAGAATCCAATTTACTCAAAATGTTATACTAAGTCCCACACCTAGACACGCTATTCGACCCATATAATTTCTATTGAAGCGCTTTCCTAGTCGTATGCAGAGAACGGCTTAAGTTCTCGAGTCGAGTTTACGGATCGAATAAGAAATTTCAAAGCTATAGGTATGAATTTCCATAGCAAGAGAAAAGACGCAGTCGTCAATCGCATTCAATGGAATGTTTTTTACCGTCAAAAAATAAATCAAGAGAACATACATTTATCATAGGGTCCGTTCACTTAGCCCCCCATTAGCCCAAAAATGAACCAATTTTTTTTTATGTATTGTGCCTCAATTGTGCATTTATGCGCCCCGTTTGTGCTTTTTTGGTTTTGGAGATAATCGAAAAAATCAAATGGGGGCTAGTGAACGCTTAGCCCTCCCAAAAATTAAACTTTTTGATAGTTCATCGACGGTATTGCGTAGTACTTCGATTGTGTTTAATCGTGCTTTCATACTCATCGTTTGTGCCTTTTTGGTTTCGGAGATAATAGGAAAAATCAAATGGGGGCTAAGCCTGGGGCTAAGTGAACGCTTAGGTCTCATCAAAAGAAACTGATTTGTACAAACTATAGCTTTTCCGGGCGCCTCATTTTCGAGATCAGTGGGGGGGGGGGGGGGAACTGGTTTTATCCTTCATCATGATACTCTAATGAAGAGTCTCAACGAAAGGAATTAATTTCTACCAATCATAGCCCTCCTCCTCAACCTCTTATCGTGATCAGGTATATTCCCTTATACCTCAAGATCGGATTGTCGGAAGAGGGTACTCACACAAACTTATAAATTAAGATGGACCGCTGATCAAACAGTTGCATAGAGGTAGAAATGGCCCTAGCAGGGGCGCCGCCATGATGTGCACATTCTAGTTATTTTGTAGGGGAATTTTCCTAGTGCTCAAGTTTTGAGACTATTGCAGCCTTGGAAAATGACATGTCACAGTAATTTATTTAGAAAATGTGAGGTTAATGTTGGGTTTTAATGCTTGTTTATTAGTTGATTTGAATTTCGCGCCATGTGAGTGCACATCATGGCGGCCCCCATGTAGGTGTCATTTGTCAATTCAGCATTAACAGTCCATCTTAATTTATAAGTTCGTGGTACTCACAAAGGGCGATTGAGACGTCTGCAAGAAATATATCAATTAGTGATGTCAAAACAAAAGCTATTTCGGTTAAAAAATACGCTTTATCTGTACAAGAGTTGTGCACAATTTATACTTGTTTATACTTTTTCAGATTATGTCTTTCATACTGCAGCTTATGACCATACCTTGTGTTGTATTGATGATTAACGTTCAGACGATTGAAAATATCTGAATTCATCTTAACAAAAACTAAAACTTCTAATATCAGGCATGGAAAGGTAAGGATGTCATTTAAAGTTGGTTATACAGGGTGAAAATTGGGTGATAGAGGGCCGAGGGGTTCAAGATAAGCACTTTTTTTCAAATAAACCGAGGGTCAAACGTGTTTCGTTTGGGAGCCACTCCCAAAGAAGTGGTGAAATTTGGAGTTCTTTAATTTTTTTCTCAGCAATCACCAGAGTTACTTTTGTGTTGTCTTACTGGAAGAAAGGGCAGCAACAAACTGCTCAACGCAAACTATATTAATTGGCACACAAACATAATTATTAATATTATAGAAAACATGTAAGTAAACAAGCGACAGCACTATTGCCGTACCGCGCGGTCGCGGCCGTTCTCCGTGACGTGTCCTTTCATTCTTCAATCGCTTCCCTAATAGTCTGGATGCCAAACTGGGATTTTTAGCTTAACCTGGAAGTGAGGTACGGTGAAGGTTTTTTGACGGTTTTTTGTTCGTAAGGATGTCTACTTTGAGAATGCCACCTTGACACCCTTGAGCATTTTGAGAAATTCAAGATGGCGGCCAAAAAAATACAAAAATTAAAGTTTTCAAAAATATGGGCATATAACACATGGATTTTAGGGTTTTTAAGCCTTCTGAATTTAAATTTTTAGTTAAAAATATTTTTGGGGGCGTTTTGGCGGATTGGGGTGGTGTTTTTAAGGGGTTGGTTTTTATATTTTTTCAATATTAACTTGTCGTACATCGATTTATATGTTTTTATGGATAAGGATCCCGAATTCCATATCAAAATGGAGGTACGGCAAGTTATTCAATGTTAAAAAAGTAGAACGACGCCGACAGACGGCCCGAAAATAACATAAAACGCACGGTACGCCTCGCCCGCGCTGCACGACATCATTTTAATAAAAAGATAATAATTATAACAAGTGCAATACGTCTTTTTATAAGTTTCTTGGGGTGGAGATTACAATTTTGATGTCAAAGTATGATTTTTGAATAAATCCTAGAAAGATATACAAGATAGCGTCAAAATTATTATCTTTTTATTAAAATGATGTCGTGCAGCGCGGGCGAGGCGTACCGCGCGTTTTATGTTATTTTCGGGCCGTCTGTCGGCGTCGTTCTACTTTTTTAACATTGAATAACTTGCTGTACCTCCATTTTGATATGGAATTCGGGATCCTTATCCATAAAAACATATAAATCGATGTAAAAAATATAAAAACCCACCCCTTAAAAACACCCCTCACTCCTCCAAAATGCCCCCAAAAACATTTTTAACTAAAAATTTAAATTCAGAAAACTTCAAAACCCTAAAATCGATGTGCTACATGCCCATATTTTTAAAAAATTTAATTTTTGTATTTTTTGCAGATTCTTAAAATAGACCTACTTAGTGACCTAAAACCGCAAAAAAATTTTCACCGTACCTGAAACAATCACTACACAACAGTTACAATGATAAGTGACACGTTTTTAATTAGGTTTTCGGGTATGCCCTTTCCGATTTTGAAAAAAAATTTCAAATTTCCTATCACGGAAGGGCGCACCCCTGCTTCGACGAAATTTGGTGCCTGGCGGTTTTTGAACATAAAAATCACGAATCTGGAATTAGTTTTTGAAAATTCGAAAAAAAAGTTCCACTGCAAATCTTGGCCGGACAACGAAAATGGAGAGAATTCCACGAAATTGGTTGTGTACATACTAGATGAGTTAAGGAACAAAATTTTAAAATAACTTTTCAAATAAAAGTTATAGGTACTCGTTTGAAGAATGGGCCTTGGGGTTACTAAGTGTCTCTCGCCTACTAGTGAATGATCTAATTTCGTATGTAGTTAGTTGAAAATGTCACAAATAACAAAAAAATAACGATTTAAGTTGCCCCCATTTGATTTGTCCTATTATCTCCAAAACCAAAAAGGCACAAACGGTGCGAATACGTAACAATACGTAAAAAAAATTTGTTCATTTTTGGCTAAGTGAACGGACCCTTTATCATATTATCATAGCATATTGTTGTCTAATTATCTTGTATCCAATAATTGACTTTTTACGTTCTGCAACAACGCTGTTATTATTGAATTAAGAACTTATAACTTGTTAAAAAATTAAGTCGGATATTCATCTGAAAACTATATTTAGACGATCGTTGTATCAAAGGTATCCAGTTACCGACGTGCGTAAGTTTATCAATGGAATGATGTCACCGTAGTCAAAACATTCTCTCTCACCTCTCTACTCATTTTGAAGTGAGTATCTCGGCTATATTGTATGAATTAAAAAATGTTGAAGAGTTTCCTTTAATCACGTTTTGTTGCTTGCCGTACGATACCAGCACATTCTAGATAAAGAATACTGGCCACCTTTTCTCCTATCTCACTGACCTTCTATTCAGATTTATTATTATTATTTTCCAATTGCCCATATTAAATAACAATTAGGTACCTATAGTAAATAATAGGTATTATTTCATCCTATATAGATATCAGATATTAACTCATTGAGGACATTAGGAATAACCACCCGCTATGTTTAACAATTTTCTACTAGTTACAACCTTTGCAAATGAATAAACAAAGCTACAACTTGTTTGTGAGATTGTCGTACTATAAAGTGGAGTTCATTCACTACAAAGAATAAATGATAAACATTTTATCGCAGACGGTGTAACACTATACCTTTAGGTATTACAAATACAATGGTATTACCTATGTTATATAAATAAAAGATTTTTTTTCTCTCTTCTGCTATAGGAACGTTGCAGAAATCTTTCTAACTAAGAATGAACTTTTAATTTTAATGTTTGGGTTTGAAACTGTACTAGAAAGTTAATTTGGATTTAACACACTTGGCGGTGAAATCCAAATTTCGCGCAGCATATTTTTACATGGCGTGATATATCTGGAGTATTTTAATCTGTGGTTATACCATAGTGTATTTACACTAAGGTTATACCATAGTGTATTCTATTCTTACACTATGGTTATACGTGCTCGCAACCCTTGTAATGTTCCGGGCGGAGTAGCATAAACTTTATTCTTTAAATATCCCCACAAGAAGTAATCTAAAGGACTTCAATCAGGGGAAAAAACCATTTCAAATGCGAATATCTCCGAAACGAATCAATAGAATTTAAAAAGCAAAGCAGATTAGTAATCACGATTAAATTGGCTTTCAAATAATGTGGCATTTGCCATAGGATTCTATTTAAAATTTTAGGGGTTAAGCTCCCTACGTAGAGGGGTGAAGACTTGGGTTCGTGATTTGTATTCCAAAAGTTGTCCCCCTCGAATACAAAATTGACGTGTTTGAGGATTTTTCGAAATTTCTAAATTTAATACCCTAAAAGCCCTCTGTATACTTCTCGTTGGGCCACTCTGTATATATCTGTTATGCCTGTACCTACTGCTACGAAATCTTCAGTCTTCCGTCTTCAGTCTTCAGTCGTCCGTCTTCAGTCTTCGTCGCCCGTCTTCAGTCTTTTATCGATACCCCTCAAATTTCTTTTCCATTTGATCCCTTCTACCCTCCTCCCTATCATTTTCCCCGTATTTAGCCACTGATCTACAACCTCACCGAATCTGCCGAACAACCGCTGGACAACTTCAGGAGCCAGGAACAATAGCTAAGCAACCTCCAATGTACCTTTATTCATTTATCATTGCCTAAAAACCTGTTAAGTTTATTACAAAAAAAACATTACATTAAATCAGTCATCTTACATCCGTTTAATTAATTTTGAGTCAAGTTTTTGTGCCTTATTGTAAGACGAGATCTCGTACCGTTCTTTTATTGCATTGCCTGTTATCATTCCACTGCCATTTCTTATTCACCATCATTCTCCCTGCAATACCGGCGTTAGTTACAAACCTTGATTTTTCCGAATAAATACCGATTTCGCTACTTCTCTCTATTTTCTCCTCGTTATAATTTTACCCTTCGTCGTGCATTTCCAGATCACCAGGAGCAGGTTTCTAGTTTTTTCCTGTACGGCGGGATTTACCGAAAATTAGTGCCGCCTAAATTCCCTGAGCAGTTTTTTTTTTAGTATCGTTGAACCACCCATACCACCGAGAGCAACTGGAGCCGTAATGCTGGATTATTTCTTTTCTTCCAGATTTTCTTCGTCACAAAAGTTTAGGTAGGGAGTGTAAACCTCGGATTCCCCAAACTGGGGAGGCCTTACAGCGGTGAGGATATTTTCCAGAGCTGAGAGAAGGGGTCCCCACGCATTAATGTCTCAATGCCCTGGGTTCTTTTTAATGAAATCCTTAAATGGAAAATTCAAATTTCCCCTTTATTTCTCTAATTTCACTTTTTAAAAAATTTCATAAAAATAACTATGAGTTAGTTAAGTTTCTGAATACCAGACAGTAATGGCCGTTTGCGCCAACAAATTTAAGTGGAGCTTAGCTGAAGCGTAACTTAAAATCCATGGCAACGATTATTGAGACAATGGTTGCCATGGATTTTAAGCTAAGCTCCACTTAAATTTGTCGGTGCAAACGGCCATTTATTTGTAAAAATGCGCTAAAGACCAAGAAGTATAGAGCATTGTTTACATCGCAAGTGCAATTAAGTATATACCTACTCATGCAATGTTGGAGATAAATGCTGTGTTCTCATTATAGTAGAAGGTACTCCCTTAAAAGTTCTGAAAGCTTCCCCAATAAACTTTTGGCAATTCTATTGAGAAATTCAGATAAATTGTTTTGCTGAGGGTACCTATCAGTTTTAACTAGACTTCCCCTAAAACTTCCTAAACCTGATACACTGCCGGATTGATCCTAGACTTAGTTTGTTTAGATACGTATTAAATAATTTGAAATACTGTGTTGTGTAAAATGGCAAACGGTCACTCACACAAATAATCAACATAGAACACTTAAAATCCTGGGTCGTAACTTGGGCTCATTCTAGTGCGAGTTCTAGTGCGAAACTGTTCTTTTAACGCCCGTATTCATGTAGCGAACAAATGTACGTACAACCAATCACAGGCGAACGAATATGTTAGCATTCTCTCGTTTTCGCTCACCTGGAGGCATATCAAAAGAAATTCGTGAAGAATTCGTTCGGCATATTTTCTAGTGTGTACGGTTTCCCACAGTATACTGCGTAAATACCCGCGAAAATAAACGAATGCTTGAGTCGTTCCGAGGTATGTATGTGTATTAACGTCAAACAAATTTGGGAGAATTCGGACGAACCCATTGGGCGGAATTCTTACACTATATGAATACGGGTCTTGACACAAAAACACATTTATTCGATAACTAACAGACTCGGCGAATTTCGTATCGCTTATCAGTCTCTCGAATGGGCATAAACTCAGTTGCGACGGCGGTGGCGCAATCACCTCACCCCGCCTCCGTTTGCTACGTCAGAAACCTTCGCGGGCATACGTAATGGATACGTTTTGACCATTTATTTTTCCCCTCTCGCCTGAAGTCGACGGTATGGATTCTTCTAGAACCGTAGTGGATCTCGCTTTGGCACCAACTATTTTATTATGTTTTTACGTCTTTTCGTATAATTTGTTTTGAAAATTATCTTTTATACAAATGTTGTCCCGATAATAATAAACTCTATTATTTACTTTCAACTGACGTACTGACAATCCCTTAATTCAACAGACTTTCATTTATAAAGTTTACCAACTACAACTCACCCGACTTCCCACAAACGGCCAAAAGCGAAAGGCGAATGGGCACGTTAAAACACTGCTTCCTCTATTTAACAACATATCTTACCTCTCTTTTTAATGTCCGTAAAGTAACCATCGTCTACACTATGTAAATTTACACAGCAATCGGTATTGCGGCCTGAAACATGGATAAGTTGCAAGCAGAAATAGTCAGCAATCATTTGGATTTGATCCCCTGCAGTGGGGCAACGCCTTCTTCGCAGGACACAATAGACAGCAAAAAATTTTCATTTGATAGATATTAATTCAAGGCCTGTCGTGAGGTAGGTACCTACTGGTGGTGGCAACGAATTTACGTTTTATTATATCCTCATTATTTCAAAATTACGTATTTGTTCTAAGTTCGCTTCTAAACCTTAGTGGCGGCCAAACTTATTCTCTCTTGCTTTTTTGTTGTATGTACCTACTTTATTCAACTCCCTCCTCACGTTGACCAATTACTGTCTCAGGTGCTGTCTACTAATTAATTACGTATCGCCATCTATTCACAAAAGAGGGTAGCGTTGTTTCGCTTTTCAACAAACAAATTTATTTCGATAATAACACCTTACTTTTCTCATATTACGTTTGTCTAAAATATCGCCACAGAGTAATATAGAAACATATCATGGGTAGGCGTAATTGGAAAACTTTCCAATTCCAAAAAAGTTTCCTAATAGAAAGTTCACTTGAAAAATACGGAAAATAGGGGAAATGTACGGGAGATCCAATGCAAATGTTTTCCGTTATTAATTAGCGTTCTCGAAGGTCGTGAAAGTGATTGAGCCCGTGATCGATAGATGGTTTCCAGCAACCCTAATTCCGTGCATAAATCGCGCTGTAAATGTTCTGAAAAGTTGAAATATCAAATTTAAGCGTGACTCTGGTGTCCGGAAGCAGTCACAGACCGTTGCCCGTGGTGTTGTAAGACCATTTATTGCGGGGTCAGGCTACGAAATAAGGATTATTGCGGTCTGTTTCCCACCCCGGCGCCTAACCAATCACAGGGATTGTTTACATGATGCTTTTTTTGCTCTTTTAAGACAACGCACGAACTTCCTGTTTTTTATTCAGAAAATAAGTACCACAGCTTTAGTGTTAGGAAAACGCTTTTTTGCGTCGATGAACTTAAAATTTATGACGCCATTTCTCACGTTTTGTAAAGGATGACTTGTGCACTTCGTGCTTTAACGAACAGTCATTCTTTTTCGTAACATAAACTTGTAAGTTGCAATATAAATGTCATCTTAAGGAATCCATTTGCATCGAATCATGTAAATAAGAATGCGAACGAACCAAAGAATATAAAAGAAAAATAGATAGGCACATTTCGCAAACACCCCCGGTTCCAATTTCTAGATATTCAATTTGAAAATAATTCCGCGAGCGCTATGCTTTACGAGAACTTCAAACTCGCGTTTTACATTTTATGCATAAACATTTTGCATATTGCCAGGTGATTATCGAAACGGAGACCTCGTTTCCATCAAGCGATTTTCGACTGTGGGAAATGAGGATATGCGGTATAATTAGTGTGATGATAATATTAATGTTTCTCCGTCGCTGTAAATCACGTTTTAGAATTGTATAATAAGCAATGAATCAATAATGGAAAGGGAATAGATACTAACTTACCTCCATCATGTTTTGTGTAACCCCATCAGTGTAATATACTTGAAATCTGAAAGTATAGGAATCTTCTCAAAAAGCCTTATAAAAATGGATTTCGTCAAATAAGTACGTCAAATTTTGTTGGAAAGGTTTCTAGAAAGATTTTTTCTTAAATAGTCTCACGGGCGTCATGATATCTCTACTCTATTAAACCTGAAAAAATACTTCAAAAGTTATTAGTACGGTTAGAACCCGTATAGCGTCCCAAATGCTCACAAAGAGAGACTGTTTTACTATTAAGAACCGAAAAATCCGAAGTACATGAAGGATTTTGAAGATGTTAAAGGATTTGAAAAAACTGGAGGACACACCAAAAATATACCTAAACTTTCAAAAATTGAAATATTTCTGAGAAATGGAAGAATTCCTCAAATGTTATTGGATCTGAAGAATTTGAAGAATTAAAAGAATCAAACTGAATTTGAACTAATATTAAAACTAACAATTGGAACCCTAAAAGAAATCAAAGGTAACCTTCTTCGTTGATGTCATAAAATGTACATTATTATAGATGCAACAACAATTTGTCTATGGAAAATGGTAGGATTAATAAAATATGGATGATGGCAATTCAAATTCCATGCGTTCTAAACTAACGCCTCATCTGATTGTTCAAGCGAAGTGTTACGGCTTACAAAAGGCCGACGAAAATGAAAGTGGACAATAATCGACAACCACTGCGCCGTAAAATTTTGTGGTTAAAATGCCAACAATAGATGGAGCCATCTATTCAAAAGTTAAGAAGATCTTTCAAATAAATATTTTGGCTGCTTCATAATGGAGAAATGATTGGTTTTCGATACAATGCGAATTGCAATTACTACCTTTGTTTGATATTCATTTAACGATTATAGCTCCGTTGTGTTCTGCGGAAGCATGTTTCGATATCAATACTTTCTCGGACTACGTGTTGATCCCCTTTTTACTAAAAATTAAATAAATTTGAATATTTGGCATTGCAGATCTATTTGACCTATTTGTATTATTTTTGAGATCACCCTCAATTGTGACAACAATTCTTGTCAATGTTTTTTTTAAATAGTTTTCTTTTAATAACAGCCGAGAATAGGTTGTTCTATCCCTAGGAAGTATTTTATTTTGTTTACCTTGTCAAGACCTGAACAAGGATCTCTTAGTTTGCCCCTTTTGGTAAGTATACTCTCCTCCCTTTCAAATTACTAAACACCAAGTGGCTCCTATCCGGTTTACTATTACTATTTTTTAGCACATTTTTTAAGAACCGTCCGTCCGGATTCACTTCTGCCGTTTGAACTACTTCTAGGGGAATGGCCCTAGAGTCCTGAAATTTTGCAATATGTAGCCTATACCTTGCAGGTGTGCTAGACGACCATCAAATTTCGCTCTCTTAATGGGAGGACCCCCCAAGAATTGTTTCCTAAGATTCTGTTTTTGAAAGTAAAACGTGGATAACTTTTACATAAATTCATAAATATAATATTTTGATATTTAAAAAAAAACCTACATAACAACCATTTGGTCCCAACTTTTGCATACGCAAGTGATGTCAAAATTTTAAGAGCGAATATCTCGAATACGGTTTGTCGGAGGAGAGTAATCTCAAAGGGAAAATGAATCGACTGGACTCACCGCAACCCGTCTCTACTTTGCCTGAGCTTACCGTGTGCTTATCTCAAGGTAATTTTGTTACATTTCCCTAAAGTGAACGTAGCAATCTCTAAATTTCTTTTCTAAATTTTTTTGCAACGCAGAAAGCGCGTTATATTACTCCAGTCCAATGTTCAATGAACTGCTTGAAACGTGTTCCACTAAAAAAACGCTTTTCATCCACATCAATTTGACCATGTGAGAACCACAGGTGGGCAAACGTTGAAATATTCTTAATTGATTTCGACGATAGAATGCGTATAACTTTGTTGTCAAAACATCATAGCTGGTGGCGATTTCCACTAGAAAAACTAAAAACAAAAACTATAACATACGTGACTAATTCGGTTACACTGTATTGTTAAGTAAGTGATTTCCTCCTCCGTTCCAAATGTTTCCACAATAAAGCTAGATTTATATAGTTGGCTGTGCATTTTTTTTTCACAAAAGGGTATCTTAAATCGAGCATGTAAAAGCAGTGCTTTCCCAATTTAGCCGTCGCTCTATATTTGCTATTTTTCTAAGCCGCATAAGATAGATATGAGCGGACGACAGAAATTCGAAAAGTCTTTGATGTACTTCAAAGGTAATTTTATTCCAGGAATATCTCTGCAGAACAATACAACTACCATTAATTTTTAAAGAAGGAATAGCGTTCTGAGGATTACCGCGTGTACATATTGAGAAATGTATGTCGTCGAAATTTGAGGTACTTATTTCGCCGTGATTTCCGAGTGAAAGTTTCCGAAATAAGGTCAAAGGGTTCAGGTAAGCTTAAGTTGAAATATTGGCATGCCGTTTTATAGGACGAGCGGTGGCAGAGGCGTAGACTTCTTGAAGTTGAAGCTAGCAGATCCCGTGGATAGAAAGAGCTTCGTGGGGACAATGCTCACATCTGCATGCAGCTTAGACAAGGTTTAGGAAGATCAGAAAATTTGCAATTACGCACTCTGAATATTGGTTATTGCTTATTAAAAACTAGCATTTAAAACCGTAGAGTACAAACCATAATATTGGCAATGATTTCATGTAATTAAATGGTTAGCTAAGATGTTAGGCGAAGCATCCTGCGAAAGTTTAAAAATAATATCTTATATACGTAATATACTTACAGGAAAATTTTTGTTTTCTATACCCACCCAGCCAATTATTATCGGTTATGTAAGATCTCCATTCGCCATACAATCAAGGAGCATCATTTTGAACTTGCTGGTTATGCCTGCCTTATTTTAAGATTTAATTCAGCCCAGAATGATGTTCCTTAACCGTATGGTGACTGGAGATATTACATAACCGTTAGATTGAGAAGCAGATCCATCTGCTATGGTACAAGTTGAAATTTGGTTAATAAAATGAACGGCCGTTTCCCGTACATACCCGACAGTTTCGGGCGGTGGAGCCTTTAGATCCACAGAGATAACAAAATAATTGTCTGGGCTCAAAACATTTAAATCGTTCGCAATTCTAGAAAGGGCTTGTGTAAACAATACCCGAATGACAAGCTTTGAATAATTTGCTGGGCGACCAGTCCCGATCCACGGGGAATTCACTTGGTTTAACCACCGTAGGAAATCAAGAAATTACGCTTTCATCTGACGTAGTTCGCATTGAGTACTTTTCGGGGAGTCCAACCAAGCAAAAAATTCTTAATGACGAGATCGACAAAATGCTCGAACAGGGGATTATCGAAACATAAAAAAGTGGATGGGCTTCACGCATCTGCTAGATACCAAAAAAGGAAGGTTCCTATCGATTACAGGAAATTGAACTCTGTTATACTCAAAGACGCCTATCCTTTATCACACATTTCAACGATCCTAGAACAACTGCGTGGCGCTCGTTACTTAGGGTCGCTAGATATTAAGTCTGCTTACTGGAAAGTTGGGATGGATCAGTCTTCTCATACTATTACTGCATTTATAGTACTCGGGTGAGACCTCGAATGCCTTTCGGGATTACTAACGCCCCCGTAACGTGGCAACTGATTATTGAGAGATCGCACAAAAGGAGTGGAAAATGCTCAACTAAAATACGTCATTAATCTTACAAATAACATCGCCTTGCAAGGTCAGTGGCGTGGCGGAAATGGTGAAGTTAACCAAGATTCTAGAAAGCATGCTGCATAAGTTCGGTTAAATATAATGTCTTACGTAATATACTGACAGGAGAAATTGATGTTTAATGGTTGACATATTAAAATTTAAATGCTAATGTCATCTTAAATTGGTTAACTACAACATTAAATTTAACTAACCGTAACTTGCAGTCCGGATGTGTGACCTGCCATATTAAACAGGAGAAACCTTCGAATAAAAAATGCCCAAACGGAAAAAAATTGGTAACAGAAAGAAACTAAACTAAGCGGGAAATTTGGTAGCGAACATACAAAGCGAAACAACACCACATGTTGAGATTTGCAAACGACCCTGTGATTTATTATTACAGGAAAAGAATAGCGTTCACCTTTCTTCTTTTTTCGTCACATCACCCTTGATCCAAAGAAAGACAACTGCTCTTCTCTTCTCGTCATTTGCGTGTTCATAATCATTCAATGATTACCTATTATATAGCACATTTCGGTCTTCCCAACAGATTTACTTCGTTTTGTCGTTTTCGCAACAGATGTGTTAAATAGATTGAGTTATTTGGCAGTTATTGTGCAAAATTTGCACTAAAACTACTAGACCATTCAATATGAATTAATACTTAGAAATGAGAATCCTTTCGTAGTTGGGCTATTTTTAGACATTAGTTCGATATTGTTGTTATTTGCCTTAAAAACAACAAAAATCACGAAGACGGATATTCACTCATAAAAAAACTGTCAAAATAGATTTACGTCCGACTAGACACTAGAGTGACTTTTAAATTAAGCACATTTTTAAAGAAAAGGAGTGGGTTTCCAGGGAACAGTGAGTAAAGTTTTATAATAGAGTCAACTTGTCTAGTAGAAATGCGTAATTTAGAGAGTCAATAATACTCAAATGCGTAAAGTAGTAAATGTGCAATATTATTGACACTGCTAATGAACTTTGAATCACAAAGTACTTCAAGGTATTATCCCTTCATTTATCATTTATTAATTGAATTTAATTGCACGTGTCCTTGGAGGTCTAATTGCCTCAAAAGAAACGCATAAATGAAGTCGCTGATGGACAACCCTTATTTAAAGTTAAGATTTTGAGTCTCTTATGTATAACAAGTCTCTGTCTTATGTACACTTAAAGACGCCTATCCTTTACCATACATTTCAACGATCCTAGATCAACTACACGAAGCTCGTCGCTAGATATTAAGACTGCTTGGTGAAAAGTTAGGATGGTCCAGTCTTCTCATACTTATCTGTGAACCACAGACAATTTAACTGCGGCTAAATCACAGGCCATCCCAGCCCTTAACACCAGTTCGATCCGTAGCCAAACGATTCTGAGTACTATCACTTATTCGTTCGCTCGTAGTAGACCGAAAATTAAGGGTTCAGTGAACAAAAAAGAAGTGGGTATACCCCGGCACATCAGGCCTCGTACTTATCGGGAAAATGGCATACAAAACCAAAAGAATCGGGCACAAAAGATGGAAGGGCGGTGATGTGTGATTGTGGGCTGTTCGGACCGTCGAGTTTAACTGTAGAGGTGGTGCGAGTAATGTAGAAACAATACGTTTTAGCTGCCCAAATTAAGTATTGTACTTCTCTTTAACCATAATATCAACGAAAGCATTTCAAATAGAGGCTTGTCTACTTCTAGTAGTCTAAAATGAAAATTCACTACAATGTAATGGTGTGAAGAAAGCATTTATCACCTTTATCTAATAACAGCGCGTTAATGTCAACCTTTCCAGATAAATCCTTTATCATGACATGACGGTCCCTCGAGTAATACAATAACAACATACATATTACTTACTTCAACCATGATCCATTCCTACAGGTCCATGGAAATGGTTACACAGGCATCAGCGATTCTGGAAGGAATAAACGGGGTATTAACAAAAGTTATGGTGAGACGTCCACATATACGAAAAGACGATATCAAATTCAGTACACTTGGTTTATTGAGGTCCGATTGCTAAAAGTTGGGACGCTTTCCAAAACAGCTTTCACACGTCACGTGTACGAAAAGTTCAATTATCATTCTCGGCCTAAAAGTAATTGCATTATAAAGGCGAGCGAATCAATATAAAAAGCGTGCTTCGGCACGTTATGGCAATTTCGAATAAATTAATGGGGAAATGCGGTTAACTAATCTGAAACTGGCGAGATGCAGGAGTTTTTAACGCCACGGGCGTTTAAAGCGTTACTTTGGGCATGGAAAATAAACGTAGCAGTGCCATTACGTAATTGGGTTACGCACAACTTCTTCCGTCTTGTGCTCGAACATATATAATACACTTTTATTATTCACCTTAGAAATAAATCGGAGTGTGTATTTAATAACGTTTTGGAATAGGAACAGACGACCGTACTTTCCAACGTAATTTTCCACATGTATGTACATCAAAGGCATTACGTGCTTTTTATGCAAAGGGAGTCTCCTATTTAATAATGTTTTAAAAGTTGGAACTTTGTTTCTGAAGAACCCTCATGAAACAAACTCACGTAAAGTTTGTGTAACGACGGGGTTTAAAATTTAAATACACAAATGGCGTGTTAATATACAATCAAGACGTGCTGTTAACATTACTTTGATAAAGATGGATTTATTACTATAAATCTAAACGTCGGAGACGTTACCGCCACCATTCCCGATCAGTACTGATTAAATTTTCCAAAGATAATCAAAAATAAAATCAACCTTAAAAACTTCTCCTGTAATTTCCTTTTGCTTACACGAAACAGAGATATTAATTCATATCCAATTTAACTTTAAATTTGCGTGTGGATGTGATTTATAACTTCATTTAGGAATTAGAAAAGTTTAATGCTGAGAATTTGCATAATAAAGTTGGGAGGAGGGTCTTAATAATAATTTTGGTGGTGTCAAAACGCGTAAATCATCACTGTCAAATTTTTCCAGCCATAAACTTTAAGAGTAATTGCAAATTGGATTTAAAAATAATATCTCCTTATTAAAAGCCGTGCAAGTTTTCTTTTCCTCTACTAAATATTAAAATTAGATATTGTTATTCAAAGGGAAGATATTCAGTTGGGAAACTTGTTTAGCTCGTAGCTGATTCCCAAAGCCGTGCCCTTTTTTGGTAAAGTTGCTCTAAAGAATATAAATATGACATTTGAGATTGATAAAGAAAATGCATAGCTATTTTTTAACACTGCCTGAAATATATTTTGTATGAATTTTAGCTGTAGTTTGTGTCATATGTAACGGTACCTTCTAGCAGGGTACTAATCATTTTCTATTTTGTGCATATAGTCCCTAGTATGGTTTTGACTTTTAACTGCGTTGAAGACTTAAGTGACTCAGTGTCGTGAGATATGACGTAATTGTCTATAGCGACAGCAAATTTTTTGTTTGTATCACATGCGCAATAACCAAGCATTAATACTAGTTAATAATCGAGAAAATTTCACGTTAACTACCTACCGGCGAGATTAACCAATTACTAAGTTTGACGCACAAATTAACAGTGATGATTTATGATTTCCTCGTGAGGACCAAGACGCTATACTTGTGAATTTTGATACTAGTCATATTTGTGAACTTACGTGATAATGCGTTGGATCCGGGAGAAAGCTGAGACCATCTTTGAAGGCTGGCCGCAAAACAATTAAAACTGGTGAAACCAGAAACGCAAACGTAAAGCGATTTCAATTTTATATAGAAAAGTTCCATATAGGTAACAACTAATGCGATCATTATTACAAGGACTCGTCTTAGCGACATCTATGGAAGTCAATACAACATCGAATTAGGACAAGACGGTACTGTAACATTCGTTTTGTAATTCAGAGGAAGTAAAATGGAAAATTTAGGGGTACCGTAGAATTTATTTATATTTAAATTTATTACGTTAGGTAACTTTGAAAAACATGGAACCTCTAAATTATTTCGATAATATTATAAATTAGAACATAAAAGATTGAAATTGGAAAGTAAAACATATTTTCTCCAAACACCTCAATAAGACGCTATTGTGTTATACTTCTACGTCCATAAAATGGTAATTATACAAATAGTCAACGTTTTTATAATTTTATTTTAATTTTTAAAGGTATTATCCAATTTTCGTAACAGCATAGAAAACTGCATAAGTCGATCCTTATTTATAACTTCGTAACCCATAAATTGTCGCTTCTGATTGCGACTAAATTTGGAATCTGGGGTTCTTGAACATGAAAATCACGAATCTGGAGTTAGTTTTTGAAAATTCGAAACAAAATTCCACTGCAATTCTTGACCGATCATTTTCAGTTACCTAATTACGTGCCAAATTAGATCACTCAGGCGGGGGACACTTTGACTTTGATCATTTTCGTTGTCCGGCCAAAAATTGCAATGGAACTTTATTTTCGCATTTTTCAAAAACTAATTCCAAATTCGTGGTTTCATGTTCAAAAACCCGCAGATACTAAATTTCGTGGAAATCAAAATTTTTTCGCACCCCCAAGTAGGGGTGCGCCCTTTCGTAGTAAGAATTTTGAGAAAAATATCGGATAGCGCATATCCGACAACCTATTCATGGACGTACCACCCATCTTTGTAACTCTTTTGATTGCGGAGAAAAAATTAAAGAAGGAATCCAAATTTCACCATTTCTTTGGGGGTGGCTCCCAGCGAAACACGTTGAACCCTCGGTTTATTTGAAAAAGTCTTGATCCCCGCTATCTTCCAATTTTTTTTACATGCGATCATGTAACACCCTAGTAGTTGTCACTTTAGACTTAAAAAATAATTTTCCGAATTTATATGTTGGTAAACATACGGCAATTTACACATGCATCGCTTCATAGCGAACATGAACGAAAATATGTCTAGCGATAACAAGCCATACCAAGAACCGGTTCTCTTCGGATCTAAAGGTTTCGCTACGTTGCATTTAACACATTTGCAGGTTTCCTATTGGTTTGGAGGGGTACGCGGACGTGTGCCATTTTGTGTGGGAGCGATTTTACTGGGCAAACTGAAATGAAAGCCGGCCAGCAGGCCATGGAAGCTAATATGCGAAGGATGTCAACAAGAAGTGAGAGGCATGATTCAAGATGAGATAGAGGGTGTCCAAGATAAACTTCATACGATAGAAAACGAAGTCGATTTATGCTATTGACTGAAGAACCCGAAAAGAGTGACGTGTTATCTGTGATAATACAAAATCTACTAGCTGTTCCACAATCGTCCTGCAAAACGACTGCGATGCTGGGACTATGGTAAAAATGGGCACATTATAAGAAATTGCCTCGACAGTACAACGACCAAGACAAGACCTGACATTCCGAACGAAAAAGCTACAATTTTCAAAACTGAAACTGAAGAAAGCAACTGGTGATCCATCAAGCTCGTGTGCTGGGAGAGCTGACGATCGATATTGATATTAGATTCAAGAAAGATACGCATCAAGTGATAGAGATGAGGTGATTTTGAGAATGACCTTGATGAGACAGTGCGGGTTTACGATCGATCTGAAGAATGAAGTGGACCGTGAAAAAGTTCGTATTCACAGAGAAGACCACCAATTTGACTGAAATAATTTAATTTGTGCAGTTTTAATAAAGGGCGCTTATATCTCAGTTGTTTTCAGGGATCACAAAGTAGCCCAACCAACGATCGTTACCTCGTTTCTTGTCGACGATCATTAATTACATTTTATGTCTAGCGTTTCAACGGAACGTGGGTCAACGGATTATGTAAGTATGTAGTTGCCGCACCTAAATTAACATTATTAACCTCAAACTAGTCATTGCGTTTTGGCCATTGTTAAGAACGTGACGGTTTCTAATTTAGTCAAGTCAACGTAACATGCGATTTTTAAATTTCCCGGTTTTTTTAGTTTTGTGGAACCGCCTGTAACTTAGCGTAATAAAATTTACACCCGCTTTTTACCGTCGCGAACTAACACCAGCCCCTTTTTTTACTTTGTCTCGCGTATTTAAGGGAATACCACTTCCATCGAAGAATAATCTCTTTCGTCCGGTATTTGCTAATGCAATGCACCAATTACAATTAGATTAAATAACGCCGGCTGCGACGGAACGCGCCCACTTACGCCGAATAATGCGCACATAGTTCACTACCTGCCTCTATTGCTATCAGCATTAGAACACGTGCATCAATTAAATGACGTCCGATCACAAAACTTCTTATGACAAAAAAAACCAGGTGTCAAATTCTTGACAGAATAGCTTCCTAGCTGAAACCAAAAATTGCCAATATATGTTTTTTTCTACAACTGTCAAAAAAACCTGTCATTTTCTGACGGATTTCGAAACGCGAAGTACTAGATTTTTAATCGGTTAATTAATAAGTAAGGTTGCTATTGACAACGTGCGCGAAATCGTCAACAGTGAAAAAAAGTATTTCGCGCACGGGACAAAGTTGAACTTAAACAGCAATTTAATTAACAATCGGTTCAGTTGTAGAAAAAATATTGTATATAACGCTAGCGCGAAGTTATTTCGCGCATTTGACTGATATTTTAACTCGGCTTCGCCTCGTCAAAATACCTTCAGTCTCAATGCGCGAAATTGAACTTCGCGCTCTTGTTATATAAATAACTATTTTACGCATGCATTTTGTTTGCTTTTATTAGAGGGACCTACCATCCAAATTTCGTTAAAATTGCTCCATAAATAAGAAAGTTGGATGTTGCACATGCGCATGCATTTCTGCGCATGCGCAAAACGATTTTTGCGCATGAATTTTGTTTGCTTTTATTAAAGGGACTTACCATAGAAATTTCGTTTAAATTGCTTCAGAAACAAGATCGTTGCGTTTTGCACATATGCAACACAATTTTTTGACTTTGACAATTTTTTTCTCCGTTTTTTGATAATATAACCCGGCCCAATTTTTTGTAGGTTGTACACAGGAAAATAAGGTCTTCCAAATAATAGAATAAAAACTTTAGGTTGCTATTTGAAAAAAAAAGTTCGTTGCCGTTACGGCGCTCCAAAATTTTTTTTCAAAAATCCGGCCCGTTATTTTTCTGTTCGGTATGCCTAAAACATATATACAAAATTTCAACAAAATCCGTCGAGCCGTTTTCTCAGAAAATTGCCAACAAACGTACGTATACGTACGTACATACAGACGGAAAAAAATTTTATTCTTTAAAAGTTGCTTAAAATGGTCTAAAACGTCGACATTTGATGAAATTTTGAAATGTTCAAAAAACGGCTACCTAGCACACGCTAGGAAGCTAACCAGACGTGCCTTATCGAAAGCGCCTCATCCAAGTTAAGTAATTTACACAAATTATACAATTACAAACAAAACCAAATGAAAAAATAGCACTAAGGCACAAATTCAAGTAAAAAGATCCAACTCTGTGTCTGTTCGTAAATAGCCCCCTCCCCCCCTCTCCCGACTTACTGTTAACAAATTAAAGTGTTTCACATTTACAGGCTGTCCCGTCAATATTTTTCGTGTTTAAACCGAAATAACGTCTAGATGCCTTGTTTACACAACAATAGATACAATTAGTTAATTGTTTATCTATGCTGTTCGAACAAAACACGGATACAGCTTTTTGTGTAATTGTTTCTACATATTTAGCACAGTTATTTAGGTATCTAGTTTTTCAAGAATTGGTAACTCCCAACTTATAATAGTATCACGAAAGTAAACCTATAACAACATTATATTAGTAATCTGCGAAAAAACTTATAACGCCATTAACCCCATGATCATACAGCACGAGGCACGAGCTTAAAGGAACAGAAAAAGAACAACATTTGAATTCATTTAAAAATATTCACTTCAGCGACCATTATTGCCTTCGTTAAACATTGCAAATGACGCATTCGATAAAAGCAAGAAGCATTCCTTGTATATTTAACATAACGAAGAGTTTGTATACCTACGTTTCATTCCATATTCTGAACTCATTAACAAACCACAAGTACGAAACGCTTTAATCGGAAATGATCAAAATGTCAAAGCGAATGTTTTATTGTAATTCGAAACTGAAATACAAAGACGCCGCAACTCGTCGAACAAAAACATTGCATTAATCCACTTTTGTTGTTTACTTCCGCATCCACCACCAAAAAGTATTTGAATTTAAATGTAGCTGACTGTATCCCAAAAGGGCAAAAATATTGTCACATCCAATCGATTCATTTTCATTTAGAGATAAAAGGGCCAATCGTTGACACAAAGTGAAATAGGTACACTGTTTTGTACATTCCCAATATGTAGTTCTGCTGTGATAACACGCGTTTGCGTAATTCCTTTACTTTTATTGAAAAAGGCTTAATTTAACAATTTGTTGAATTTAGGCCTATAGATAAAAATGACATTTTAAGCTGATAAAACTCGCAGGTGTTTCTTTGTATAAAATTGTCTTATAGCAGGAAATTGGCCTATATAAGATAATAATTGATAACATTTTATTTACGTAATAACAACGTATTGTACGGCCAAATAGTGGCTTACAAAAATTGTGCGTCTCACAAAATAGTGGGCGTAGTACGCGATATCGCGCTTGTTTATAAAAGGAAGTGATTAAATGAATTAACTAGACGCTTCGTTACGATCGAAGAATCGTATGCATTTAAAAAGCTTGTGTAAATAAATGTTTTTGTATTCTTTTGAAGTCATGTTCAGTGACGAATTGTGGAGTGACGGTCTCGTTTATTTTTTTAAGTGTTAGCCCTGAATTTCTGCGTAACATTTTAGCATACTGAATTTTTGTATGGGTCATACGGAGCCACCAGACCAGCAAAACGGGAAGAAGCGCAAAAGATCGTTCAGGACATGAAGCAGGAAAACGTAATTAGCAAGTTCAGGAACCTGTGGGGTTCTCGAGTCGATGATCGAGAAAAACGGTTCCTCCAGAGGAAGTGGTATTCCGGCGTCAATTTGAAACTGGACTGAAGTGAATTTTTTTCCAACGTAGTGTTCAGTATTTAGGATCCGAAGAGGGTGTTTCCATGGAGCAAAAAAAGAGGATATCGATGAACCACCCGTACCGAAAGAATCAGAAGCTGAGCAGTTTCCTAGACAACCACATATTATCTACAGGAGATTAGTGAATTATCTACATAGCAAAGCTTAATTGAGGAAGGAATGGTTTTTGAGACGACCAATGAACAACAGATGGCGTTCGAACGACTAGAGGAAGCCCTTGCATTACCGGTTGCTGAATATCGCGATACGCATGAAGACTTTGGCCTATACACGGATAGCTCCCAACAAAGTTGGGATAGAAGGCGTCCTGTCACAAATTCAAGACGGACAGGAAATAGTCATCAGATATTTCAGAAAGATACTCTCGAAGTCGGAACATATCTACTATGGCGTCAGGAGGATCCCAGTACTCTGGGACGGAATATATTTAAGGAGGGGGCAGTATAAAGATCGCCTATTTCCTATGAAACATTATTTGTGTTGGGAAAACAAGTTACGTTTTTCTAAAAGTTCTGGAAACGTGTAAGTACTAAACAACGTTTTGAACAATTAATTTAGTGCAGTGATTTACGGTTAAGTGAATTTCGCGGTTTACTGGACCGTTTCTACTACAAAGGTTAAAACTCGATGAAAAAAAATACATATAGAACGACCATCAAGAGAGAAATTTGTCAATAGCAAGACTTCATTCTCGTACAGTGGAATGGAAGGTTGCACGACTTACCTACACTTTACACGTTTATAAAATTTGTCAACCAAAGAGCTTACAACACGAAAAATTCAATGAAGTACATCCGCCCCTCGGGATGATTATTTGCCGTCTCACGTAAAACAAAACTGAAGAAACATGTATATATTACGAGAAACTTCCCGCTTTAATCTCTCATTCGGCACGTCGATGGCTAATCTACCATTAAACCAAACGTATCTAGTGGGAAATAGTTTCACTTTGTAACAAGTTAGTATATAGAGCAGCACAAAGCCTTTCATCTTTTCTATTTGACTTAATACCAATCACGTCTGTCAGTTGTAAAGTGCGTCCTGTGTGAAGTTGTATGCTTTTAATCTCTTTTTTGTTGCATTTTTGTATTTATTCGAATCTAACTTTACTTTCTATTGACAAAAAAATCCTCATAGTATTTACGCTGGGAGTTAGTATTCTACTGAATTGATAGTACACTGTACTTTATCTGATCAGATAACAATAAGCATTTTCCATTAGATAAAAAATTGATAAATGCTGAATAAAGAAGTTATAACGAAATTGCCGTTCTTTATAGACGACCAACGCATCAAACAAGTTTAAGAAGGGCTACTCTGCATACGACACTAAATACTATTGCCTGTAAGTCTCTTTTCCTCAAAGAATGTTAAACAGATAGAAATTGACAATTATCAAAAGGGGACGCTGGTCGCGAAGATTGCGTTGGTTCACTTTTGCTCGGCAGCCACAGCTTAAGCAGATATACGAGCATCGGTCGTACTAGCGTAGAGCAGTCTCCGAGATTTTAATTGTAGAAACGAGCATTGATAGATCAAGGTTCCCAGGCGTCCTTCATAACCGATCAGGCAGCACAATTGCTAAGGCTGGCCAGGCAAGGAGTACGTGCAGAAATCAGTGGCTTAAGGAATTCAGAACCGACAAAAGCAACCTCAAAAATCACCAACTACGGCCACGTCATTCGTGCACATTCACACTAACGACGGACGTAGTAGTCTTGAAGACGACCACTACAGATCTTCCGAGGAAACAATTCGACTTTTATTATTATTATCTACAAAATGGTGTGTCGATCTAAAGAAGGCGCACAGGTAGAAAAGTTTTGGGAGCAAGAAGAATTTCCAGGACTAGCAAAGTCGTCCAAACAAAATACAAATCACTACAATAGATCCCAGTGGAACGAACACAGTGAAGATACCGTTTTAGATGACCGAGACACACCCGAGAAGTTCAGAACATTAGCAGTTGCAGGACTACTGCAACATGATCTTTAATTGTGACCTGATACTAACAAGATGGAGAAAGCATCTTGGATTCCTAACGTTTTTAAAAGTTACAAGAGTAACCTTACACGTGGTCCAAGGCCGTGGTACTTAAAAAAATACAACACAGCCCATAATAATCAGCCTTTCAAGTACAGCAGTACCACTGGTAGCAATCACATCCATCTGGGGAGAATCGAAACCACAACGAGAGAAGAGCCCGGAACGAAAGCAGAAGAAAAGTTTCAGACTACCCAGCAAACATGGTCCGTATTGTCGGCCGATTGTTGGCATCGTCCCTCATGTGCTGGCGTCGGTATTTCTTCTACTTGCCAAGTACGGCAATTAATATATTTTCCGAGTAGTCGCTCCACTAGGAAATTATAAAATCTACCCGCATCTTAACAGAAACGGCGAGATGTTGGCATGAAAGCAGAAACCATTAATTACCATCCTTGGCGTCTATTCGGCATAATTCGACTGGTACTCACCACGTGCAGACTACGCCGCAGTCAACGAACCGCTATATTGTTATTACCTTGGTATTTTATTAGCTTCATCTTTGGTCGAGTTTCGCCAATGCAATTAGACCAATATGTAAAATAAATTCTGCAGTTACCTTCAACGTGCCGAACTAAGACGTGCTTTTACTTTAATGCCGGAAGAGGAAATTGAAAAACAAAGCACGCGCCTAGAGGCGTGTGTGGAAAATCCGCCGACAGGTGACGCCATAACGCAACCAATAGTTATTTACATAAAAGTCAGGAAAATGATACATTATTGGTAAGGAAATACTGAAGTGCGAGGCCCCTTCGGGGCCGAGTACTTTAATTTCCGAGTCAGGTAATGTCATTTTACTGACGAGTATTGTATTAAATTTTACCTGATATCGTATTTTAATATAAAATTTCAATTTTTATATAGAACTTTTGATTAATGTCAATCTGTCAGTGATGACAGGAGTCATTATAGACATTTAGTAATTGTCAAATTTGCGGTCGGTAAAATCACAGCCGTCTATAATTACAAGCCGTGCTGAGAATTATGACAACACTGCATGGTAGGCCGATTTCCTAATTCAACTTTTTCAGGCAGTTTCAGGTGTATTTTATAAGTGTTTTGGGTGTAATATTCCTATTTACCTGTTTTAACAGAGCGAGATTGTAACAATTTGTGTTACCCCGTATGGAATGAACAGAAATTATTATTCAGGTAAGTTGATAAACGAAATATATCGATTTGTTGTCATAACCTCTAAAGCAGGCTACTCATTATTGGACCCTTTACAAGCACCTGTATTTGTTCAAAGTACCTATACAAGCTCAAATATGACCTACACACTACGAGGTACGTAACTACGGTAAGTGTTTATCGTGAAAAAATACAATTAGTTTGTATTTCAGGTATTCTAGCACGGACATGTCAAGTCGATTTTCTGAAGGAACCTTTCGACTTATTCCCAGGAGTTCACGGTACGGTAATTTGAAGTCTACGGGGCTCCCCTCTCTAAAAACTTCGTACCTAGACCCACTGGAGTAGCGACTGGCTTAAAATTTGCCATTCCGAATCGCACCTGGTCGTTGATAAAACCTCGCTGATGCACAGCGATTTACTGTCCTTTTACCGAAATTAAGTGCTCAAGCATGTGCTTCACCTCGACCTCTTTCGAGAGAAGTTCACCAATTTCGGAGTCTCGATGGAAAACACATTATGATGCAGTTACCAATTTACAGCGTTCCGAATTTTAAAGTCAAATAAAAATGTTCTTATCCATTTTTGTAAATAAGTAAATAAAATATATGTACAATTATAAGCTGCCTAAGTATCTTTCTTCTGTATTAAAACCACCAAGGCGAAACACAGGAAAGAGGAAAAATGCAATTTTTCAAGAGTAACAAGACTCCATTAATAATTAAAATTAAACCGGCCCACCGATTGACTTTCAAACAACGTTGCCAAACTTCTCAGCATGGCTTGTAAATATAGACGGCTGTGGTAAAATGAAGATGCGTCCGGTAAAGTGACAGGTGCGGCCAGTAAAGTGACAATCGGCAGGAGCCGTAGTCTGCTCTGCGTCTGTCATGGAAACTCAAATTTCCTGACAGAAATTAGGCATGAAACTGAAGGTTCCAGGACGATTTTGGGTAAAAACAATTATTACACACTTACAGAAATAAACCGTAAATGTAAATTAATCGGGCGTTTCGGTAATGTGATTCATATGAGATTATAGTAAAAAGTTGCTCATAATAAACTGCCTTAGTTAAATATGTATACGGTTATATCAGTGTGAGGAATTGTCACATTAACTTACATAATTACAAACAGCCGTTTCCGGTTAATGTGGCGTTTGATCTGTCCAGTTTCGGTGTTTAACCTTGCACTAGTTTGGCTTTCATAGTTCTCTAATAGCTCATATAGCGGAGGTAGCCAGCTAGTTTGAATGCAGTTGAAATAAATACAGCAGTTCATTGCCTGATCAATCCCATAGCTATACAAAAAGGTAGTCGTCCGAGGAACATTTAAGAAAACGGGTAGATCCGTGTGTACCCTAGTGAAAAACCATTCATTGTCGTAAACATTTTAATTAAGGCAACGTAATCTTTGTTGATTTGTATAAAAAATAATGATCGGTTTTCTTTAAGAAATTGCATTAAACTTTTATAAAAGGTACTTAGGATAGTAAAGAAATCGATCGGTTTAGGTTTATTGCATGGAATGAATTAGTATCTTCTTTAATATTTTTGGATACCATCTAAAGAATTTTGGTTGTACTCATTCTTTTGAAAATTGTATATACTCATGTTCATCACGCCAACTTTGGATTTTCAGATTTTGAACAAAAGGTCATACTTTCGTAAAGTAAGCTCTTTTAAGTTATTTGGGAGTTGTCCTCATTTAAAAAATATTTAAAAAAATTGTCATTGCAGTGGAAAGCCAATTCTCTTCAGTACAAACGAAGATTTTCCACCCTTGTAGTGTAACAAATTGGTACGCTGTTTGAACTTATTAATTTTCAGAAATAATAGAAAAACGCAAAAAAATACGGTTGCCTCTTTTTTCCAAACAGAGCTTGAGGTGTCTACGTTGGGCGATGTTTAATTGGCATTCATGTTTTCAGAAGTAAACGTAAATGAACTAAAAATTGAACTTTAATTTGTCATGGACATAGGGTTGTAAGCTATAGGCCTACAACTTCCAAATATCTCAAGTTAATTAATTAATGCGTAGTTACAAACAGAGAGGAGAACGTCGACTAAATCTAATCAAAACTTTCAAAGTACAAAATTTCGGTGGCACTAGAAATTCGAGTTATCTTCATCAAATTGTGCATTACTCTGTCCTGATTTAAAGAACCCAATTTCACATATCTAATACGTGCAAGAAGGCCGAAAACGTTTTCTTAATATTGCAATGTTCCGTTTCTCGTTGAATGTACCCTTAAGAGTGTCTGATTGAATGCGCCTTCAAGGTTTGAATGAATGTGAGTTGGTACCATTGGGATTAAATAAATGACAGGTACGACTTTTGCGAAAGGTGTTGAAATCTTATGAAATTCCTGAGTTAAAATCGCAGAAATTATTTATCTAAACGTCTTAACAACGTTGAGTTGTTGCTAACCTTAATCTAGGTAAGCATATTATTTATATTTACATTATTTTATAGGTTAGTCTATATCACATGTTCCCGGCAAATTCGAAGTCGATTAATATATCATATATTCTCTACTGTATCTATTTATAGGAACCCAGTTATGTAAAACGTGCCTTTGTTGTTAATGACCGTATGTCTATTCTTTATGTAACATGTGTCTTGGTTATTATAGACTTTATATGGGTTGGTCGTTCAACGTTAATTTAAACCTACATTTTTTAGTGTATATTTATGCCTTTGTATTGTTGCATGTATTTATTGTAGCGGATATTTATTATTGTTCTCTTGAAACAATGTCTTACAGGAACAGCTGTTCTGAATTTGTTTTGTACTTTAGTATTATAATATAGACATTACTAAGATACGGAATTGGTTTCTTTAATAATTTGCTTTTGAAATTAAATGATTATTATATGTCAGCTATATCGCTGACTATTCAGACAGGAAATCAGAGCCCCTAGTTCCGGAGCTTTTCAAACTTGTATTGTCCCACATGGTCCTACATTTTTGTTTTATTTTTAGTTTCATTTTGGCAGGATTTTGTGCCTGTCTGGCGCCCACCCTATACGGGTTTGCATTCGCTTTGGATTGTTAAACTGGGAAACCTGCTATTCCCTGACTAGCCGGCCAATCCCGTTTCCTATCCCTATAGCGATTCGTTAGGAATAATTACTTAATCTTTAACAATTAACGCACAATTGCAGTCAGTATGTAGCTGCATCGAAAGGTTACGTATTTTTGTTCAGAAACAAGAGTTCACTTCCCATGATGTTCTATTGTTGCAATTATTCTTTTACGTTTTATCCAAACCGTCCAATAAAGAAGTCATTATACGCGTTCAATATTATTTCCATGGAAACCTCGTCCTATAAACCTTTGATTTTCATGTAGGCAATGAATTACATTACATTTAATCAGGTTTTAATACAATAGTATATTTCATTACGAGTCCGGAAAGCAGGCTGTTTCCGTGCGCGCGTGACAAATTCCCGTGTGAGGCGTAGCCGAACACGGGAAGTCATGCAAGCACGGAAAAACCATTTCTGGACATGTAATGAACGATATTTTTTATTATACTTCTTCTCAATCGATAACAAAAAACAACAAACTCGCCAACATTTTTATTTTGTAACAGTTATAGAAAATGCGTTTTCATGGTTACTCTCAAATCATTTCAAAGGCGATTTGTTTAATCAGTTTATTTCAGATAAGGTTGATGAAACGTCAAAAAATGTCACAAAATCTGAAAGAAGTTTATCTAAATATTCAAACATCTACGAATTAAAACGCAAAATACTTACATATGAAACATTACAACGCATATAGAATTTCTAAAAATTAGTTTACTTCCCTGTAAATTTGTATTTTAAAGCAATATTTTGGGTATTTATATTCAGCGCACGGAAAGACTCAAAGGGACCGGGAAAAGTTATTTTTATTATACTTCATTGAAATCACCTTATTTACACCTGTATTAGAAATAATGGTATCTGGCCTTTTCCAGGCTAGCGCACGGAATAGTAGATTACATACCGAGCTGGGAGGTGGTTCATTACCTACCCCGAGGGCTTAAGGTACCTCACCGACGCGCGAAGCGCGGAGGTGAGGTATAAAATGAACCACTGACCAGCGAGGTTTGTATACTATTTTACTCACAATCTAAAGTATATAATTCAACAAGGTGTTACTTTAACTGTCAATAATAGTTGTAACCATTAATGTTTACAACAATAGCAAATAGTTTCGGTAATTTGCTATTGTTGTAAACATTAATGGTTACATTGGCGGTGTCACAGTTTCATATAAGGATAATATGAATAGCATTTGCAGGTAAGGAAAGTGACAGATGCTAGCCGGGAAAGTGACAGCTAGCCGGGAAAGTTACTTTCCCAGCTAAGGTGAGTAATGAGTCGCTTCGCAACCGCTATGAAGGTTAGGAATGAAGTTTTTAAACACAAAGTACGCACTAAATCATATAAAACTACTTTTATTTCCATACAAAAACAACATTACAATTTTTAGTTCAGCCATCTTCACTTCTTCCTTTATATTACAGTCGCCCAACTCAAACTCCTACAATCGGCCAGCTAAACTATGGATTTTAGTGCGATTTACAACACCCCTCCTCGCTAAAATCCTTTAAACCTAAAAGATTTCTATATTTTACAAAAGGAATATTCGGTAAGCCTTTTGTCAATATGTCGGCTTGTTGATTTTCAGTTTCCACATAAACTAACTTAATATTTCCATTATCAAAATGTTCACACACAAATTTGAATTTTAAATCGATATGCTTAACTCTACGATTATTTGTAGGGTTCTTAATTAATGCAATACATGCCTGATTGTCTTCATAAAATGAAACACATTCAAAACTTACACCTAAATCATATAACAATTTTCTTAGCCATAATCCATCGCAAACTGAAGAACACAATGCTATAAGTTCAGACTCCGTTGTGGACAACGACACACATGTTTGTTTCCGTGTAGTCCAACATAATGTATTACCAAAAATTTTAAAAGTGTATCCAGTAACAGATTTTCGATCATGCATGTCACCGCCCCAATCGGCATCTACAAAACAACAAAATTCGTCAACATTGTCATTTCTACAATATTCTAAACCAAAATTTATTGTATATTTCAAGTATCTCAAGACTCTTTTCAAAGAATTCCACGCTTCGTCATTAGCCTTATCTTGATAACGACTAAAAAAATTGATTGAAAAACAAATGTCTGGTCTGGTACCCAGCATCAAGTACATTAAACATCCTACAAGTTGTCTAAATGGTTTTGTGGTTACATTTTTATCGTCAAAAACAATCCTTAACTTTGGATCAATGGGTATAAATGATCCATTACTATTTTCCATACCAAAACGCTCTAAAATACGTCGAACATAATTAGATTGATTTATTCTTAATATGCCATTTTGTCTATCATAATTGATTTCAAGTCCAAGAAAATTATGTAACGTACCCTTGTCTTTCATTTTAAATCGTAACATTAATTTTTCTTTTATTTTACTTAATGTAGTTTCATTCGGCCCACTTAATATTATGTCATCTACATAAATTAAAAGAAAAACCATTTCACATTTTGTATTTAATTGGTATAAGCAGAAATCATTTTCTGATCTATAAAAACCCATATTGATTAAGAACTTATTTATTTCGTCATTCCAGCATTTTGACGATTGTTTCAAACCATATAGAGATTTCTTTAATTTTAATATGCGATTTGATTTACAATGCTTTATGCCATCTGGCGGAAAAATATATACATTTTCATTCAGAATCCCATTCAAAAAAGCTGTTTTTACATCTAGCTGTTGAAAATAATATTTAAACTGATTACCAACTATCAAAAGTGCCCTAATCGTGGTCATTTTTGCAACAGGTGAGTAAATATTATCATAATCGCTTTCTTTTTCCTGTGCAAAACCTCTAACTACTAACCTTGCCTTATATTTATCACTTTCATCATGTTCTAAATGTTTATATGTGAAAACCCACCTTGTATCTAAAATGTTTACATTATCTGGATTTTCAATCTCTTCCCATGTGTCGTTTTCTTTTATTGACTCTAACTCCCTTTTTACTGCTCCTAACCATTTTTCTTTATCAACTCTACTTTCTAACTCTTTGTAACTATTAGGAACATCATTTAAAAAATTACAAGCATTAAACGCCATATATAGTTCATAGTCATTATATTTATTTGGTAATTTTGTCTTTCGTTTACTTGATTCACTATTTATATTATCAATTTCGTTCACAGGTGAATTACCATCTTTATCGTCCAATTTAAATTCCCCAGGTTCATTTGAATTTTCTACCTCAATTTCATTTTTGTAAAGTTCTTTATCCTCATCAATTTCGATCAATTTCTTTTTAAACAAAAAAGCATTTTCATTGAATTCTACGTCCCGAGCTATTTTTATCTTTTGTTTATTGATGTCCCACAATCTATAACCTGTTTCTGAATAACCTACCATTACACACTTTTCTACTTTTGAATCAAATTTTTCACGAAACCCATGTGGAACATGGCTGTATGCTGTACAACCAAATACCCTTAAATTTGCTACATTAGGTCTCTTACCATACCAAACTTCTGCGGGTGTAATATTTTTTAGGCTTGCTGATGTACCTCTATTCATAACATAGTTCACCGTTCTTATAGCCTCCCCCCAAAATTCTTTTGGCATTCCTGATTCGTCAATTATTGCCCTACTTCTTTCTACCAAACTTCTATTTTTTCTTTCGGCCTTCCCGTTTTGCTGTGGGCTATATGGGACCGTATAGTCCAATATAATTCCCTTTTCTCGACATAATAGTTTAAACTCTCTAGAAATATACTCTCCTCCATTATCACATCTAAGTTTTGATATTTTCTGACTAAATTTTGCCTCAACCATATACAAATATTCCTGAAATTTACTATACACCTCTCCTTTTTCTTTTATTAAAAACACTACACAGAAATTTGAAAAATCATCAATAAACGAGACGAAATATTTGTACCCGTCATATGTTATGGGAGTAATAGGGCCACATACATCAGTATGGACGATTTCAAGAATTCGTTTACTTCTAGTTCTAACCCCGAAAGGGAATCTACTCATCTTTCCACTAATACATGACTCGCAAAAATCAACCTCTTGTACTTTAACATTTTTCCCTATACCATCAACCATTTCTTTGTTTATAATTTCCTTCAACCCTGATAAACCTACATGACTAAACCTTTTGTGCCATTTCAAAAAATCTTGTCTTTCGACATTTAAACATTCTATTTTAGGCAATTCAAATGATATTTCATACAGATTAGATCTTTTCCCTAATCCTAACAATTTGTCATCTCTATCAATTAATTTCACACAAGAATTCTCAAAAATGACCTTAATATTTGACATTTCTAATTTTTTAACACTTAACAAATTTTTCCTTAATTGTGGTACAAAAAGAACATTTTTCATTGTACATTTAATACGATTTTTACCAACAATACTTATTGCCTCAATGTTTCCAACACCCATGGCTACTAGAAACTTCTCATTTTTAGCAATTGCGATCTTTAAAGGTTCCTTTAGCATAACTATATTTGAAAAATAAGATTTTTGATTAACCATGTGATCAGTACAACCAGAATCAATAAAAAAATTGATATCATTACACATTCTATCTACCTCTTTGACATTTTGTACCTCACCAATAAAACATACGCTTTTCTCTTCTTCTTCCTGTTCTTTATCTGATTTCTCTTCACGATTCTCACTGTAGTTACTTCTGGGATAATTGTTATAGTTGTTTGGAACTCCCCGACCTCTCTGACTACCTCGTTGTGTCCACGGACGTCGATATCCTCCTCGGTTCGCATTTGCTCTTGAATATTCCCCACGAGATGTCCCTTGACTTGTTTCTCGATTCCGATCTGCTGTCGAACCTCCAGTAAAATGGCTACCTCCACTCCAGCCCATTTTGCAGTCTCTAATAAAATGTCCAACTTCCCCACAACCGTAACATGTAACATATGACTTTTTATTTTGAGTATTAAAGGCACATGCATTATGTGAATTGTCACTGACCTTGTTATTTAGTTTTCTTTTTTCATATTCACCAACAAGTTTATTCTTTACTTCATCAAATTTCAGGTTCGGTGTATTTTCCAGTACGGTAACGATTGTCTCATATGATGGCGGCAAACTCATTAAAAGGTTACATACTAAGTCGTCTTCTTTCATGTCGGCGCCCGCTGTTTTCAACTGTCTTACCACTTCCTCGAAATCGGCTACAAATGTATGGAATGATTGTTTTTCTTGCCACTTCATTGCCAACAGTTTTTTCTTTAAATATAACTGTCCGGGCAAACCCTTCTTCTCGAATTTTTCTTTTAATGTTTCCCACATCTTCTTTGCTGTTTCTTTCTCCCTTAAATGCTCTAACTGGTTATCGTGCACACACTGGACTATTAACGATTTGGCTTTTGCTTCCCGTTTACAATGCTCTTCCTTCTGCTTTTCATTAAAATTTGTAATATCAATATTCTGTTCTACATAATTCTTGACCCCATGTTCTTCCAAGATAGTTTCCATGCGAAATTTCCACGTGTTGTAATTATTTCCATTCAAGGGTTCAATCGCATAATATTGCGTAATCCTGCTTTGACTTGCCATTTTTCCGATTATTATTTATCTATATCTCTCGATTCGTCTGGGCCCATAACCTGAAGTTTTTAAACACAAAGTACGCACTAAATCATATAAAACTACTTTTATTTCCATACAAAAACAACATTACAATTTTTAGTTCAGCCATCTTCACTTCTTCCTTTATATTACAGTCGCCCAACTCAAACTCCTACAATCGGCCAGCTAAACTATGGATTTTAGTGCGATTTACAACAAGGAATTCAGATAATACTAACCGATTGTGAGTAAAAACTTTTTCATTGAGCGATTTTGGATAAAATCTTGTATTTAACTCGTGCGTCATAGATTCTTTACCCACTTGAGAAATTATTTTGCACGTGAATAAAGAACCTTATGACGCACTTGATCAATAAATATCTATAATAATAAACGTATGTTTGATTAAAGCTTTAATTGTGCATTTTCAGTTAGATTTGTGGTAATTGCTCACTTTAAATGAATTCCAACATTCAGTTCAGATCTTTCCATTCCGAAAGTCGTCAAATTAATATAAAGGTTAATCGTTTTTCATCTCCGAAGAGAATAACTTATACTGTTTCGTGCTTTCAGATCTGCTTTCGCGATAATGAAACTACTGAGACTAATAGGGCGCAGACTTATTCGAGCGCGAGTTAGTTATTTGGGGTTAAATTATTATTAGTAAAACACATTTGGAACTGAAACCGAAGTGTTGTCACAATAGTGGTACATGTTACACCACAGAATGCAAATGAGAGTATATTTACAACAGTGGTTACACGTTACACGTTCTTCGACAAGACACCTCCTACAGTGTACATATTGACGACGGTAGTCAATCAACATTTCCCTCATGTACACGCGAAGTCAAAAATTCCGTGACGAAGTTTTGTTAGTTAAAGTGCCACATCTTCTATACTTCTCAATGTAATGAACTGCACAAACCAACGGGATAGAATAAATTGGTTTATCTGATTGATCCCGATAGATAAAGAGCTAAAGGACATTGAATAGTGAAACTTGAGATTTGCGATGCTAATTAAACGTCATTGTTACGTGATTTGCTTCCGTAATGCTTGCGTCTCTTGGCATCCAGCCATGCGTCTTCCTTTAACCTTAATAGTTGCAAATTGTTTTATTATGTTCTGTGTTATTTCGAAAGTACCTTAAAATAGCTGTCAAGTTCGTATTTCAAAAGGGAAACTTTCAGATGCGAAACGGAAAATAAAGCACACTTAATTTCCGAAAAGTTGTATAGCGGCGTTCGAACCCTCCTCTGTAAAGACCCGCCTAATTATTTCATTCTCGAAAATTTCTTAGGCATATAAGAGTAAAATCTGTAAGTGACACACAAAACTCTCACGAATAGTTTACTATAGGTTACAGGGTGGGTAATAAATATGGCACGTGCAGGCCATTACCTCGGCGGCAGCGTCATAAATTAAGAATTTGCCAATTTGAATTTTATTACCATGGGTTCCTCAGATTCGTTTTTCAATTGATTCAAACGATAAATTATCTGAGTTAATGCGGCCCATTTTGTTACAGCTTCTTGTAAAATATTACAACTACCTACGTAGGAAAATAGACAGTGACTCCACTCCGAACTCTGATAGTATCTTTTACTTTAATCAACATTACATAAATCTCGTTGGCTACAGGTCTCAGAAAGTAGAGCTCAGCAAATTATAGGCTAATAAAGATGGCGCTATCTATTTGTGAGAACTGATAAATAAACCGACAAACTTTGTAACAACTCGAAAGCAATTGCCCCTACTAGCGGTTTGCTACAAAAGAATTCAAAGTAAATGAATAAAGTTCGTATTTACTATCCTATCGCGTCAGATTAGATCGATATATATCTTACCTTAAATGTAGTACCGGCGCCAACATCAGGCGCGCCATTTTGAACGTGGGCGAAGTAATGCAAACAGTTGTGGCAAAAGTGGTCGCAATATATAAGGGATGAGTGTCAATTTTCATTTGTGCCCTCATTTAATAAAACTGTTCAAAAACAACAATATTGGCGGATTCTCAATTTAGTTGGAATATTACTATGATTCTGGAATGGTAAAGATCCTGGCACGGGTAATTACAAAAGGGCTCTACAACTTTCCTTACATAATATATAATTTTATTAAGAAGATTTATACATGTTGTTGAGGTGTCATCTTGTAGCAAAATACATCATGTATTGTTGTAGTACTCAATTAGGTACGCCACTGGGTGTGACAGTAACAACCAAAACTAAAATGGCAGATTTCACAGGGCCTGAACATGGTCGGTATTTTGGATGAAATCGGATTATTGCCGCAGCTGCAGAAGTGGCGGCAAATATGCTTAATAAACTGTGGCAAGACATGGATTTCCGATAGGACGTTACCTGTATGACCGCTAGTAGTCAAATCCAACCACAGTAAAAGTTACAATTGATGTATGGAATTAAACTCGCGTTTTGTAAAATTGGGAAAAGTGGGGATTAATCCTAGAGAGGCATTCGGGACTCGAACGCGAAGGCGTTAAGTGTGCGATCCGCGAAAAATTTACGCAGTAAGCCCAGTTAGTACTGGCGTTAAGCAGTAAAAGAAAGTTGTGCGGCTGTGTATATAAGTTGAAAAAAGTTAACCATAAAATATATGTGTTATTGCTATGTTTTATTAGCTACTCTTTCAGGTAGGTGTAAAATTACGGGTAAAACAACTACAACGCCATCACAAGTAATACTTATTGTTAAATTTACTTTGTAATGTCAACATAAATTATATAGGTAGGTTTACCAGAGAAGTGGCATCATATACCAAATTGGTACAGATTTTATTGGCTTTGTATGCCATATTTCCCGATAAGTGTGAAGTTCGACGTGGTGAGGTACAGCCACTTCTTTCTCGTTGGCTGAGCGCTTAATTTTCGGTCTACATGAACGCACGGATAAATGGCAGTACTCAGGACCGATTCGCTACGGAAACGCGAACTGGTATTAAGAGTAATAAGCGGCCTCACTGAAAGCTGCAGTAAACTTTTATAACTACCCGAAGCTAGCACATATTTATCGGGAATACTCCAATTTACGTTCGTCAAATAATAAAATTAAAATATAAAGTAAAATACAAAAGATGCTAGGAAAAGGAAATGAGTATCATTTCAGATAAATTTAATATAATGTACGTTAGCTGCTCGCATAGTTGGGCAAACTTAATACCAATTGGGTTCAAATAATTGACGTTAGACGGACGCATAATTCCGCGAAGGATAAATATTAATTAATAATAACAAAGCGCAAGGCGTAATTAAGTTGTCTCTGAATTACGCTCCTAGTGGCTGTAATATGAACTTATTTTGTGGCAATTAGACCACACGGAAGTTCCGTGTATTATAAAATCTACATGCGGATCATTATCTATTCAATTGAATTAATCTACAGCAAATGAAAAGATGTTACATACCTTGCAGCACTGTGTATAACAGGTGCTTGCTTTAGGCTTAAAAAAATTTGGTTTCGAATTTACAAATTTGCCCGTATAGGAAATTTTATAGTGTACCGCTTCATAGTAAAAATGTACGGAAGTAAAATACAATACAAAGAAACGCTTTTAGATAAGAAGCGAGTGTGCAACGGATAAGACCAACATTCTTTGCGATTTTAAAGATCGTTCTTACGAAGCATGTGGGACAAATTTTCTGCCATCACCTTACATGTATAAAAAAATGTAACCGCAACTTAGTTTGCGTCAGGTCCATTTCGATTTTCGGTATTGACGACTATATTAGGAAAAATTGGGTGGGGAAGAGAGATTCTTCGCCGAACTTTCAAGGCGAACCTATGTAAGCCGTGTGTTGTATTTTAGATCGCGCAAAATGAAATCCCTCTCTGAACCTTCAAGGAGAACCGGAAAGTTACAAGATGAATTCGTATAATCAAGGTATATGGAAGATTTAAACAGTGCTTGACATTTTTATTGCGAAAGTTGAAATTATTTACTGCATTACAAAAGAAAACTTTACCGCCAATTTGACGAAATTGTTGTCGTGTGTGCTTTCAAATTGTTTGCGAGTTGCCATTACGAGTAAACCTAATATAAAGTAACTCATTTATTCAAAAGGGGAACTTCCAACAATTTCATTTTGGTCATTTACTTAGTGTGATTTTGAGAAAATACATTTTCCACGAAAGCATTGTGGTCACAAGTACAGAACGTTCATTGCGTTTATACCTGGAACGGTTAGTTACGAGAAATAAACAAGTTTATTAGCCAAATGTATGCACCGCTCTTTAAACGGCATTAACGGCATTAAACGGCAACCGTTAAGAGTTTACTGTAAAAACCCTATGTATACAAGGGGAAAATTGACATGTAAATACTGCAGTATATTGGTAAATGTGTTAATGCTTGAACATATTGTATGTTTAAGAAAAGGAACAAATCTTTATACAGCAGGCAGTGTTATAAACGGCAATGTATAGTTCGAAAAAGGTAGATTATGATACATGCAAAATATTGACGTCTGACCAAAGTCAAACCACGTTCCAATAATAGAAATGTATTCATAAAAAAATTACTATTCCGTGGTTTATCTGATGGTAAACATTATACATTGGAGACAGTTTATGTCTCAATGCCAAAATGTTTAGAAAGAAGTGGCATTGCATGATGTCACAATCAAAATTAAGGTTGTGTAAACTACGTCAGTTGGATGTTTTATTTGGCCTGGATGTGTAATTTCATAAAGTTAAAGTTAGTCAAAAATTGGGATTGAGCGTAATTTCTATCATGTTATTTGATTTCAAAGTCGACCTTGTTTTGTATCAGAATTTTGTTTGAATAATTGCCTTGTTTATTTAATTTTGAATCTAAAGTACGTGCAAACGTTCTGGAAATTATTTGCGTAGTATTTGTAAAAGTTTATCTCATGTCCTAGATAAGAAATGTCCTTATCGCTGCGTATGCTAATTAAATTTCAAGATGAGGACGTCTTATCGTCGTTTAGAAAACACAGATGCAGCTTGATTTTTCGAAGAGGCGCATTAATTTTGTAGGGAAGGAAAAACGGAAGTGAGGAAAGGGAAAAGGTTTTATAAGTGAATCGGACCTTCTTTATTAGTTAAGCGTTTGTTTAGTGATAGATGTTCCCGGTGGAAGATGTAAATCGAGTTTTCTTTGACGCTTGTATTTGAGCGTATTTGTTGCAAAACAATTAGTTTTGCTGTTATCGAAGAAGTCGTCGTGTGAAAAATGAAGATAAGCCGGTTTAAGTGATAGGAGCGTATTTTCCCATTTATAAAAAAGTCTAATCGAAGTGCTGTGGTTATCGAGCGTGTGTTGCTTAAGTAAAGGTCTTCAAGTACCCATTAATGGGAGTTTGTCTTCCATCAAATGGCCAACACTATAATTGTAATTACAACAAAGTCGGTGTCGTTTAAAATAATAGAGATCTGAGAGCAATCGAAAAAGTGAAGTCCGAAGAATCATCATTTTGTATCTGTTTGTGGGTCTGTTTGTTTGAAAATCGCAGTTTCGACCGGAGATTTTAGATTATTGACACGTTAAGGTAATTAAGAAGCGCGTTAATTAATTCTCTATCGATCGCTTGTTTACGCGGTGTTCTATTCTGACCCTGAGTGACTGTTTTACTTACAGCCTGATTGCGGTATGTCAATGATCTGTAAATGATTGGTTTTGAGACCAAATTACGACCTAAATAAGAGTGTTGATTTTCTATACCCAGAAGGTGAATTTTTCAAATTAATAACACGTCAATATCGAGGTCTTTATTGTGGCGCAGGCTAGACGTGCCCTAGAAAAATGGTAATTACTTCTTTTAAAGGTTCTGTCAGTACCTGAGTTTAATTGAACTATTTGGGCAGGTGTTTTGTGGAAGGTTTAGTCATCGTTTGCCATTGCACATGGCATTTTTTATTTGGCGCCCAACGTGGGGCACATAGTAATCTAAGTTGTTTGTTGTGTCATTTGTATCTTGTATGTGTATGTCTTCAAAAGTGAATATGGAATTATTTCTGTTGTTTTCAAAACTTTAATATATAAACAAAAAAATGAACGAATATGTTTATATTGTTCCAACACTTGTATTAGATGACAACTTAGCAGCGCAGAATGGACAAATCGAGTGCAATGATGAGTGTTGCTGCAACGTCGTCTTTGACGATGATTTTGGGTATCTCCAGAGCTAACTATTCTTTACAACATGTCTTATTACTCTTGTAAAGAAAAATAGTGCTCATCCACAAGGAAAATTGGTTTCACAATTATTTAACTCTAAATGCTCCAAAATCATGTATTACGTTAAGTATGAGAGAAGACGAGTCGTTTCACGATACAAAGGTACTGTAAAGATGTCATTTTAATATCTCGCAAGGCTCCACTTGCGGTTCAGCTTTACACGCCAGCGGTTTCGTATCAAAATCGAGCAGTTTAACTCTCGAAATTGAAGCACTTCAGCTACGATGTAAAACCGTTGTAAGCCATTTTTGCCATTGGAAATGTTCGACAGATTGTTCGAAATATGAAATACGCAATGAATGTTGTACGTATATCGATCGTTATTAATAAAAGGGAATGTTCCTTCGAAAAGCCGTTAATGAAAATGCGCGGAAATAATTTATGGCATTTACACATAAAAATAAACGGTTAAATAAGTTTACCTTTATGTAAAAGAAATTCCGAAACAGGGAGTAAACGACTTATGCTCATCAAAATCAATACTGTGCAACCTAAATAAAAATGGCAATAAATGGCAGAAATAAAGATTTTGCGTTTTATGTTGTCCCAGCAGTGTGTCTGCCAACTTTTATTTATTGCAGTCGCATTCACACCTATAAGGCTCACGTCGACCATTTGAAGTAATGCACTTACGCTTTTACGCCAAAATTAATCCTAATCCTCTTCCAGCCTGAAGGTGATAAAACAAGCTACCCGACATGAGTTTCTGGCAGATGTAATGTAAATCCTCCTCTCAAAAGGAGTGCTTTAGTAATAAGGGACTATCTATTGAATGATAACATAATTGCTCTACATCAAAGAGATTTGGTTTTTTGTAGCGAAGCAATTGTGTCGTTATTTACAGATACCTTTGAGAGCATTGTAAATGATGCAATTCCGTCCTTATTTCAGAATTATATCGTGCTTTACTACGTAACTATAACGACTCGCTGAACACGTACATCGAAAATGCAAAAGGTTTCCGTTCTTTAGGCACTATCGGGATCGGTACTGATGGAAAAAGTAACAGAAGCTGAAAGGGGAAATGGATTCATGCGGATGACAGTTGACTTTAGGAGCGTTGTTATCGACGCGGACTTTAATATACAGAATGTTCTGAAAGGCATAACTCGGTAAATGTTGATTTTACCGGACAGTGATTTAAATAAAAGCTGTTCAGAATGTTTGTGGAGATATTGTCTTCGGTTGCGAGGGCAATGATTCTCTCACACACTACGGTTATACATACGGCTTTCGGTTCGAACTTTTAATCAATAATGAAGATCTATAATTTTGTCGCGAAAAAAGTAGCGCATTTCAGTAACAATGCCGCTCTCCCACCAGATTTTTACTTAAATATCTTTCAGAATCAAAATACGAAACGACCCCCTTTTTCCTGAGCGCAACTCTGCGCATGCCCTCTTAACTGCTGCTAACGGTTCCGTGGTTTCTGGCACGCCTGCCAATGGGTGCTTGTTCTTAGATGCGTCCCGTTTGGAGGAGTTGCACCAGGGGGTTGTGGTTGTGGTGGCTGGTCGTGGTTTCTCCGGGTGCCGGTTTCAGGTCGTGTAACTAGATCGTTTCCTCTTCTGACCCAGGAAGCGTTCGTGTCTATCACGGCTTCTATAGTGTATGGATTCGTGTATTTCAATTGAAAATTTCCGACGTGTTGGCCCCTGGATCTCTCTATTGCCATATTGACTTCCTTGATAGCGGTTGCGGTACCGAGCTTGATACTTGATGGATCTCGTGTTCGTGTTGCGGGAGATCTGTAATGACCAGTATCTGGCGGTAATCTGTGATTTGAATACTGTTGTTTTACGTTTGTCGACCAAGTAGGTTCTGTGATCCTCCCTGCCTTTCACGTATTTTGGCCTGGAATAACAGTTCTATTGTACGTGTCCGAATAATTGGCATTTGTGACATTGAATTACGTCAGTTTTTGTCAGTCGGCAGCACGAGTCCCATTTTGTAAAATAGATTTGTAGTCCTTAGCGATCTCCACTAGGTCCAGTAGAGCCGAATAACCTTTTTTGTCCTTTATTATGGTTATCTTAGTTGGATAGTCCTCGTTTGAAGGTATTCCTCAATTTCCTGTTTTGTTAGTTCTGTCAAGACCCCGCTTAGGAAAACTGTTACCTTTTTGTCGCTCCCAACTTCCTTAAATCGTCGTCCGTGTTGTGATCCATTCTCTGTGCAACTAGTCTCGCCTTTCTGTTTTTTCACGGATTTTTATGCGGTGCAATTTTCTCCTTTTTTTGTTCACTTTTCGTTTGTCGTTGGTATTTTGGTCCTCGTCGTTTTCGTTTATTAATCGTCGAGTGACTTGTCTTCGTAGCTGTCGAGGTCGCTTCATTTTTCGTATCTGTTCTTCGTTCACCGTTTTTTGTTCCTGTTGATACCGCTGGTGAATGCCATCGCTGTTTAGTCGGCCTTTTTAATCGCCCCTGATAAAATTCTTCCAGAAACGCACGAACGTTGTGTTCGTTCTCTGCAAGTACACTAACTAACTCCTTAATTTGCTCACTATACTCCCTCGCCTCTGTTAAAATCTCCACACTCGTTACACTTTAAAAACTAACACTTCGATCGCACCGTAAACACGTCCGTCGGAGAGAGAGTCAGGCTCTCGACTTCTGACGTCTATTGCTTGTTGGAGGATCGGTATTTAACCCCTTCGAGAGGGAATTCCAGCATAACCTCAGTTGGTCGATGGCTGCGTTATTGGTCGGACGGCTCTCACGTCGTGTGAATTCTGTAAGCGGTCCGTGCGCTTCGACGTCGTACTGAGATACGGACCAGACTGTTCACGCAACGTTGTAGACGAATTTAAAGAATTTTCCCTATATTTTTAAAAATATAACGAAAGCAGCGTGACAAGTGCGAGAGAAAACACTAAAAAACCGAACAGCGGGGTTATTGATTTGTAACTATCCGGACTCATCATTTAAGATCGTTAATTATTGCGTTTTTTAGATCATCGGACGTCGCAAACGTGTGATTACCTTTTTATTTATTTGGCACCACATTTTACTTGAAAATGGCGGAACACAATTGCGCTACTGTCTTTGGTCTAGAAACCGTCCCTATATTGATAATGCAACGCAATTAAATAGTCTTCATCTTGGGTGAAAAAATAGGAGGAATTAAAAATTAAAATCAAGTAGCTGAGTAGGAAAAATTGGTGTCCAAACAAGTGTATTACCGTTAAATGATTCTACTATCTTAAACACAATTTCATGAGGGACCGATCCTAAATTCTCATTTCTGTCTAACGCTATTGCGCTACGCAATGATTCCCTTAAAATCATTCGCCAAATCACAATCTAAACCAAAGAACTAAATAAATAAATTAGCGATTCACACTTAGCTTCCAACTCACAGCTTTGATATCCGCTAAACTATTCGCAACGGATTTTCCAAAAGGAATCGCGTGATCCATCCATTCATATCCCATTCTATTAAGATATCAGCCGTCGTCGTCGTTCATCCTAATTGTTGTAGCTCCCACGCGGGCGGCCCGGGTTCGATTCCCGGTCGGTCCAATTTTTTTTTAATTTTATATACTACAGACTAATGCTGAACGTTGACGCAGGATGTTACACAGGCCAGTAAGGGGCTCATGTTTCTAGTCTATTAAGATGCTAGTCGTCGTCGTCGTCGTCCGTATCGTTGTATGTGCAAAATATAACAAGGCTCAACAGTCTTAGAGCAAATCTATCGACTTACTGGTTAACCGACTAGCAATATAGCATTGTTCGACGTGACTTTGTAATTGGAAAAGCTTGTCAAAATACACGTTAGTTGTAGTTCATTAATCTAAAAAAGGGTAAGCTAATGATGTTAAATGAACTGGCTGAATAAAGAAAGAAAAAAGTTGTAAATTAAATCATAAATTTACTTTAAATTTATGAGGAAGTGTCATTGCTGAGAAACACGAGGAGGGAACAAATCCTTGATTTAGAAAAATTCTATACATTTTTGGAGACGACTCCACCTGGACAAGTGGAACAATTCAATTCAAGTTGATAGAAATTGACACCGAAAAGTATCTGGAAGTCTTCAATTGCGTTACTTGGCAGGATCAAATACACATCATGGGAATTACTTTTAAAAAGCAATATCTGGCAATTATATCCCATGTATCTTTGGGAGAAGTTTACTGGAAGAACTTTCTGTCTTTAAATGTCACTTTTGTAACTTGATTTCAACAGCTATCCGAATTGTAGCACAACTAGTTTAGTTTACACTTTCTTATTCGAATGCAATAGTATATGCTTCTAAGCTTATTCAATCCCGTGTGTGAAAGCGGAACTTCGTTGACAAATTTAATATCGTAGAATTTCCTTGGCTCGTGTTCCGATTCCCATTTCGAGAGAATAGAACGATTAGAATTATCCTCTTCCCTCGCCCCTATCTTGCAAGCAAAACTGAAAGCAGAGATTTACTTTGTACGCGACGACGTTAAGAAAACTGACATATAATGGAAAATAGATAAAACTAAGTGAGTGTGCCAAATAACCTCTATCGCTTTTGACGTCGATGGCCAATCTTGCCTTCTCCAAACAGTTTATCAGCAAATTGTATAAAAATGGCTATATAAAGTAGAAAAAAATCTGTATATTGCGGATTACGATTGGCTCACATCAATAAAGTCGAAAGCAATTTATGTAAGAAACCTCCAAGCGGCGGCGTCTTTTCGAAATGTAGAAATTTATGTCTACTTATGTTGTTAACGAGTCTTTAATACTTGAAGTTTTTTTTGAATATCCGGGACGTTACCGTTGAGAATTAGGGAAGAAATTTGTTAAGCTTACGTGGTACGAGTTAATTTAGTGCAGCAAAGTGAGATTTTTTTTACCTAAAAATTGCCATCTTTCACGAACCACGATGAAATTGTACTTTTAAAATCTCAGTCAAGATTATGATTATGTCGGTAGACAATTAACGGTTTCCCTTTTACCGAACGACGGTTTTCCAATGACTGTATAACACGCGAGTGCCTCACGTATATCATACACTTACGTATATAATTATTATGTAACGGAAACTGTTAAAGGGAACGGATTCCCAAAAACATCCTCCATAAATTAATTGTATCGACGACTTTTACAGGAATAAACGTGAAATCACGTTTCTTTCAGTGGAAAAGAAGAGAACATGATGATCATGTTCATATAATATACCAACCCAACAGGTTTGTTTTCATTGAAGCAAAAACACTTTTTTGTGTGTACCTACTGATAAATTGTCAAGCACAAACATTATACATTTCAAAATAACTACTTACGTTGTGTGTTTCCACGGATTTTAAGGATTAAATTGCGTTTGCGGAATTGGCAACGCTTTTTGTTGCTTAAATTTTGAGGGAAGTATGAATATGCCTGAAGTTTAAACGAAACCGAATCCAACCGCGCTTCATATTCTATATTTGCTAAAACTATATAAACACTCGCCGAGTCGCCGTATAGCATTAAAAAATGAAAAAAAATGTTTTCACTAGGGAATGCAATACCGGGATCGCGGGATCCCGAAATACCGGGATCCCGCAGCATTTTTGCTGGATTAATCCCGCACATAAATGGAGCGGGACTGAGGGGACGACTCTGTTTACTTTGTTAATGAAACGCATAACCATTGAATAATTATTATTCAATGGCATAACGGAGAAGTTATTTTTTAAATAATTTTTAAACTTTTTTCGTTAAAAATGTACTATGATTTTTGAGGCACTTTAGAAGTTCACCTTTTTGTTCTTTACAGGTGAGGTTTTTTTGAGTTATAAGTTAGGCCTCGAGTTAGAATGAAGATACTTTTTTGTTAAATATTGTGATAATTAGCGATTTATTTTAATACAGAAGTTAATCGCACAGAATTGCTTATTTGCCAATTTATTTAAAGTTTTGCGGAATCCTGCAAATACCGGGATCCCGCGGGATTAACATCTAACAATCCCGCAAATACCGGGATTGAGATTTTG
>NW_022170819.1:10426467-10435072 GCF_008802855.1 Photinus pyralis
TTATGTATAGTGAGAATCAGCCTTAATACGTACCAACAAAAGAACACAGTAGGTATTGAAATCTTCAGTTCAAACGCAATTCGTAGCATAATATTCGCTATAAAACCGATTATATTATTATAAAAGTGGGAGAGGTACACCTTGCCTCTCTGCCGATTGTCACAGAACCACAAGTTCCCATTTAGTTAGATTTCTTCCTAATTTTATATTCAAAGATACGCTATAGCAGCGCGGCGTAATAAAACACGTTTTGCAATATATCAATTTACACTGAGCTTCGTTTATTATTTGGTTATCTGCAAATCTCGAATTTTTTGTTCAAAAAGTTTAATCTACTAATCTTATCGACATATCCTTAGATGAAGATCGGGCCATTTTGATATAAAAGTGTTGGTTTCATAACAATACTTCAAATTCTATCCGTAACGTACTAAAAACATGAAGCAACCATCTCGTATCACAATTCTTAATCTTACTGTAAGTATTGAACAATTGCTATATTTCGCATTTCAAAGGGGACATTCTTGATTGTGCCACACGAAAAATAAGGCAAGCGTATATCACATGATCCAAATGAAATGCGTTTTTCACTCAGGTACCTAATTACTTCAATTTCTTAGGTACTTCACTGTATTATCACAGTCAACGTTGTCAATTCTCATGCTATTTACCGTGAAGCACCACAGACAGATGCTAATGAGGTTTGCAAATTCGCCATCCCTCCACTTGGATTGGCCTGCAAATCCTGCTCAGAGGTAGTCAGATGCGGCTGTGAGAGCCCTGGTATTAACTGCAGAATACATTTGGTAGGAACGTGCTCGGCTGGAACAGTTTGCGAAAAGGGAAGATGCGTGATGGGTAGCACGCCTATCCCCACCGAAGTACCGGCGTTTGAATGTTCCTCCAGTGGAATTTTTCCCGATCCTTACGACTGCGAATCGTATCACTTCTGCTTACCGCCAAAGGTTGTGGGAGAACCATTGGAACATAGGGCTGCTAAATGCACTGCGGATGGATCGCAGCATTATGGTTATAATCCGATTACAACGTTCTGTAGTACCAAATTGGTCAATAACAAGTGCACAGCCAATCCGATTCCATTTTGTAAAAAACCGTTAGACATAGGAATGGTTGGAAAAAACCCGAGATTGTATTATATGTGCGTAAACGCAACGATAGAGGGTAAAATAACAAAAATCTTGTATCCTTACCAATTTGCTTGCGAATTTGGGACAAAGTTCAATGTTGCAGTAGGAGAATGTAAATAAGTGCCCAGATTTAACTTAAAGTAAGTGCGTATGATGTGCAAAACCATTTCCTAGAATTAAGAATTATGTATAGGTACCTACATGTAACTGAAATTAATAAACATTTTGAGTTTTGAGTTCTTTTTTCATTCTGAGCTAAAGAATGTTCCGGTGTATCGACTGATCTTTGGTTTCGGGGTGTAACGGGTGTTCAGAATATTTAATTTGGAAATAGCTATTCATATTTAATTGTGTCAGCCGGGTACTCGAATACTTGTTCGTAAAAAATGCAAAAATTACTTGTAGGCAACTAACATTACACTGGCACGCAAATTCGCATAAGATGTTCGCTCTCTACGTTATATAATCTTCTTAAACACTTAATAAGAACCAATAAGTCAATTTACGTTAACCAAACAGAAGCAAAATGCTATTTCAAAAACGATCTGTGATTTACAAACGGGCAATGACAAAATAATCGTAACTTTAAACAACTCAAAAGTATGATAAAAATATGGCGCGTTACAAGTACCACGATCCAATTTGTGCTACAGTTATAGGAAATGCGCACATACAAAATGGTGGAAATCAATACAGGGAAAATACAGAAAAGTGCATTCGGATGACCTCTTATTTAGCGACATAAGAATTAAGTAAGGTAAATGAAAATCCATAACATGGATTGATCTTACACCAACTTACAAAGAAAATACACAGATAATTAATAAATTAATAAATTAATTAATAAATGTATTGAAATAAAAGTAAAAGTGAAAAAGAATGTTGAGTTGAATTTAAGGTGTAGCAAAAAGAACGTTAAATAAATTTAAAATATTCAGGCAGAAAAACAGGTTACAAACTCTCCCCTAGCAAAATTTATATTTCGAAACTAAATAATCTGACAATTGAAAGAGAACTATGTTACGTTCACTTTGGGGAAATGTAGCAAAATTACCTTGAGATAAGCACACGGTAAGCTCAGGAAATGTAGAGGTGGGCCAGGGTGAATATCACCAGCAAAAATATGCAATACACAACAAACAAATTAAAAGTATTGTGAATCGCGCTGCACATTAAATATTGCGAAATAGCAATGCTAACGTCTGGCACGAAGACAAACGGATATTAATTAAAACTGTAATTAATACTCAATGCGATTAAATAATTCGAATGACTTTACACTAGTAAAAGCAACATTTTGATCAACCACGAGTTATCCTTACAATCGTCGGGGTATAAAGAATAGACGTTAAATGCCCAAAAATACGATGCACAGATAATTAAATTTCTATTGATCTAATCAATTCAAAACATAAACAAAATAATTCAGTTCAGGAACGGTCAAGAATCTTCGTGTGTCACAAGTAATAGTTGGTGCAATTGAAGTAGACTTTTTCCAGCCGATAATGCAGAAACTCATCCATCGATTGACGCGCTAAAACCAACCCTTAATAAGATGACTGGTCTAAAAGAAAATGCTGTATCATCAACATACTGAGTAAGTAATACGTAATATCCAGGTAGATCAACGTAAAATTTATCATAAAAAAAACTGAAGAGAAACTATAAACAAAGTTTGAGGAAAGCTAAAGTAAACGACGAGGAAAGTTAAAGCCGTACAAAAAAAAACATACGTATTAAGACAAAAATGCTGCAGCATAATGTAACATACCTCGTATTGTTTATATGGAAAAATAGATTCGCAAAAACGCTTCAATAGAGCCACCACAGACATCAAGAGAAAGATAATTATGGTAAAGCCAAAACAATAAATCCCTTACGGTAGGCACCAAGTCAGAAAAGTAATGGCGTGCCAAAAGAAACATTCGCATGTAATCAGTGTGAAAGCAGAAGAAGTAAAATAAAATGTAAGAAGGGAAGTGCAGAAAGGTACAAAGTGCGAACTCTAGCAACAAGACAAGGAATTAGGTAAAGGAAATCTCTAACACTAGAAGGGCATCTAACGGCAAGACAAAGAACTAAGATAATAAGGAATGCATACTAAGATAATACCAAATTTACTACAGGAATTAACTACATCAAAAACTGGTGGATCCCAAACGAAATACCTAGATGGCGTAAGAATATCAAATAAAACGTCGAATTTAAAGATAAACAAGAGTATAAGAATACTAAATTTGAATTACCAGCGAAAAAAACTACACTCATGACTGGCAATAATCATTAACTAACTTCACGGAAAAGAAGAAGGAAAATGCTTGATGGAAGAGTAGAAAGACCAGTTAAACTTCTACAAAGGAAATGATATATTCCAGTAGCATATATCATCATCCAGCAATAACACTTCTGGAGCCGAATTGAATTGGCAGCAACCAAATCGACCATTATGATCCTGTGAAGCAGCAAAGTGATTAGGAACCAAATCCGCAATGCAAACCAGACGGTCAAACCCAAAATCTTAAAAATACAAAACCAAATGAGCCGAAGTCTACAATCTCTACACATCATCACGTCTTTACTACACACCTCAAGAACAAAATAAAAGAAACCACCGCACTATGCAGATTGACTCCGTTCGAACGGTTCCAAAACCTACTCGAACCTACACGTGCAAATAACAAAGTCAATAAGCCAAATCCAGTAGTCAAAATGTAAAAAGTCAATTTAGTCTAGGTTCAGTACTAGTAGGGTCAGGTTTTAGGTCCTTTACATGGAAAGTACCTAAAGATTTTCCGTCTTTATCTTTTAATTCGTAAGTCCATCTAGAAATAACGGTCTGATAAATTTGGGAGCAAGTTTGGCGTTGAAGTTCTCGCTTCTTAGTAACGTCAGAAAGTACAAAATTTCATTTCCATACGTAATCGTCTTTCTTGTATGTTATTTATTAATGTCGAAGGTTACAGCGGGACTGAATGCGTTCATGCATTCTCGCTATTATGTCTTTTTAGATGTTTTCGGAAAGGTCTATTTTCCAACTACTATCATCGAGGTAAGCGAAATAAAGGGGTTCTAAATCAGCACCAAGAATACGATCAATTAATCTTTGGAAGGTTGCAGGAGAATTATGTGAACCGAAAGGCATACGAGTGAACTGAAACAAACCGCGTTCAGGTACAATGAAATCTGAAATAAGTTGAGAATCAAAGATAAGGGTACTTACCAGTAAGCGGAATGAATGTTGATACTGGAAAAAATGTGTCTTTTAAATGATCTAAGGTGGAGGAAAGATACGGTAAAGGATAAGCGTCTTTCTGAGTTATTGCATTTCCTTTCGATAGTCACAAAACCGATAAGAATTATCAAAAACTATAGGACTAGACCAAGGACTGGTGGAGGGTTCAATCATTTTTAGAGTTTTTTAAATTATAATTTAAGGGCTCCGTGTCCGCAGGGTGCTTCCGAAACCGTGGCGAACATTTGAATGATATTGTGTTCCATACCTAAGTGCCATCGTTCAAATAAACAAATAACACATTTTCAAATGGGACGGGAAGTCGACTTTTTATTAAAAATGTTCATGTACACACTCTTCTTTTTGACATTTTTTATATACAGGGCATTATTTCTGTATACCTGTTTACATGCATACTCATAGGAACCGATATAAACCGATCGGAAAAATTCTACCCAACGTGTCCTGGCTAACCACAGCTCTGATACCAGACGATTTAGTACTTTAGCTTCGCCGCGCTGGCGCCCACTTATTTACGGCGCAATACTTACGTCATGCACGTATTGGCTACTTATTGTCCCTCCACAAAGCAAAGCATATTTAGACTTTAGTTTTAAAGTGTACTCGAATTCTCAGATTACATCTCAGAAGCGCTTCTAAATTTAATGGTTTCAGTTCACACGTGACTTTCAAAAGTTGTATTAAAATTTTCGCCAGACCATGAGTGAGGAAGGTATCTGGATGGGACGCCACAATAAAACACGTTTTGCAATATGTCACTTATCATTAGGTCATCTGAGAATCTCAAATGCTTTGTTCTACTAATCTTATCGACACTACCTCAGATGACGTACCCAGTACCATTTTGATATAAAGAGTATTGGTTTCATAAAAATACTTCAATCTTTGTCCGTAACGTAGGTACTGAAAAAATGAAGCAACCATCTTTTATCACAGTTCTTAAGCTTACTGTAAGTACGGTACGCGGATATTGTTGATTGTGCCAAACGAAAAATAGGGCACGCCTATCAACCCATCCAAATGAAATGCGTTTTATGGTATGTAATTACTTTAATTTTTCAGGTACTTCACTGTATTATCACGGTCAACGTTGTCAATTCTTATGCTGATTATCGGCAAGCACCACAGAGAGATGATAATGAAATTTGCAAGTCGACTACTCTTCCACTTGGATTGACATGCAAATCCTGCTCGGAGATAGGCAGATGCGTCTGTGAGAGTCCTGGTACTAACTGCAAAATACATCCGATAGGAACGTGTTCGACTGGAACGTTCTGCGACAAGGGAAAATGTGTGACGGGTACCGTGTGTATTCCCACCGAAGTACCTCCGTTTGGTTGTTCTTCCACTGGAATCTTTCCCGATCCTTACGACTGCGAGTCGTATCACTTCTGCTTACCGCCAAAGACTGTGGGAGAACCATTGGAGCACAGAGCTGCTAAATGCAATAAGGATGGAGAACAGAGTTATGGTTATAATCCGATTACAACGTTCTGTAGTACCAAGTTGGTCAATAACAAGTGCAGCGCCATGCCGATTCCATTTTGTAAAAAAGAATTAGACAAAGGAATAGTTGGAAACAATCCGGGATTGCATTATATGTGCTTAAAGGCAGTGATAGACGGTAAATTAACAGAAACCTTGTATCCTTATCAATTTGCTTGCCAATTTGGAACAAAGTTCAATGTTGCAGCAGGAGAATGTAGATAAGTCCTCAAATTTAAGTTAAAATGAGTGCGATCGAATGATGTACACAAAACCATTACGTAGAACTACACATTCAAATGAAATTAATAAAAATTTGGAGTTCTTACCAATTTAAATAACAGAACTGACGCTACAGAACGGTTCCATTGTAAAAATTGTGGAACATGAAAGTTACCCCTTTCCTATCCCTAGACATCTTTGCTCGAGTTTTCCATTGTTGGTAGCGGTACTACAAGCCATTCTCTGCCCAGCTGTGGAGTAGCTCCGCCGATGTTTGTTTAACTGCCTCCAGAGTTTCAAATCATGGGCCCTTCGACGCTGATTGAATGTTTAGGTATGGTAGATGTCACGCGGGGCCAAATCGGGAGAGTACGGAAGATATTGCTTTACTGTATGACAAAGTGTATTGTCTTGATGGAGAAACCAACTTGGTGTCTTTTTCCGAACTTTCTTGCATGGAGTTTCTCTTCTTCTGACCCTCCGGAACCCAGTCACTCTGCATGACATCGTGAACATTCATCATCTCCTTGAACGTTGACTCAGATTTTTTCATCCTGAGCTAAGGAGTGTTCCGGTGTATCGACTGAGCCTTGGTTTCCTCGTGTAACTGGCGAATATTTAATTTGGTAATTAGATACCTATTATTATTCATATTTAATTATGTCCACCGTAACAGTAAAATTAAATGTTAAATTTAAAAAAGCAATTATCGGTACTCTTTAGTTAAGGGTACTTTTCCTTTTTTTAAAACTTGTACTGGTCCTAGCGGTTTACAGGCTACCCTTTACCTCTTCGTAACCAGCTAAGGACTTCGAAAACCTCTCTTCTGCACCACTTTCTGTTCGTGTATGTTGGGTTGCCTACGTTCAGGAACACAGGGAGCTGTTCTGGGTAGCTCTATATCGGAGATCCAGGTCACTACTTAATTAACTAAAGCTTGGTAGAATATAAGTAATATAATGATTAGAAATATATGTACACAAATTAACTAAATATTTACACTTATACAGAAACTAAATTGTATGTCTGAATGCGACCCAACTGGAAACGTTGACAGAACGGGTCTTTGATCTGCCTTGTAGTTTGATCTATCTCATGTCGATCTTTTTCTCTGTAACTTAACCTTGTTAGCATCCAGTATCAAAACCGGAACAGGACTGTGGTACTTAGAATCAGGGCAAAGATTCTAAGACCCCCTTTCTGCTTCGGTTCCTTTTTATATAGTGTTCGGAAGGAAGTGGGACTGAAATGGTGATGGTACTTGTACTGGTGGGAAATGTCAACAAACATGACGTCTCCGAAACTACCGCCCTCTCCTGATGAAATTTAGATTAATTCCAGATTCCTACAGGAGTCAAATTACAAATTAATCACATTAAATTTCACATCTTACAAACTAATTTACATCCCCTTCATTTTAATAATGAGAGTGATTATCATTTTCTTACAAAACCATCATAATTTAATCTAATCTAATTAATGAAATATACTTGCAAACGAAACTAAAACTTGCTTTGTCTAACTAGGTTGAAAAGCTCCACCTTGTATATACAACCTACGACGATGCAGACATTTTTGAGCGTTGGCAACCACGCAATTTCTAGGAGGAGAATGTTGAGATTATTAATTAAACCTCGCTGTTATGATACGTAGGTATACATTTATTATAATAAACCTTATTTGTAAAAGAAACAATGAAAGGAAATCTGACATAACCACACAAAACGCGCGAACGCGAACATGTTAAAACTGTTCTGTAAACCATAGAATAGAATGTTGAAGGTCAAACAAATACAAGGTGTTTGCAAAGTAACACACCAAATATTACATATTTCAACACTCCCACCTATTTGAGTGTTACTAACTGAAAACAAAAATCAAAAAGATTTCTACAAATACATATGCAGACATACTCTAATACAGAACAAAATATTTCAAAAATCAACTTAATCTAAAATATTCATATTTTTCAGGCAATGATCTAAAACATTCTTTGTAACAGGTTTAGTTAAAATGTCTGCTAACTGATCACTAGAATTTACATAACAAACACAAATGTTACCCTTTTCAATTTCATCGCGCACAAAATGAACTTTAATGTCTATATGTTTGGTTCGATTATGGAGCTGCTGCGCTTGCGACAGCTTGATAGTTGACTGATTATCAACTTTGATTGTAACCTGGGGATGGTTTATTCCTAACTCCTGCAAAAACGACTTTAACCATAGGGCTTCTCGAACACCTAACGCCAAAGCGATGTACTCCGCCTCGGTTGTAGATTGCGCAACGACTGTTTGTTTCTGGCATTTCCATGTTACAGGGGCATCTGCGAGCATGAAAATATAGCCACTCGTAGATTTTCTTGTGTCTATGCACCCAGCGTAGTCAGCGTCTGTGTATCCGAACAGGTTTACGTTGGAAGATTTTGCATAAACAATTTTGTAATGAGAAGTCTGTTTTAAATAACGAAAAATTCGTTTAACTGCTTGCCAATGTT
>NW_022170819.1:10435172-10499922 GCF_008802855.1 Photinus pyralis
CTGGTTATAAAGCCTACACCTTTAGCAACGGAGGAGGAGGATCAACCATATTCCAAATACCTAGTAAAATATTCATAGATATGATTACAGTTCCTGATTATCCCCAGGAGTTGTGAAAGTTTTTCGAATATGGCGTTGAATAACACATTTCTTAAAGTTGTAAAAGCCACTTTATTAATAGATAGTGTTTTAGATGAAATTTTCTGGGGCTAGCACAGATACCACCCGCACACCTCCGTATGCGCGTTATGCCCAAAAGCTTTTCAGTCCTTTCTTTCATCTTCATGTCTAAGAATATGTGTACAAAAATTGAGTTCAGCCGCTTAGTCAGAAATGGGAATACAGACGGAACCGACAGACAGACCGACATCATTGAGATTTTGTTTGATTCGGATTTCTGGTGTATTTCCGTCAAAAAAGTAGAGGTAGTTTTTTTTATCCCAATGCAATACGTCCCTCACTAACGTGCGGGTGGTAATAAACCTTCATAAGTATCGTACTTGTAGCCTGAGCGTACGCGCTTGCTTTGACATGAGCTAACCGATTTGTCTGTTTAATGTCGACAAACTGTAGCCCTTAGTTAACTGTTTCCGAAAACGGAATTCAAAAATTCGCCCATGTTTCCGAATTATGGCGCGGTAAAAAGGACGGACACAAACGATACGAAACCTACAGTATACACTGTGTCCAAGATAAAAATGTTTATCATGGGGATCTACGAAACTATAGAAGGTATGACGATTGTCAATTTGAGGAAAAGTTGCACAAACCAGGTATTTATCATGCTTTAAAGAAAACCAGAAAATTCCTATTACTTCCGGTTCCAAAGATATGCCGGACAAACCCAAATTTCCCGATTTCGTTTTCATTTTTTTCTGATGTTATTTGAGCAGATACAAACAAGTACCTATAAATTGTGCACAACTCTTGTGCAGATAAAGCGCATTTTTTTAAAACCGAAATAGTTTTTGTTAACACTGGCAATGACAAAGTGTTTGTTATTTTTTTGTATCTATTCAAATGCCATCAGAAAAAAATAAAAACGAAATCGGGAAATTTCTGTTTTTCTGACATCGGAATTTTTTGGTTTTCTTTAAAGTATGGTGGTTAATTGCACAACTTTTCCTTAATTAGACTATCTTCATACCTTCTATGGTTTGAATGGTTTCGGAAATCCCCATGATAGAGATAGACATCCTTATCATGGACACAGTGTAGTACATGCTCATCTCCGTTACGGATCAACTATCTTGCGTTACCCAATTCGAGATTATGGAATTCAGAACGTAAGGTATGAGTCTAGGTATGAGTTGTTCCGTATAGAGCATTACATTTTTTTAATAAGAAGGTTTATTATCTGACATTAAAACACAATAATGATTATAAAATGTTTGAGTTTTCGTACCCTTTTTGTATGAATAATATTTCAGCACAGTTTTGAAGCAAAATTTGGAATTCTGATTAGAGTTTCGGGTCGATATGCAGAAGTTTTGCTCTAAAATGTATATTTATTAAGTAAACCATAAATCATAATAAATATAGAAAGCCCGTATTTCAGATCATTTGGCGAAATTTTTTTTCATAGATTTGAATGGGAAATATTTTAACCAGTTTTAAGAAAAATTACAACTATCAAGTTCACACGAAAGGAGATTAAAAGTCTGCGAACATAAATAATCAAATGTGTATACAGAATTTATTGTAATCTTATACTGGATGACATCATCGCATACCCGCGCTCATGAACAATAGCTTCATTGTCCTGTGTACCTTGCTGTAAAAGAGCGGTAGTTTATTTATCATTCATGTTGCAGATTTCTGTACAGTACTAGCGTTGAGTAGCGTAATCATTTCGAGAAAAGAATCTGTATTTTTTTACCAACAATCTTTAGTGGATGGTAATATTGACACGCGCGCGACATCTATAACTCTTAAATAAGCGGTTTCCAAAACGTACATGGAGGTTGTCTCACTATTCTATTCTTTACACTAAGGTAGCATGTAATAGTACTTTGTGTACCAAAGCGGGAAAGTGGTTGTTTTCCGAGGCGAAGGAAGATATGGCCAGGCGAGGCGAAGCCGAGGCTGGCCACTTTCTGAGGCCCGGAAAACAACTTTCGTGCCGTGCTGCACACAATATTTTTTATCCTATACACTTACATTTAAAATTAATCCCTCAACAACGTCCGACCGCAAGCGCTTGAATTTGGATTTGCTTTAACGCGTCAACGTGCACGCGTTTGTTTTGTTTATTTCCACGTTTCCTGCCTACTACGCGAAAAAAATTTTACGAAACGGTGAAATCTAAGTGGGCCCACGAGTATATCTTTACTCGTAGATTTACCCCTTTCCCTTATAATACAGTTCAGCGCAAATTCAAATTCTAGCGCGCTTGCGATTGCACAGTGGTGCGTCACCGAAGGGAGTCACGGTGCAACAGAGCAGAGGTGCAAGTGGAGAATACCGATCATGTGCGAACTGAGTTGACATTTCCGGCATTTCACTGGCGCGTGATTATTTCCTTAGAAAGTAACGGGATTTAAGGGTTGTAATTAATACCAGGCGCATTTGAAATTATTACTGGTCTTGTGTATTAACAAATGTGTTTTAAAATTGAAATGTGTGTTTTCAGGGACAAAATCACACCGGTTACATTTTAAATCCTTGGCAGGATCCATGTCTTGTCAAATGTTAGATGCTTTTAAGACTGGATTTGTGCTTGGTGACAATGAACAAAAAAATCATTTAAATATATTTCTCAAATGGGGTCGAAAATAGGCCACTACGGGTTCCATGACCGTAAACGCCATAGGCGCGTGATTACCCCTCAAACTTCTCATCATCAACAATCTGCTGCTATCACAAGAAACCGTTTATTTGTATAGTTTGTGGTTTAGAGAATTATTTACTTAACACAGAAAACCAAATGTTCATATGTTCTTTATAATACAATACAACTAAATACCAAACGATCCTCGAGCTCTTCACGCATTCATTATTTTTACAATACGTAGTTGAAAAACAATAGCGACCTTTCTTATATCCTGAAGAACATGGGTACCAATATTCAAGCTATCCGACGTTTCTAAATAAAGATATCGTGTACACTGACAGGCAGACGGAGAGACAGACAGGAATATAAAAGGGTCGTTAATAACATTATTAGTTTGTCTGAGCTAGTCCGGAATTTGAATATTAATTTGAATTAAATTAATTTAATAGATAATGTAACCTCTGCAACAATAAACTTTTTAAGAAAGCAATTGTAATATCTTAGTGATTACGAATGAATTTTTTCATTGAAGGGCACGGTAAAGGTTATCAAATTTAAATTCCGTTTTTTTTTACTGGATTGGAAAAACTGATTTTGTATTCAGCAAATGATTCCAGTACTAAACAGTAAAGTAGCTTAAATATATTACGGGGATTCAATCAATTTCAGTTTCAGTTGACAGACAGTAGTGCAGTTCAAATTGTAGCTATATTTAAATAAATCAGCTCTTTGAACCTCAACATCACGCAAAAAATAAATCACTTTTCAGACTGAATTACAAATATTGATATCAAGTCCACTTTATTGAATGGGTCAATTTTAATTAACGAACGTTTCTGATCGACCGAGCATAAAAACTCTTAATTTGTAACAAGTTTACACTTGACGTCTCTTTTTCCGACATTATTTTGTATACGCCATTTGATTTATTGCAAACAACACATGCACATAATTCCTTATATTTTTGTCAGGCCTAACGCAAAAAATTCAGATAATCAGGAAGTTGTCTTGTAATTGGCACGATGCCAAATTGCATCAACTAACCAGTGTATTATGTTTGATTATGTAACCTGTAGTAAGGATTGTAACATTGTATAGTGAAGGAACTAGCGCGACAATTACGCTTTACCTCTCAAGTTCAAACAGTTTGTCTACTCATCCCTCAAATTTTATTAATGCACAGCTTACCTTCGATTATCCACTTTCATCGTATCTCCCCGAAGACGCACTTTCCATGAGTTCATGTTAACCTCTGAACAATTCTATCCGAATGTAAGATTTTCATAAAATCCTTCCTGGACTTTAATTTACCTTTACAACACTGACGTCACAGTGCTGCGTTGTGATTTGCTGCGTCATTTTAGGGCGGTACGTTTGAATGTTTGAATTTCCGGAAGTCGGCCATTTTATTGCGGTAAATTTGAATTTGTGCGGGAAATTTGAATTTTTTAATGTGGTTGGCTGAGAGTGAATATACACGGTGTAATGATAGTTACATACAGGGTATTTGTGATCGATGATTTTATACCGGTGTGAATAGGTCGTTAACTGATCGACCATTTTGTTCCGTGAATTGTGTGTGTCGGTATATTTAAAATTAAATATACAGGGTGTAATGATAGTTATACATAGGGGGTTTGCGTTCAGCCATTTTAATCCGGGGTGTTACAGCGGCAAGAATCTGCCAGCCATTCAGTGGTGCTGCGGACATTTTGAGACAGATAAAATTTAGAATGTGTCATGGTGATTATGTGACATAGACGGTGAATTTTCCTCGAAAGGTATTGTGAAACTGTTATTCCTTAAAATCCTTATTTAAAGAAACAAGTTACATAATACACGTCGTACATAGAAGTTATAAATTGGTCTGGTTTCACTGTCTATAGTGCATTATGGCAGAGCAAACGACAATGAAGTCGCCGAACTATGAGACCACATATGACGAATATAAAGATTTTAATGTACCTATCGACTGCAGGAGGAAGAGCGCCGTGTGTTTTACAACACGACGATAGAGTAGAGTTAAATAATACAAAAAGCAAAGTTCTGCAAATAAGACTTGTGCAGCAAGCGATATGCGTTGTTGTGCCAAGTTTTTAAAGCTTAAAATGTACCATTTACGGAATGTCGATTTTAGCCTTCACAAATTTGTTGATAATGTGTAATCTGAATAGTCAGGATTTACATATCGTCGATGAGCAACTTTTGTATCTGCACTATTTTCACATAACCTCCAATTTTCCTAGAATAACCGGAAAAACTGTTTTCTTTGTGTTTTATTCTTATTTTTGCGAAAAAATGTCGTAGGGGTTTGAAATTTGGAGGAAATATAGCTTGTTTTATGACAAAAAAGAAGATAATTTGTTGGGCCTGTAAAGTTGAACCGTTTCCAAGATCTCACGATTTCCGAAAAAAACCACCTCTTTTTCAAGGGGAAGAAAAGATGTTTATTAAATAAGGCAGTTGGGCACTGGGAAACAAAAGAAAATATTTTAGCAACACTAAAGAGGAGAGAAAAGACAGATTTTAAAAACTTTTTATTAGCGCGGATCTAATACGTTAATTTATTTGCAAAAAAAGCTATTTACCTACTGTCAAAAACGGTATATCTTAAAACTGTTCCCCCCGTTTTTGCCGCTTTTCTTAAAATGTTTCTATTGGAATAATATTTTTTATTTTTGATTATTAAAATGTAAGTCGTTACGAAAATTTTGCTACCCCGCGCACCTCTGTACGATGGAAAAAAATAGATTTTTCATCCCCTTGAAAAAGAGGTGAAAAAGACCCAACAAATTATCTTCCTTTTTATCATAAAACAAGCTATGTGTCCTCCAAATTTCAAACCCCTACCACATTTTTTCGCAAAAATAAGAATAAAAAACGATTTCCCAATTTTAATTCATTTCACCTGCCTGAAAAGCCAGGTTCGCCCGGTAGCTAATTTTTTTGAAAATAAATTATTTTGATAAAAGGAAAAAACGCAGAGACACGTGAAAAGATTTGTCAAGGGGGACAACTTTTTAACCAAAAACTACTTCACCCCCTTTCACCCTCTGCCCTCCAGAGTCATTCCCTTAAACTAGTGGTATAGAGTAATAAGCTTGTTTGAAAGGTCTTTTGAAGTCATTTATTTTCACGTTCGATTTTTCAAATCGGTCGATTCGTTTTCTAGAAAATTAGAATAATTTCCACTCTTTCGGCTAGTGTGTAAACCATTTTGGAAGTAAAATCTGAACAAATAACTTATTTTTTACTATCCCAAGATTGTCACAAAGTAACTGACAGCAAATTAAATTCTTTCATTTCCATAGCAACAAATAAGTGATATTTTCGTTTATTTTTGTTTTCTATCTGAAAAAATTATAAGATAGGTCGATTAAATAAATTAAATAAAAATTTTTCTAATTTTCTAGAAAACGAATCGACAGATTTAAAAAAATCAAACGTACATCTAAGTAGATATCAGAAATGAGATCCGCCCTCTTATTTCCAATGGCGAGACATTTCTACACCCTCTACATTGAAAAAAAATTCTCAAAACTGAACCCTTGAGTGCAAAAAAGTCTATTTTTGTAACGTGTTTATTGTGTTTATATTATCGCATATCTTTACCTCCTGAACCACCATTAGCCTAAATACACAGTTTACGCTGGCGTGCATTTTAATAAAGAAACAAAGAAGTTTACTGAATTTTGGGAGAACTTCTATACAATATGAGCTCTAGGCTTTGATATTAAATCGCATTGTTCTAGTATAAAGGAACCAAGGCAAAGCAAACTGTCCTAAAGTACGCTGACGGGCGAGAATTCCCCGCGTATTGAATATACGTAAATCCCTTTGATCGTTTTTGCGCTGATTTTCGTAGTCCTAAACTAAAAGCACCGAAAAAAGTTTAACTTGCTGTCCCACTTCCCATCCCATAGTCCTCTAGTATACACTGTATTACTAAAACCGTATCCTGTATTATTGACTAAAATAGACACCCCTTATCCCTAGCTGCACAATACCTATATCAAGTCCAAAATCAAAGATACTCTAATAAATCAATGTGATCGTTTAATCAGGGATTAGAAGTTGATATATATCCTTGAAGTTCTAGGAAACCTCTGTTCACGATAATACAGGTTCTCGTAGAAAATTGCGGAACAGTCACTTTATCAAAGCGAATGATTCGTTACTTACCTGTAAATTTCGTTGTCACGTAACGTGTTGTCAACTGAGCAGCAATACGGCTTTAGAAAAATCCATTTCTATAGCGCGTCAATTCGTTGTTTCGTACACATAACTCACATAGCATTCGGTATCTTATGTATATACATTTTAAATCCATAATGTACAGGGAATATCCTGTCCATCTTGTGTATATACTATGTATATTCATTATAGACCTATGCATTTTATGTCCAGTATGGATATTCTATAAAATACATTTTGGATGTGCTATGGATGTTTAGGCACACCCATTGTATGTATCTTTTATGTATAAATCTTATACCTACTCACGAGGATCTTCTATGTATATACATGGGATTATATGGTATGTATATACGTTTTGGATTAGATACATGCGTTTTCTGTATTACCAACCGAGTTAACGACGTTACAAACTAGAGATATTGTAGCTGCAGAGGTATGTTATCATAACTCCACAATAAGACCAATACCAAATGAAGATGAATATACCACAGCAGAAAAGTTGGCATACGGTTTTATTCGAGAAGATTTATCCTTGAATCCAAGAGAAAATCCTGAAACGCTTTCTACCCGAAACCAATTTTTTTACTTTGATGGTGAAGTTAACCATGTACAAGAACCTACAAACAGAGTTTTCGCTGTAACGTAAGTAAACAATTTGATTCGCCTTGAAAGAATAAACTGAAAAATATTACGTCAAAATGAAAAAGAGATCCTATTCCGGAAGTACGAGTAGCAAACATTAAAGATGATTTAAAAATCATCACAAAACCCCAAGTATAGCCTCCATATCCTCAAGAGCTTCATATCAAGTACATACCTATACCTCATCCACTTACAAATTTCCTCGCAAATTTCTTACAGCACGTAATTGGTGATTGATAAACCTCTCGCCAGGAAAAATTGCCGATCACAGAACACTTGATCCCGGTATACAATCTATGTTTTTCTAAAGATGTGAGCAACTTCCGGGATAGTATCGTGTCAATGCTGAACAAAAAGACGTTTCGTTGAACGTTGGCACGATCCTATTCCGGAAGTCGCTCGCATCTTAAAAAAACATAGATTGTAGATCGACACAAGGTGTGCTGTGACCGGCAATCTTTCCTGGCGAGAGTTATATATTATTTTTAATTATTTATTAACAGTTGACTTTATCGAAGAAGTAGTAGCACACGTAAAGGGTTTTCATTTAAAAAAACAATAATGAAATCAGATCAATAGTAGAGATATAACTTATTTTATAAAACTTAACTTCCGTCGTCTTGGATTGGTCATCATTTCTATTACGTGGGTAGGTACCACTTTGAGATGGCACTCATGTTTTTTTTACATCCTAGTATATGTGTCTAACTGTAATCCAAAGGAAAATTAGGTACACCCAAATTATACCATCCTTAAATTAACCAGCTGGCCCATAGAATATCTTATAATTGATACAATTTTTTCGTATTTACGAATACATTCCTCACTCGAACATCATGAAATTTGTTATATACCTACCTACGTTTATGCATTTTAGCCATTTGACGTTTGGTCTGATGATGGAACGAGATATTGCGTTCTGAAATCGATAGCCGAAAGAAAAATTGTATCAATTATAACATATTCTACACTACCTGCTTTTTAATACGACTGTTATAATTTAATGGAACGCTACATCGAAAAAATTAACGAATGTAGTTTCATTGAACGCTGTTTGAGTGGTTACCGTAACTTGAAATATTTATATACAGTCACAGAAAGGGCCTTTCAGCCTCAAAAATTAAAAAAAAATCAAAAATGGGCAAAAATCAAGTGATGACGTCATAGTGAAGAGCGAGTTGCATGCTTTTGAACTGAATTGCACGTCATTTTCTGTGTTCGGTAAAAACTAGATTGTAGGACAGAGTCACCAAGTAAGAATGTGGTATGAAATTAGTATATTAAGAAACAAGTTTCATAAGTGGCGCGTTTAACGTACGAGTTCAAGTTTAGAAAACGAGCCGCTTGCGGCGAGTTTTCTAATGAACGAGTGCGAAGGGGCGTCTTATGAAACAAGTTTCTTATACTATTTTTTCTATTGAGAAGATATTTTCGAGAAATTGTTATCAAAATGATGTTATAGTAACTTTTTGTAACTAGGGAATTTTGATATAGAAGTTGTATTAGTGCAGGTTGTACAGTATCATCAATTTTGTTTTAATTAATAAACTTCAGAAATTGGTACATTAACTGTGGAACAATTCATAAAGGCAAAATACAGTCCTTCGTCCTTTTATATAAGTTATTTGAAATTCATTCGTCTCACTGTCGATTAACGACAAAGCTAACAGCTAACAGATTTCGCCCATATGACACTGCTTCTACTTATATTGGTGACTGACATAAAAAGAAAAACAAAGGTTTCTTTTTGCGATTTGCCATTAACGGTCACTAACGGATCGGTCCTTAGTGGGTTGTTGTTACGTGATAACTGATAGGTGTCACTCATTACGACGGGTTCGGCTTCGGATTGTCACTTCCTCTTAGGAGCATAACGAAACTACACAAATCAGGCTCAAGATATTAATAACGCAGAACAAGTGCTAAAGGCAATAAGCTGCTTCTTTAAAATATTGTTTAATGTGTTCCGAAGGTATCCTCGTTGTCATCCTTTCCCCATTCGAAATCTCCTTTATAACCTGTAGGTCTTTTTTGGAAGATAGGTACACTATTCGCACTAGCAATCATTGGTCACAGATTGCACGTAGATGTTGAACGTGCTACAAAAAGAGGCATAATCATTAATGTAAAAATTTACCTCAAAGCCCCACATTGTTGATATCTCGGTTCTTACGCTACATACCGTAATATTTAATTCCCTTTTGAGTTTTGGGAGAAAGTAATTAAGTGGTTTTTTCATATTGTTCTTCTTGTAATTTGATTAACACTTCAGCCTTACTCATGTCTCGCTTTTAATCAAATAGAAAGGGAATCTTGTCTTCCTGTATATCAAAACATAACCCTAATATGTAAATAAATACAATCGAATGTCAAATAGGGTAGTGAATTTAGGTTCTCCTCTTTAATACCAACTTAAAAACGGTGCGTTAATAGGTCTCATTAACGCACTGTTTTGAGCGGAAAACAGTGCGTTAATGAGAACATTTAAATCGAAATAGAAAATAATATTATAAAGGTTCGAAAGTTAGGTTAGGTGGAAGTAAAACGAGTAGAAGTTTGCTGTGATAAAGTGGCAAATAAAGATCTCTGATCTAGATCAAAGTAACTGCCGCTAATGACAAACACTTACGCCTACTCGTTCTCACATATATTTTGTGCTCGTATTTGTGTTTCTTCTAGAAAATCGTATTCACCTTCGAAAAATGACGAAAAAAGTATTCTTTTTCAATGACTCCAGTATTTCAATCATTGGTCCTATACAGTCGTATGCACCGAATATAACTTTCATTTTTGTATCATACATATTTTCTTTTGGGCAAAATGCGCAGCTTCGAAACTGCTAAAGCCGAAAACAGTGCTAAAGCTTATTACGAATAAGTATCTTGGAACACCCAAGGGAATATTGCTTGCAAACAAATTTGGATTCGGCACCGTAAAACACAAAGTATCCCTATAATCGGTTTACAAAATTGGGAGTTGATTTAGAAAAATAGGAAATGAAAGAGTAATTCTTTATGACCTGCACAATATCTATTTTAGTAATCTCGCAAGCCGATCCATTTTGAAACTATCGTAATTATATACATGAAATGTGTAATATTTATGAAGAAAATTATGTGCTTCAATCGCAATAAATACAAAATGAAGGAAAAATCTGTTACTCTTTACGTGAATATCTAGAATCTAGATAATAAAACAAACAATGCGGCATCATGGATTAAATTAGTCAAGTAGGTACTCTTGTGTTAAATGCCGCTAACAAGATGTAGACATTTTGGTACTTGGTACTATTTCAATTTTTCATTTTTAAGGATTTAATTTACCTAGGTATATCCTCCTTTCAAGATTTAGTTTTTTCGATTTACCTACATCAAGCAGTAGGCTGTAGGTACCTACACTTTTTATATGACCGAGATCCACATAAGAGTATTGCATGAAAAACAATTCTTACCGTTCATATCATAATATGTGAATGAAAAGCGATCGATTTGGAAACGCCTAACTGTACCGTAAAAATTTTGGTAAGTATCCATTTTAGTAATAATTTGCAGATATCCTGGAAGAATCCTACACATACCTACATGGGATGACACAGTTACGCGTGTTTAACTGTGACTCTTCCTTGCTATTAATAGAAAAAGTTCCACTAATTGAAAGCTAGTCCATTACATCCTGAAGGTATCAATTTCAGCAACACTTATTTTAGGTTTCCTTCCTTCCGTCATCGATACCTCGCTTTTTCAAATACCACTTCATTCATTTATAAAAAATTTTTCGACTTCACACGACCGGCTACTTCCAAGAATCCGAATTCAATTTTTTTTTAGTTTATCAAATTTAGAATGTAATATAGGTAGTATCCTACGATAATATCCCTATACCTTTGAAAAGAGTTGAGAATAAGAATACTTATTTCAAAAGTATAAGAAATGTGAAGGAATTCAATTCAACTGTTTCACATCTTTATGTCCCTCCACATTTACTGCAGGGTTTGAAACCCTCGAAATTTCTTTGTAAGTAAATTTCCGATTCACAAACACAAATGATTTAGCCACTTACCGAAACTGATAAACCCAGCACCCCAAGCGGGAATGCTTTTGATTAAGTAAAGCTTCGAGACTATTATTAAATATAGGAAGGCATGTTTATCATGGGAAGTAGTTATATTATCATTTCGGTTTCTTATAAAGTGCGTGGAGTTTAATAATAGTAAATGCGAAACCTTTGAAACGGAAATGTAAGCTAAGAAACCATTTAGTGCATGCATGCTGTTCACTTTACTGCAATGATAAAAAAGTTACAGTTAAACAAAACAACAAAGTTTAAACCACTTTTTTTAATTAAAAAAATGATACAAAACAAATCTATTCAAACCACCAAACCAACATCAAACTTACAATTTATTATATAATGCATATTATTGAAAAATTGGATTTCCTCATATAATATTCACATTGTGCACAAAAGCCTTTAGGCTCAACCGCCGTGAGTGGTTTCAAACCACTTGTATCGTCACGAAAAGCACGTGTGGACTAACACTGACTGACAAGTGGACACACTTGACATACGTACCCCACCTCGACGCCTCCCCCACCCATCACTGTTTCCATCGCGACGCTCTCACCATTGCGCCGTCGCATATACCTACTCGTATTCCGTGCTTTTTATACAATTCTATTACACAACTGTATGCAAAGTGACAGCTAACCTTTCGCTTGGAAGGTTTTGATTAAAAAACCATTGAACACATTTTGAAAGCAATTGAATTAAAATTATAATTTTTACTTCAAAGTTCTATACAACTGCGCCGTTTTAATTTAGGTAAAACTTCCATTTACATAAACGGTTTACGTAATTTTAGTTTTGGTTTAGCTTTTAACATGAATTATGGTGACCGAATTAATACATCGAATTGGTAATTTTCCCGGATTGCATATGATTTTTTTCGCGATTCGTGCCGGCTCTCCACCAGCATTTTAGTATGTAACGTAAAGCGTTTACCTTGTATGTGTTATGCAAAGAAACACGTGTATTAGAGAGAGCGTCATTCAAATTATCCCACAAATAGACTGCGAAGAGTTCTGTATTATTCTTCTTACTGCAAGCTGCGCTTATTGAAAATGGACTTATGAGTTATGGCCTAGAAATGATATGATCACACTATTAATTGTTGCTTCTTCTGCCGGCAGCCTTTTAATGGACATTTTTTGACTCAATCTCCATAAAAATTCACTATTGTCTAAACTCCAAACCGTAACTTTGAACATTTATCTTGCAGATTTTCTCATTTACCTACCTTGGTTTTTAGCGCGTTTCTACAAAAAAATGCGCTATTGTGGCCACTTTGTCCGTCCCTCTTTCTGTCCGTCCGTCCGTTCATTTGAATGCTACTAGTTCTTTATCTTACGAGCTATTGTTATACTTCTTTCGCTATTTGGTTCGTTATAGTATCGAGGCTTGCACCAAGGAAGGAATTTTTCTGGGTTTATTGCTAAAAAAGTTATTGTAAAAAAAACCAAAAAGTCATTTTTAGCATGTTCCATAATTTTACACTTTTACCGTTTATTAAGGATCCTAGACACAGTTCACAATTTTGTATTGCTGTCTGTCGTCTGTCTATTGGTCTGTCCCTCTATTCCTTTATCTGTCTGTCCATCTATTTGTCCGTGTGAATGATAACTTTGTTTAATATATTATTCCATACTGTCAGCTATACCATACATTAAAGCATTTATTTGAGTCCAGAAAGTGGCCTATTACATCACAATGCCGGAAAGTGTTGCGTAGCAACTGATAATTTGATAAGAAGGAACGTCAAATTTATTTAAGACTATTTACAATATTAACAGTACCTAATTGTATTAACAATATTAACAGTACCTAATTGTGCTTTAATAACTAGAAAACGGTGCCCTTGGATCACCGATGTAATTCGTGTAATGATGTCGTTACGGGATAAAGCCCTAAAGGAATACAAAGCTAGCTTAAAAGATATTAACGCCAATCTTCAATTATCTAATCGTAAATGGATCGCTTATAAGTCCCTAAGAAATTTTGTTACTGCTTCTATAAGGAGGGAAAAGAGAGCTTACATGGAGCATGTGTTAAAGGTAAATGTGGACAACCCCAAAAAGTTTTGGTCAAATTTGAAAACGCTAGGCGTTCACAGTAACGATCCGGTTGACACAATACCAATTAATTTAAGAAACGCGGAAGATTTAAATAAATATTTTATTAAGTCCATTAAAGCTATTCCTCCCAACTATACAACCATGAATGAATTTTCCACGTCAGTTCATCCAAATGTAAAAAATCCATTTAGTCTTGTGTGTGTATCCAAGGACGATGTAGAACGTATCACGTATTCCATTAAATCTAACTCCCCTGGAACTGATAATATAAACACATATATGATACGGTTATGCTTGCCTTTTTGCTTAGACGCACTAACTCATATAATTAATTTTTCTTTTTCAACAAATACTTTTCCTTCGATCTGGAAGCAAGCTAAAATACGTCCAATTCCTAAAGTAGAAGCACCCCAAACATTTTCTGATTTTCGACCAATAAGCATCTTGCCAATGCTATCAAAGATTATTGAGCGTGTTGTACTGAGGCAGTTGCAAAGTTATCTTTTGCAAAATGATCTTTTACCAGTTTCAGCACCTTCTCGTGTTTGCTGGATCTTACGGATGATATGCTTAGAGCGATGGATGAAGGAAAAATAACGTTACTTCTGATGTTGGACTATTCGAAGGCTTTTGATGGACTAAACCATAAAGTGCTGTTGTCTAAGCTATCATACCTGGGTAGTAGTGAATCCGCGGTAGCGTGGTTTGAAAATTACCTAACCGGTCGATGTCAGTACGTTGCGTTGCAAGAGGAGTGTGGAGAAAGTATGTCGTCTTCCATGCAAGTATTTACTGGAGTTCCGCAAGGGTCAATTTTAGGGCCACTTCTTTTCTCCCTGTTTACTTTCGACTTCAGTAGATGTGTGCACCACGGTCGGTACCACAGTTATGCAGACGATAATCAAATTTATTATTCGTTTTATCCAGAGCAGTTTTCAAATACAACTACCTTAATTAATGAAGATCTGCATCGTATATCCGAATGGTCAAGTAACAACTCTCTTATTCTAAATCCATTTAAAACTGTAGGAATGTTAATCGGTAAGAAACATTTGCTTGGGGGAATTAATTCTTCACTAACCGATGTAAATATTGATAGCAACGTAATAAACTTTAAAACCGTTCACAAAAACTTGGGTCTGATACTAGACGAAAATCTTACCTTCACCCCGCATGTAAGTAAGTTGATACAATCCGCGTATGGTCGGCTTCGGTGTCTTTATAAATATAAAAATATTCTTTCACTTTCTGTCAAACGTAAACTTGTTAATTCCCTTGTGTTGTCCCTATTTGATTATTGTGATGTTGTGATGGTCCTTGCTTAAAAAATTCATACTCGTACAGAATCCAAAAAGTTCAAAACGCATGCGTACGTTATGTAAGTAACGTAAATAGGCAAGAACATATCACACCCCATCTCAAGCAATTGAATCTTTACCGAATGAACGATAGGAGGACTATACACTACTTGTGTTTAATTCACAAAATTATAAAATCTGGCGTGCCCCCATACTTACAGTCCAAAATACGTTTTCGGAGAGATTTACATGATCGTCAACTTAGAAATACAAACGATATTCAAATACCTGCAATTGCAAAGCTACAAATCTTCGTTTACATACATGTCTGCATTTTTGTACAATAAGCTGCCTGATGAATACAAATCATTGAATAGCTATCAATTTAAGGGCAAAGTAAAAATTATGATTTACAATGAATAATAATTAGACCTTTAAGTATAGCAAGTTTCTGTTACCTAATCTTTCTATATGTCACCTTCTATATACTTCTTTTAGATATTATGTACACACGTGGAGAAATTTTGTCATTTTTGTCAATCTGTCTTCGTCTAAGATTTCATTTATTTTCTTTTCATGTAGTCTCGTACAACTCAAGTTATTGAAATAGTATACCTTTTTTAGTTTATGTTATTTTCAATCACTATTTTGTAATTGTAAATTGTAATTCTGCTGGTTGGGAAAAACAGCTTACAGCTGGTCTCCGCCAGGATAATAAAGTATTATTATTATTATTAATAAAGTATTATTATTATTATTATTAATAAAGTATTATTATTATTATTATTAATAAAGTATTATTATTATTACTATTATTATTATTATTAATTAGAATTCTCACTAATTTTAATAGTGGCCACATCCCCATCGCTGGGGACTGTGGTGGTGCTGGTGGAAACCTCTTGCCGTTGCTGTAATACTTGTACAAAATTTTCACCCCCTTGAATCATTCTTGCCACCTTCGTCTTTCTTTCAATAGATTCTTCAATGTAATTTTCGTTTGAGCACGTTGATATCGGCGCCAACATTAGCCAGAAGAGTCGCCGACATGCTCCAACTGCAAATATTCTGCAATTTTTTGGTATACCGCCAATAGTATGTGTTTAAAATTGCGCGCGTACCTTTACGCGCCGAACTGCATCTTATCAACAAGTATAACCAAAAAGGTAAGAGCGCAAACACGTTATGTGTGTGAGTTAAAAATTTAATTGTAAGAATTTCCGCAATCCGCCCGCATAAACAGTATGGATGCCAACTCTGTACAAGTCCAAAAAAATTACTCCATCGCACTCATTAATGACTGTAAATACGCGTCTACCGTGAGTTTTTGTGTGACCAATAGTCACAATCAGTTGGGACCCAGTATCTACGACATCATCAACGCTTAGATTACACAATTCTTCCCATCGACAGCCACCAGAAATTCCTAGCATTGCAACTACCTGATGAAACCGAAATTAAAAATTTATAAAATTAGGTAATCCTTTGTAGGTGTCTCCTTCATGAATGCGGCTGATATATCACGGATTTTTTTTAGAAATGCTGTTAACTTGACATATTTGGAAATGTTCACGTTTTCATTTATCAATAATACGGTGCACATTGAATACTTGGACCACAGTGTAGAACTTGAGAACTTTTTGGGTCGGGGACGTTTCATACCCAGACAACTCATACCCGGACGACTCATACCCGGACACCACATACCCAGGACAACTCATACCCAGGACAACTCATGCCCAGGACAACTCATACCCAGGACAACTCATACCCAGTACAATTGGTACCCAGGACTATTCATACCCCATGATAACCCATACTCAGCACTATTCTTACCGACGATAATTCTTACATAGGGTGAGCCATACCCGGGAAATTTTACACATGTGGGCATCATCTCGGGACACGTTTGTCAGCACCCGAGGGAATAGCTACCGCATTATATACTCCCTTTGAAACCCCAAGGTTTATTTATAAGTATTCAACATGTGTAAGAACTGTTCAGTTTCCTCCCATCATTATTTTATAATGAAAATTTGGATCAACAGTTAAACTGTGAAATGTAGACTAAAAGTGGTCATGTTTAAAATTTCACTTGAAGTAATTCAATTTTCTTTACTTTGCTTTTGACCGGGATTTCATTATAAAATTCGGTTAGCTGGAGCAGGTACCTAATCTTAAAAGTCTAACTACCTACCTTTTAGGCATAATATTAGAGTAAATGGAAAAGAAAGTACAGCTATGTACAACAATTGTACTGGGTATGAGTTGTCCTGGGTATGAGTTGTCCTGGGTATGAGTTGTCCTGGGTATGTGGTGTCCGGGTATGAGTCGTCCGGGTATGAGTTGTCCGGGTATGAAACGTCCCTACCCGGTTCCAAATGAGTTGTTCTATCCCCTAAAGACAGTTTTGGAATTTGTAATACTTATCACTCAACACTCTTTTTTCTTATTGTGAAATTTTTCTTCGAAGTATTAAAACGCGATTTTCATGAAAACGGTTCAAGATAGAGTAAACTAAGAAAGGAACTAATTTGTAGAGCACAAAATTTACTACAACAGTAGTCTAGGAGAGGAATGCGAGAAAAAAGAAAAATGCGAAAACATTTTACAAAAAGTGGACTTTTATTTATGCAGGTACAAGATAAAAAATGGTTCATAAACAGACTTAAATTTACGATACCTGTACTAGTTGGTGCTATTTAGAATAAAATATAACAAAATAAAACCCTATTAAAGAAAATAACAAAAAAATGAAAAACACGTGATGATTCGTTTAAATTTAAATTAATTTGCCAAGTAACAACTGTCAAATCTCTGTTTTAATAGGATAAAGTCTCCTATTATTTTAATTAAGTTCCACTATCTTTTGCGGGCAGTTTGGTTTTTCAAACTTCGGTTGATACGGAATATTGGGAAAACCCAAGGTGCAAACCGGAGGGGGGGGGGGCAAGGTGCCTGTGTTCTACTTGCAGCAATACATACGTATATGAATGGTTTCAAGTTGAAGATTTTATTTCTTTGTGAGTTATACTTCTACTATTGTTCATAGTTAAGTAATAGTTTCTAAACCGCAAATTATCCCTTTTAAATGAAAGATCACAAAAAACTTTCATTTTCAATTTTACGCGTTTGATTTATGATGATTTAGCTTTGGTACTATATGAGACGCACGCAACTTTTTGCGCAAATACTCTCTCTCTCGAGTCTCGATTATAAGAGTGCCAGTGCCACATCAGTATCTAACAAGTTAAAAAGTAATCGTAAACGATTTACATAAAGCGCATTTCCACTTGCATTCATTTCCCATTTATAAGATGCAACTTCTGTTAAAATCGTAAAAATCCGGCCACAAATCTGAAAGATAGCGTTGCACATGGGCAATCCATTTTTGACGTGTTACTTCAATTTCAGTTTATGAGAAGAATTTCATTTCAATGCTTTTCTAAATAAGAAAGTTGGAACTGCGCATGCGCAAACCTAAATTTTAAAACTAATGTTAGATTTTCCTTTGTTCCAAGCGCCTAAGTATCAAATTTCACTTAAATGGTGCCATAGATAAAAAAGTTGGCACTGCGCATGCGCAAAAGAAAATTTTGAAACTGGCGCTCGATTTTCCTTTATTCCAAGTGCCTATGTATCACATTTCATTTAAATTCTTCCATAAATAAAAAAGTTGGCACTGCGCATGCGCAAAACCAAATTTTGAAATTGGCGTTTGATTTTCCTTTATTCCAAGTGCCTATGTATCAAATTTCATTCAAATACTTTTATAAGTAAAAAAGTTTGCAATTCGGTTTATAAATGGTCGAGATGCGAAAAGGGCACTGTGAATTTTGAAACGATTCGATTCAACTTTTGGCATTGCGTATTATATGGCTAAAGCTATGCCCATATTGAATTTCATGCAATTCAGTTCATAACTCACGGAGATGTAAAAGCGATCGAACATTTCTAAACAAAGTTATCGTTCACACGGACAGATAGATGGACAGACAGACAAAGGAACAGACGGAGAGACCAACCGGCAGGCGACAGATAGCAATGAAAAATTATAAAAGATCTCTAGGATCGTTAATAAACGGCAAAAGGGTAAAATTATGGAACATGTAAAAAACGGTTTTTTTGTTTTTTTTACAATAACTTTTTTTGTAAGCGGTACAGAAAAAAATCCTTCCTTGGTACAAGACTCGACACCATAACGAACCAAATAGCGAAAAAAGTAGAACAATAGCTCTTAAGATAAAGAACTAGTAGCGTCGCAAAGTTAGCGGACGGACGGACGAACGGACGGATAAAGACACGACCTTAGACGAAACACTATTTTATATTTTAATAGACCTATTTGCAATGAGAAAAACTCATTATTAAATGAGAAAAATACCATAAACAAATAAAAAATTAGTTAAGACCAAATTAAATAATAAAATGCAGCACGAGTTCCTTTGATTTCTTTAGAGTTCCCTTGATTTCCTCGGAGTTCCTGTGATTTCCTTGGAATTCCTCCTGAATACACATGGAATTCCTTGGAATTCTTAGCTTTCCTAGGAGTTCCTCCGGAATTCCTATGATTTCCCATAGATTTCCTCAAACGTGTACACTGATTTCCCATCGCGGTTTACCCCTCGTGTCCAACTATTTTCAGGTGTTAATAAAAGTATTATTTAGTTAATTTTTTTGTTTCCGGGAGTTGATCGAGGTTACTGCGTCTTTAAAATTTAATCAAGATTTTTGATTATAATTCAACTCGGATGTATACGAGGGAAAAAAAAATTAAAGATTTCGACTTTGACTTGTTTTGGGGTAGTTCGAGAGGTGTTTTGTGGAGGGCTTAATGGCCGTTTGCCATTGTATTCAGCAACGTAATTTAAAAAATGCTTGACATCAGGGTTCGTTTTACTCGTTAGTGCTCATAAGTGTAGCCAACGTTTTTGTTAGTGCAAGTGAAAGAAGACAAACTTTAAACAACATTAACAAACGAAGGAATTATAGGGAATTAAAAAAAATCAAAAAGACAGTAGAAGACCATGATCACTGTACTGAGGCATATAGAGGGTCATTTTGTAATCATTTTTTCGGTAAACGGTGGAGCCGAGGCGAGCTAATACTAACTATTTTTGTTCACTGAGTCCTTAATTGTCGGTCTACTCAGTATAAATGGCAGTACTCAGGACCGATTAGACACGGAAACGCGGACTGTTATTAAGGGCTGAGGTTTACAGAACCAACGTTGGAGGCAGTGACAGAATAATAATGTTTTTATTGTAATAGTTCCGCCTAGGCCTGTTCCTTACAGAATCAAAATTTAAGGCGCTACTGTCAGCAGCAGTAAACATATTAAAACCAACCTTAACCACTATTACTTTCTTTGAAGCATTTCAATGCATATTCATGAAGCGATATAATTAAAATAGTCAATTATAAGAGGAGCGTAAAAGGAATTAGTTATTCCTTTCAGCTAAGTTATTATGATTTACGTAATTTCACATTCCATTACGAGTAATTGACAATCGCGGGGACAGTTTCGCGCGTCTGAATTTTCATTATTAATAAAGCACATATACAAATCTGTAACTCCTAACTTAAATTTATTAAGTTCATCCGTGACCAACACTCCCATCTGTTGCATTTATTCAAATCATACGACACACAGTTTATATAGGCCACTTTAAATTAATATACATTTTGCATTCAGTTAATGAAAAGTATTACTTTAAACTACTTCAATAATTAAAGTTTATTAACAGTTCCAACAATATTCTACCGCTGTCATTTTACAATTGAGTGTTTTGACTCAGTGAATTTCATTGAATCACTCTAAATTGCATATTTCTGCTCAGTAAATTACTCTACAATGGAATCTTATTGACTGACCCCCCAAGCGCTTTCTTTACAAGTTAAATACCCATTTCGGTTTTTATTTATTACTTCCTGGCAACTATATGAAACGTGAACGTTTTCATATTGGGGCATCTTTATATTTTTGCATTCTTAGATTTTCTGATTACTTGATATTTGATCTCTTCGGATCTTGCGATTTTTGCACTTTGTACGTTTGCACCTCTTGAGTAATTTTGGTAATTTGGGCTTCTGGGGGTTTGGATGTTTGGACATTTGGACATTAGAAAATTGGGACATTTTAGGGAAGAAACTTTGATCAATTATTGCTTTTTCCAAACCCATTAACGTATAACACACCTGTTCATTTTATACAACAGTAATTCCTAACAATTAATTTGTAAGGATAAGTAAAATTATATGCAAAGAAAAATACCTCCACATCATCAACTTAAAATGTTTTATCAAATTAAATAAAAACAATAGTTTCGCATTTGTATCTAATACTAGCCCACATTGATAAACAAAAACGAACCATCTATGGGCTGATAAGCCCACGCAAAGTAAAATTGTGCGTGGTCATAATTAGTACTGCGTTATATGTTATATTGTAGTTACCCTTTATGGACATGAATTAAACAACAGCTTTGCAGCGCTTGGGGTTTTCTACCCTCTGATTTGCTCTGGGTCGGTATCAATTCGCGCAACTTCATACGCAAGAAAAATTGTCATCAATATTTTACGTTTTTCCGTTTTGACAAGAAATCGGTAGCAGGTTGTGAGGATATCCATTATTGACATTGGAAAGTGAAGAGGGTCGTTGTTTGCGCTCTATTTCGGTATCGGCGAAAATTGAAACGCTGCCTCAGAGTGTACTGTGAGTGAGGGGTATTGTTTGTAAGGTGGGAAACATTAACATTCCTCTGTCTAAGTAGAATGTTTGCATAGTTGCGTAAAAATAGCTGCAAGACATTCGTCTTTGCACGCAAAGCACAATGAAAAGAATCGTTGCCTCGATTGCTTATCTGATATCTAAATACATAGAAACTTTGGAAAGTTTTCCGTTTTCCCTCAACTAAATACTCGATAGTAGATTACTGTTCGAATCACTTTATTTAGCAGTTAGGGTTAATGTGTTTGTTTTGGAGTGGTAAAAGAAAATCCCTTAGGGAGAAAGATATCATCTTACAAAGGAGCTTCGAACGTCGGTTAGCTTTACTTTTACGCTTTAGCGTCCATTTGGGATTCGATATCATCAAGATCTAATAATTATGTTTGTAGAATACGTAATTTCTAAATCGGAGATTTTTGTGCTTCTACTACCCATTTTGTTATTTTTACGTGGAAATGAAAATGAAAACTGATTTTTGCGAGTTATTTTTTAGTAATGATCGTGATGAAAATTCTTATAAATCTAGAAGGTTTGGAGGCGACATTACATTTTCAGAAAAGGAAGTGCAAATAATATTTTTTGGCGACTAAAGATTTTTTGGTATTAAATTTAACTTTTTGGCAATTTTTGGGAGTGAAATAGGTATACATTTGAATTTTTGGTGATTTTCGTCTGTCGTAATTTTCTCTAATATACTATTGAGTAATTTTTACGGCTTAAATTAATTTTTTGTCAATTCTATAGTTACATTAAATTCTTCTATGTCACATTTCATTTATGTCTAATTTTTTGGGTATTTATCTTTTTTAATGGGAATCGTTACAGTTTTATTAGGATCAAATTTGTGCCATCTTTGGACGTCAAATCATCTTTTCAAGTATACAATTCTACTTGCTTGCAAATTTAGAGGTGAAAATCATTTCTTTGCCTGTTCGGGGGTGCCAAACTTAAGTTTCTTGCATTAAACATACCTTTTTTTGGAATTTTCATACATTTTTTTAAAGATTTTTGCTATCACATCTTTTGTTGGCAATTGGAGAAAAAAAGGCCCGAGGGTCACACTAAAGTTCCAAATTTTTAAACGTAATATCAAATTTACGAGCATCAAACTATAGAAGTAAAAATTGTTGAGTGTCAAACTAAATTTCCGGTTGTCAAGTTTAATTACTGTTTGGAAGATTTCAGGATGAATACTTCACTTAGTAAAATTGTTATTAAACTTAAACTTTTCTATTTCTTTTTTTAACTATATTCTAATTGATTGTCTGTTCCTTTTTTTTGAAATTTTCACGCGCAATTTCTCTAGGCCAAAGCAGTAAATAACCAGACTCGGTAGCGGTATCTACGGGAAATCAAATGCAAGAAAGAAAAACAATATCTCCCTTTATAATTAAAAAAAACGGAAAGCTTGCCTTACAATTAAAAGGAGCGGTAAAAATTACTATGCAACGAAAAGCGGTGCGATAAACTTAAGGAAATGCTCAAAATTACGGTACTTACAAAACGTAGCTTACGAAAATGCAACAGGCAGAAAGGTCCCCTCTATACAACTGCTTTACCTTTTATAAGATTCGGGTATGCTATAGAGCGAGCGACGGTTTTCCAGCAGGCACAGCGTAAGTAGTAATAATTCTAAATTCACCAGATACCTCGAGGTTCTACTTTCATTTCTTCATTTTTTTACAGATCGTCAATTTTTCCGTCTGCAGTCACAGCCATCACCTTTTTTGGCATTTTGCCCAATGCCTTTTCTGAATCGATATAAGTTCTACTAACAGTGCTCAATCATATCCCTTATATAGGTACTAACCCTAGTCAAGAAATAAACCATCAAACTTTCCTCCTCCGACAAATCCCCTAGTCCAGAACCGTACTAGCAAAAATTCGATCCCACTCGGTACAGTTTCAAACCTTTTCAAACATTTTCAAAACTTTTTGAATTTGAATCGCCCCCCCCCCCCTCTCTCAAGGATGATCCATACCCCCGAAATCGATAATCATTAACTTTGACAAACCCTAGTTCAGAAGCGCACTAGCAAAATTCCAACCCACGCATCGCAGTTTCAAACCTAGTTACTTTTTGAGTGAGAATCGGCTCCATATAACGCGCTCCTAGCACAGTGTCAAACCTAGTTACTTTTCTAGTACCTTTCAAATCTAGTAACTTTTTGATTTAGAATCGGCCCATGCTTTCTAGCGGAGTTTCAAACTTTTCTAGGGACTTTTCACATCTAGGGACTTTTGAGTTAGAATCGACAACATATTACGAACCCCCTAACAGAGTTCCAAACCTAGTTACTTTTCTAGTGACTTTTCGCGTCTAGTGACTTTTTCTAGTGACTTTTTGAGTTAGAATCGGCCTTATATTTAGCTCAGACGCTAGCGCAGTTCAGAACCACTCAATCCTAGTGACTTTTCTAGGGATTTTCATCTATTGTGATTTAGAATCGGCCGTACACTACCATCGACAAGAACCCTTGACTCAGACGCAAACCGAAATTTTCTTTAGCTTGGACGCAAACCTCTGATACTTTATCTCGAGCGCAACATTCGACCCCTTGACCTTGACGTTAGCACAGGCGCAAACCTCACGAGCGCAGTTCAAAACCACTCAATTATAGTGGCTTCTCTAGGTATTTTCATCTAGTGCGATTTAGAATCGGCCACTAGCGTATTCGGTTATCTACATCCAAAAATTAAAACTTCTTTAATTAATTGTGCGGCCTGTTGACGTCCTAAAAATCCGTAAATGGTCTTAAAATTCAAATTAATTGAGAGCGCTTCTTTTGATACCACACAAAAGTATGTGGAAACGTTTACTTCAACACATTTAATTAGCTACTGTAAATTTCCCTTACTTAATTGACTGGATTTAATTTAAATTAAGTTTTTAAAATTGATAGTCCAATTAACACCTATTGTTAATTGCATGGCCTTGCAGTTTTAATTTACCATAGGAAACAGAAACATGCTAATAATGGCGTAGCGTGACTGAAATATTATTTTGACCTCGTCTTTTAAATGACAAAAACTTTCAGACGCAATAAAAATAATTCAAACGTCTTGACGAGAACGGTTGCAAACGGCGAATTAATTGAAGTTTTATATACGGTAGCGGTAGCTAAAGCACAGTCTCATTGTTCTGACATTTGATTGTGGAAATTTTTGACAGTCAAATTGTTGGATGTCAAATTTGTATTTTGACAATTTTAAGGAAATAAGTGTAATTTTTTAGGAATTTTGAAACAACAATTTTTTGGGTCATTTCCATTTTTATGTGTTTTTTTGTGGGACCAATTTAGTAGTTTCTTTTGCAATTTTGTGGTTTGCTATATTAAATTTACGAGTATCAAACCATCACTTTCACATAAAATCGCAAGGATATAAACGTATGTTAGAAAATACGAAAAATTTCATACAGGTCACCCCAACGTGTGTGTAGGCAGGGAGTGCAATTTTACCGAACAGGCTGGTAAACTATTTGTATTTCCATGAAAATTCCACTTAATTGCATCACTTCTGCGCATCTGTGTACGTACCATGCAAGATGTTTCCGGTACTTCAAATTAATCTTTACGTAAGTTTGCTCACGCCAAAATTTGACAATTACACTTCAACAGTAAAGGTTAGAATAATTTTTTTAAGAAACAGTACAGAAGATATTCGTTTAGTGTAAAAAGGTTTTTATTTGCGGATTCTTAGAGAAGAAAACTCGTCTTGTTTTGTCGTCTTCCTTGATTTAATATTAGAGATTAATAAGTAATAACTGGAGAGACTTTAAAATGAAACTTTTTAATCTACGAATAGAGACGCTATCAATTTTCAATGGAAAGTCCCGGAATATGAAGACGTGTAAACTTCAATTCGGTCAATAAGGTCAAGGCCTACGTGCGTTTCGCTACATCTAACGTAATTAAACTCCACGATCGGTTTGCCAATATTGAAACATGGATAACGCGGCAAACCCGACTGTTTCACTTAACGTATTCAATATCTATTGGGTAACGATTTCCGATTTTTAATTACAAAATAACGCTATGAATAATTTATTGGGGCGCGCAGCTGTCGTTTTTCAGAGAGCGTCCAAAAAATTCTTGATAAACAAAGAAATAGAAACCGACTCGGGCTAATCTACGTGAAATGATTTTGTTGTCGTATCTAATAATCTTTCCCATAGATAGGGGGCTTTATTATTAGTTAAAACACGCAAACCTTACCCTCGCTATTTTAACCGCGCACGTCAAATTTTGATGCCTCCCGACTGATGAATTACTCGCCGAACAGATATCAAAACCTAAATGTGCTTTACATTAAAAGGGAGGTACTGTCTCGATTTAACGTAGACGCGGAAAAGCTCTCTATGCGTTTTTATCGCGCTAGAAAAAATAAACGTCAAAGATTAGACGTAATTAATGCGCAGGTATAAAATGCCTAGGTTTCAGTTTAGACGTGCTGATATAAATTACTGTTATCATTCTGTTGCTTGCAACGTAATCGGGAATTTTATTCTAAGATTATAGATTGTATTTTTTCCACATAATTCGCGTAATGGTGTAATTATTCAAAATTTTACTGCTTTAATGAAAATTTGGTGATTGATATCGTAAATTATTACATATATTAAGCGATATTAATTATAGCATATTTATCAGGCTTAAGTGAAATTTGATTTATACTAAAAGTTAAAGTGCTTTCATTTTCCATCATTTCTACATTATATCCGTTTTGAGTGAGTCGTGCTCAACGGTCACAAGAGATTTCCAGTGACGTCAGTTAGCTATAGGTCGAAAGCACACCAGACCGACATCACAATACATTACTATATTCAGTTCTGAAAATTAAATATTTGTTGCTTTGCCAATGAAGAAAGGTTGGATAATCAAACGAGATCATGACCACTTCACTGGTAAATATTGTGGTACTCACCTAATAAGAAAAATATTGTGGACTATGCGACGCTAATGTAATCTTTGGAAGCGTAGCAATCTTCTGTGAATTTTACAAAGCTTAAAACTGTTGGAAACCTAAGACATTCTTGAACCTAGTTACTAGGCTTAGTAAACTTATTGGATTATCTCAAAAATTATTAGAGATCCTGTCAATCTAAACCATTTGAGGAAACGTAGCTTTTTTTGCAAGTGGAAAATGTCACTCTGTTTTCCAAATGAGCTTACGTTTTTTTTCCGAACAATGGCTTAATCATTTGTGTAATAGGCGCGTTTTATCACCTCGTTTCTAATAATGCAACCTAATTTATGCGAAATCTTTACCAACCGCAATTCGCGTTAACACAAAGGGCTTGCGAATGTACCTATGTTTAATAGCGATTTAGATAAGTTTGCGTGTAACGGTCATTACCTGCAGCGCACAACCCACCTCTATCGTTGGGTAAAACGTAATTGAACATGACAGGAAAATTGCGATATAAATTTATCGTGCCTGAATCAAACTGTGTACCTACTTTTAAAAAATGGGTGTGGGACGGTCTGCAACTTTACACAAAAAAATGCATGAGTTACGATTTCTGAATAAATAGCTACGTGTCAAAACAGAACTTCGTTTCAATTGATCATTAAGATAACCGCCTGACTTTCATTTTCCAATTATGAGCTCAAAGCGCTGTGGTTTGGTTGACGTCTTAATTTGCACCGTTACATTTTGAGTGATTATTACGAATGCATGCGAGTGTTGCAAAAGCTCTACTGTGCCTCTATGAGATTTGATCAGGATATATTTCAACTTGTTTGTTTGCTGAAATATCTAGCCTTGGGGAAGAGCTAATATACGATGAATACAGAAATCTCAAAGGACCTAGTGCCAGATAGCTGAATGCGGGGTGGTACATCATTTCGTATATGGTTGCAGGTCTGTAAACTCCAATAAGATAGTAATAATAGCCATGGATGAAACAAAAGGAGAATATAACCTAGGTGGCAACCTATTGGTAAATCAGCCCATTTCCGAGACAACTTCCACGGATTCTGCGACAAGGGCAAGGCGAACTTGTCCTCAGAAATAACATATTAACAAACACAGCTAGGAATGACGAGAAGAAATTAAGTCAATGGGTCGAGCATGTGAAAATTAAACAGTTAATAAATATTTAGGATAATTCCCCTTTAAGGAACTTGTCAACAATTTAAATAACCTTATTTGTTCGTAATTCTCCAATTGATTACTTCTTAATGGACATGTGATTGTGATTAATTTAGCTGTTATGGTACCTGTAAATTGTGTAATCTCATCCGTTCTTTTACCGATCCTTGATCGGGTTTTGTTTTATTGTCTATTGAGCATTTTAGCCTCCTTTAGACCACTAATTTGCATTCACGATACATTCCGGTTCTGGGGATTACACAAGCGCACCAAAAGCATTCAAACCATTTCCATTTTTTTCGATCGATTGGTTCGTGAGCACTACCTCGATACCTTGTATTCGAATATCCAAACCCGTGGCTCTTGATACAGAGGACCAGGTGCTTCGACGATAAGAAAGATAAATTGGAATTGTATCTCTTTTAATGGATCTATTTTCAAAAAGATATTTTTCCTAACCAGGGGTTCCTATAGCAGCTCCTAAAAATAAGTGATAAGACGTCTACACTATCCCTCTAAAGAACTTTCCTTTTCTCTTTACTTACACGTTACATAGTGTTCAAATTGGTGACTATACCATGGTAATTATTAGTTTTATGTTTTTTACCAGGTCCTGGATCATACCAATCCGCGAGGCGGGGGTAAAAAAGTCGATATGATACTTTTTCCTTCTGCCCATTTAGAGGTAATTTATCATAACCTATATTAAGGCCATTGACCTTTTCCGTTACCGGATGAAAAACAATCTTTTTAACCATATCACGACTTACATTGGCGCTTTGACATTCGGGCAGAGAGGAATCTGACTGGCGTAAATAAACTTTATCTCCCTGAAAACGACACTGGAAAAATATTAAATGATTAATGTTGGTTGCAGAATCCGAACAGCCAATGGTTGCCTGTCCTCCACGTACAGTTTAGGATGACCGACAGGAAATTTTTCGTATTTTCATACGAATCATTTGTCAACAAATTTAATTAGATTATATGCCCAAACGCAACAACCGTTGTAGGGAACTTAAAGCCCTTTTGCTTTTACAACCCTGAGGTAGCTGGACTCTTACCACCAAGTTGTAGGCAAGTAGTTCAGAGTTATGAAACTTGGCAACAGCAGTCGATGCCCCAGATACTGACTCATACAGAGGACGCACAAAGCGCCTCGATTCTGACCAAGTCCAATGGCATTTGTTAGAAAGCGAGAGCAAGCAACCGATGCGAGTGATTGCTTACTACTAGTAATATAGAAAACACCATAAGGGGTTGGTGACTGTCAATATTCTTGTTTTCAAAGAACCTCAACCCGAAAACCATGATGAGGTCTACATCAGTTTACGATCACGTTCGATAACTGTGAAGACGTGTACGATCATTAGTATTTAATAGACTTTGAATGCCACAAAATGAATGTACCAAACACATCAAACGCCTTAATCTCAAGTGTAGGTGTGGCGTTGAGTATTATTTCAAAGAGTTTAATAGCTCGAATCCCATAAGCAAAATCATGGTACCTAAAAAATTGAAAAAAGGAAATTTGACACCCAAAAAAATGACAAAAAAATGATATAAATTTAATTTAGCAACCTAAACTATTCCAAAAACATGTATCCGTACACCAAAATACAAAAAAAAATAGCTCGATACGCGAACATTACATTAAAAACTGCACCTAGATTAATATCTGATACACAAAACCTTAAACCAGTTACTGCAACTTTGACATCCTTAGTACAATAACGGGGGCTCCAGAACTGACGTTTCCAGGAAAAAATTCCCGAAGTTTTTTTCTCAACTGTTTTATATGTATATATTTTGAACCGCTGAATCCGAATTTTCACTTTGCTAACACGCCAGAGGTGAGCTAACTGCGGCAGCCGCAAATAACCGCAAATTATTTGCGGCATTTTTACATTTTCGCCTATAACTCAAAAACGGTACGTTTTAAAAGAAAAACTATTCTATACAAAATTGTAGTCCACAAAATTTTATTAAATAGATATGTCGGAGCACTATTTTTGCACTTTCCAAAAGTTGCACGAAAAGTAGCAGTTTTGGCGCGGCTGCTGGCGTCGGTCTGGTTGGTCCTACAGATTTGGTTGTTACATGTTAAATGTATAAAATTTTGTGGACTACAATTTTGTATAGAATAGTTTTTCTTTTAAAACGTACCGTTTTTGAGTTATAGGCGAAAATGTAAAAATGCCTCAAATCATTTGCGGTTATTTGCGGCTGCCGCAGTTAGCTCACCTCTGGCGTGTTAGCAAAGTGAAAATTCGGATTCAGCGGTTCAAAACACATATAAAACCGTTGCGAAAAAAACTTTGGGAATTTTTTCTTGAGAAAATCCTCATATGATTGAGCTACCTGGAAATTGCCAAGAAATTGTAATTCAATTTGTGGTGGAACATATGGTAGCTGATACGCCTCACTCCACAACCAACAGTAGAATCGACACAGCAGCGGGATGTTAGCAAAATCAACACGGCGTTTTCCCCCACGCTGAGCAAAACAATCCTCCCCAACGTGAAATTATAGTAAGCAGTAGGATCAAGCCGAGTCCTCCATTGTGAGGCACGGCGACAACCACGCCGTGCTGTTCCGTGACGAAGCCGAGCTGTCCTATAGTGAGGCACCAGCAGATTCTACGCGAATCATATAGATATTCCCCTGGGCGGAACTTGATTAGCCTGCTCCCGTCATCACTACAGCAAAAGTAGAGAAGTCTACTTATCAACACGCCACATAACGTCTACATAAATCGAATAATCAAAAATAAAAAAATTCGACCCACAACATTTGCCAAAATATTTATCACGCGTTGTTTAGATCCTTACTATGGAACCCCAAAATCCTTAGGACATGGATATGCCGAGAGGCTCATTGCTCCGACCAAAATCTGGTACTTTCGATCTTTACTCACATAGTACATAGTAGTCAAATTGATTCCGCGATCATGGCAATTTTTATCATTAGGTTTTTTTACAAGCACCAGGGCCCGGATCATACCAATCCGCGAAGCGTGGGTTAAGAAGCCGTTATGGCAGGCTGTAATTTATTATTTTATTAAAATCTCCAAGGCATTTTTCTCTTGTGGCCTACTGTCTATGCTTGAGTCCGCCCACCTAGACGTAATTTTGCGTACCAAATATTAAGGTCATTGACCTTGGCGCTACCGGATAAAAGCAATCTGTTTAATGGTAGTGAAGATTGTTAGGTTCGTCCTTTGACAGTTGGAAAGGGAGGAATCTGAATGACGTAAATAAAGTTTATCGATCTGAAAGCGACACTAGAAGAAATATAAAGGTATCCCCGAACAGCACCAACAGTGGGTTTTGCTGTGAAGAATAGGGTAAAATGAAAAAAATAAATATGGGGGTTTCCTAAGTGATCTTCATCTTGGTTGCGGAATCCAAACAACGAAAGTTTGCCTGTTCTCTCACGTAGATTTTAGGATGACCGACAGGAAATTTTTCGTATTTTCATACCAATCATTTGTCAACAAATTTAATCAGCGCCACTCATCGGAGGGTGAAACCAGTTTAAGCTATAAAGACATAAAAACTTTCGCAAACGTTGCTTTGCCATCGAATTATAGTTGAATTCACACTGAAGCGTAGTTGTGCAAATATAGAAGGTGTACCTGTAAAAGCCAACGCCCCGACATAAATCCGATTCATTAGCACTTAACTGCAAGCATAGAAACTCCATGACGACTTTATGTGGGTAGTAAACCTCGAACACGTTCTAATTTGGAAGTATTCGGGCTGTAGAATATTATAAAGGTGCAAAAATGAAGGTATCAAATTTCCGACACACCTTTTTGTATAAAAACTGAATAAAAGTTTAAAGGGGATGTCGCTTCTAAAAATACCCACTCGATGTGGAATAGTGAGATATATACGTGCGCGTTATAAATGTTTAAAGCACTTCCCTCGAAAATCGATTTAAACATAATTAAGCTGGCCAGATGCCTATTTAAAAGTAATAGAATTTTTTGTGTTTCAGGTATGTCACCGCAAGGCTGGTTTTGGGGTAAGTTGACGGCGGCCAGTTGCCATTATTAGTTAATTAGGAAGATTTGCACACTTCATCTGGTATCGATTAGAATGGTTTCAATTAGAAAACGAGGAAAAGATGGGCGGTTCACGCCCAGTTGTTCTCTAATGAGATCCTGGCCCCCTAGTGCTTTTCCGCTCCCTCTTGAAACTTTCACATTTGTCTCTCCGAGACGAATTAGGCACTTCTTGTTACAATTAGAAGATTCTCTAAATGATCGGTAATTACGCCGGATTCTAGTGGATGCGCGATCCGGATCGGGTACCTAATTGCACTTGCTCTATATTTGACACCTGAGAAACTGTGAATTAGATCGCGTCTCTCGTTGCTAATATTACCTTTCCGTCACGTGCTTTGTAGAAGTGGCATGGGAGTTGGTAGGCACTGTAACGTAGTCGTGACGCCATAGCTGAGAATCGTGTTGAAATGAAAGTGTACTTTTGAGTCCCAACTCGAACTTTACGCACTAAAACTTCGAAATTAATTTTAATAGTCGCGAAATTTACTTTTGTTGCGAACAGCATTGCGTACACAAGGTCTCGTGACGCATAACCGCATGATTTACAGCTTAAACCGCCTTAAGAGCTCGAGACTGCTACTTTGAATTTTGATGCCCGTAAAGAACAGAACGAAAACAAAACGAGATTTATGAGCTTTTGTTCTTTATGAAAAGGGAAATGCTGGTACCGCTCTGAGGGAAACACCTGGAATGTGCGCCACAAAGAAACGACGCTTCTTTGTTAATTTGACTTTCAGTCGGCTATTTTAACAAAATGCCTTGAAGTGATCCGTTCCGGAAGTTGTGCTTTCTATAAAAAATTGAAGGCACGCTTTGCTCTACAAAACAGTAGAGCACCCTTTTATAACATTGTTGTCGTAATATTTTGGTTAAAGCTCTTAAACGACTTGGTATTCTAGGTATGTTCGGGCTTGTTATGTAATTTTCGGGGTGTGCTAGATTACAAAGAACCCGTGCTTGGGGACAAAACGAACGTAATTAACCATAATTACAATAATAAAATACTAAAGACAAATGCTCCTGTTGATTAAGGTTTTGTTCTTTTGTGCTTGTAAAAGCTGCTCTTTGTTGGGTTTCGGAACAGATTTTGAAGTAACAAGATCTGTATTATTAAACAGGCTAGGAAAATGTGTCTTTGTACACTACACTTTCAGAATAAACTAGTCAAGTGGAAGTGCACATTTAGTCACTTTTGCATCCATATGTTTGCCAAAAAGTGCTTATGAGGGACTACCACCAAATTTAAGGTACACATTTAAAAATCATAACCGAGCCGTAGTGGTTGATGACGTCAAAATAGTATCCATTTTGCGCCGTAACAAATACCGACACAAAAAACGCATGCAATTCGAAAGCAATGTTTTGATCAGCAGCACAAGCAACTAAAAAACAGGTTCAATGCTCAATGCAAGCTAACTCCCTTTTAATGACAGAATCAGCCACCCCACCTCATTATTCCTAAGTACGTAATCGTTACTGCAGAGAAGGTTTCAATCGTGTCAGACAAAAAACTAATTAAAAAGTAAATCAGAAAAATGAACAGCTCATATATAAAGGACACGTATTCCGAACTAATTTGCGCCTCTAATGGCAGCAAAATTCATTTACCGAAATGTAACTAATTTCATAAAAACTCATTTTCCGGTTCCTTTGCGTCCTATAATCAAACACATATGGTCTCGTGTTTGCCCTTGCATAACCTATTTATCCTCATCAACACATTAATCGACACACGAAAATTAACGACATCTATACGTGCCATTCCTGTTTGAAGCTGATGGATCGTTGAAAGGGCGACGCTAACGAATGGAAGTGGCCCGTCTAATTTGCTATGTAGATTTTTGCAAGTCGAGTGATCATCGTATTCCGCCGTGTTCTTGTTAATTATTTCTAATTAATCATCTACCAACGTTTTATGACTTTGCCAAATTTAAACTACCTACCTATCTCTTACAGTTTCCGATATTCCCATGGTGGCTCTCGAATTTGAATCAGCCGGCATAGACAGATACCATGCAACAAGCGATCGATTGAAACAATTAATTAAAGAAAAATTATTGCCTTAAAGTGTTAATAATCCAAAATGTCCGGTCGTAACTGGGATTTACTAACAGTCACAAAAACCAAACTGATGATGCTTCTATAACTTCAGTTCTCTAATTGCATTTGAACCTCGATTTAGAACACACTGGGTTCGATGTCATTACAGGCGTGAAAGTGGCTCTTTGATTGTCGAAAAACTCAATGTAACGGTAACCTCAAAGACGGGCTTTCCGACAAACTTCTTCGAAAACTTTCCTTCTCTTCGTCGTAAATATTAACTTTAAACGGCACAATAAAAATTAAAGCTCCCACGTTTCAAAACTAGCGGCCTTGCAAGTACGGCTGACTGCCGAACACCAAAACAAAAATAACAGTTACGTTTCAATATCCACCAAACGAAAAAGCAACGATTAACAGCCACCGTCAAATAAGTTCCGATTCACAGCTTCTTCAGCTATTTAAAATATTCTTCCCCTTCCGTTCCACTTTTACCGCTGCGTCTTCGACTGACTTCCAACACCTGCGTGTTGTTTCGGCGATAACACGTGCTTATCTTGAAACTAATTAGCTTGGGCAGCGATAACGAATTTAGATCGGATTTAAATGAGATAATCAAAATACTGCGTGACTATTTCTTGTTCAAGTCAAGTCCGGGGGTTTACTTTGCAGCTGTTATTTATTCGGGAGTTATTGACGTCGGGTGGTTTATGTGCTGGGGGTTAAGGTATTTGTGATCCATCGTCATTATAGATGATGAAGCCAAATCGCGATAAGTGTGAGGCCGGACGTGGTGAGGTATACCTACCTACTTTTTGATTGAGTGAGCCCTTAAGTTTTGGTCTACTGTGAGCTCAAGGATAAGTTACAATACCCAGGACCGGTTAGCCACGGAAACGAAGCCTCAACAGCTGGAGTAAAATGTTCCGTGGTTTATAAAACCAAAATTTAAGGGCTCTATTCTGGCTCTACTGACGGCTGCAATTTCTTACTTTATTTTTTTTTCTATAATTCAGTACAGCAAGAAAAATTGACCTGGCTAGCTCCAGGGCAGTAAAATAAACCTCTCAAAAGAGGGCGAAAAGACCACTTAACATTGATACAAAATAAAATATCGACAACACTTTATTTACACCTTAATTTTACACAATCTGGTTTTGATAATTGTAACCATTTAATTAAATTTCCAGGATTGACTCCCAAAAATGAGATCAGAGCAATTTTTATTTTATCAGGGCAATCAAAGTATCAATTAACGTTCTTAGTAAAGACGCTGATCAAAATGTGTTGGAAAATCGTATGAAACGATGGAGCCTTGAACGCCTGATGTGGATTAGCAAATTTCCCCAAATTCTTATCTGCAACAGCTATTGTGCGAGCGGCCGTGTTACTTATTGATAAGCGGGCTGCATTCCCGTAAACAGATGTACGTGATTAATTGATCGCAACGATTTTGCTCTGCTTGTTGAATTCTCGATGATAGACGAAATTAAATGGTCCATAAACCATTCATCCAAGATGAATTAAATTTTAAAGTATTTATACAGTAAAAAAACCCTAAAAAAATTTAAACTCAAAATTTGAAAACTAATTTAAAAAACACATACCTTTAATTCAAAGGGTTATAATAAACGTCCGTGGTTCTTTATTGACCTTCTAAGATTCCACGCTTAACTCCCAAAATTTGGATATACAAATTGTAATTATGTAGAATAGTTAACTCAAATCCTCCAACAACTTCGGAGAGACACCAATATCAATAATGCGTCTATTTGTTTAATCAATTACTATTCTAGCGAAGAAAAATTTAACGGCCAGCTTTTCCGAATATTTTCGTAGTAATAATTCTACGTTACCGAAAATGCATAAGAGCGAACATAATCGTTAAGGATCGTATAAAATCGATCGATCATTTGAAATAAATACGTAACAAATTAACTACTCTAAACCGGCCCAAAGTTTTTGAAATACTCAAGTTTATGTCCAGGATATAATAAAATCTACATAAAGTAAAATACAACAGAAGCAAGCAAAACGAAATAATTAATCCTTTCGGCTGAATTTCATATAATTTACGTTAGCTCCTCGCATATTTGGACAAACTTAATTCCAATTACAAACCATGGACGTTAATGGGTCGTTCGTAAGTTCAAAATAATAAAGCGCAACGTACAATTACGTCGAACTTAACTTTAATTGAGTCTGTCTGTGGACAATGCTCCCACCGGCTAGTTTCATGAATTATAAAGAAGTAAAAAATTAAGATTTCAATTTAATTAATTAATCAATATAAATGAAAAGGTATCATCTTGAGATTCGCAATTTAAGCGTCAAAGCGAGTGTGCGTATAATTCGTACCGGGAAAATACGTTAACCTGACGGTGGTATGGAATTGGATAAATCGTGTATCGCGAATAAATTACACGAACTGATGGATTAAATGCACTGATATAAACTACTGGGTTTCGCCATAAATTGAAAACTTTCCATTTATTAATGGTCGCTCAAAAATGCAGCGTGTTGTTTAAAATTGCTGCGATAGAATATGTTACGTAATAGAGAACAAATAACAATCAGTAACAGATGCAATCATTCTTTCTTAATAAGATGTGTGTTGACCGAAGCAACACTGATTTTGAGTTAAACCAGCGGTCTTCAAACTTACTTAGCCCCTATTGTATATTAATTGAAGCAATCTTGCTGGCATTCATGGGTTCACCCGCGGAAATAAAATCAGACTAAACTATGCAAAACTCCTTTAGTACTGGCATTCGTTGTTTGAAAACGGATGAGATTGAAAAGGTCATCGAATTGTCTGGAGGGTATGCAGGTGGAGAAGTGCATCTACAGATGTTGCCATTAGTTTTAGCGTACGATCGTATAAACAAGATTTTTGAGCGTAGTGTTACAACGATAAATTGGGTGTGATCATGAACATTAGTAAGAACATGAAAATCGATGAAGAAGTATTGCGTTTATAACAGAAAAAATAGTCGATCCGAATGTGGGAGGATGAAAATATGAAGTAGGCGTTTAGGAGTTGAAGGTTAAATATCAAAGTTGAAGATAAGAAGCTTTATAAACTTTGTATGATCGAGTTTTCACATTACCTTTTCGAGAAAATGTGGAAAAACGACTTTTGTTATTTTTTCTCTTAGAGGGATTATTCGCGGGATTTAATGGGAACTTACTTCTTTCTATTTCAAACTAGCAGAAATTCTTTAAAATCGAAATATTTTTTTTCACAAATAATTATTATAATCATAGGTCTATAATTGTTCAAATGTTTGCTCAATTTTGCATAAACTGTGCGACTATGTTATTCATCGCTCATACGCGCTTATGTGCCGCAAAAATATCACCCATTGAACAGGATATTATTGTGTAAAGTACGCCATGGGCCTTTGTTAGGCATCAACACCTACAATAATCTTGGGTCACCCTGTATGCCTATCGTCGATAATTTTTTGAGCGTAAATGTGGCCGTTAGTTTTTATATTTATCCTAAACTCGATCATATTAGTTATCTCCGGTCGTTTGCGATAAGTCATTATCTCTGTGTAAGCTAATTAGTTTCAAGATAAGCACGCAAAATCATAAATATTAATTCTTGCGAAAACGCAGTATTACTATTAGTCCGAGCAGAACGGTGGCTTGAAAATAAATCGGTGTCACCAACTTCAAGTTTAATTTAGAAGAAAAGAAAAACGAAATAATTATAAATCGGCAGTAAATAAATTAAAAAAGTATTGTCTACGGCAGCGGTGCAATCGACGGGACGACGGGGAAAAATGGTATGCGCTACCAAGAGGTACTGTCTTACGACCAAAAGAGAAATAAGGTGCAAAAGCTGTAAAGACGGAGCGGCACATACGGTGAGATGAGCTCAACGTCAAAACAAAACGAAACGGTACTAATGCAACACGAATTTACGGCAAAATAAATAAATATGGTAGGATTCGGAAAATGAATTTACGGAAATAGATAAAGATTAATAGGGTACTTACAAATACAATTGGAAAAGGTGCCAAAGCACAAACAAACCAAAATTGAAAGGTACGGATGAAAAGTAAATATACGGAATGGCCTAGATAACGTACTTACGACAAGCAAAAATTGCTATAGTTCGGATCTGCCACGTTTTTAATTATTTAAGTCGCTCTCAGATGCCTTAAAAATACGGGAGCGGTGTCAAAATTAAAGTTTTTTAAGAGCGCACTTAACGGATGTAATCTCGACTTACTTACTGTACCTAGAAAAAGCGTCTACCAATAGGATACATGTCGCTATGGCAGTTATGCGAATACGTGCAATTGTAGAACCGGTCCTTAGTCGCTGGCGGTTACTTTAACCAATTCAACCAATTACGTTTAATTATACTTATCCAAATAGTCGGAATGAAATTTCCTAATTCGGCAGTCCAGCAATGCCATTTTTTTCCTTGGAACTGTACGACCTTACTGGTTTTAATGCTGGATTACACTAAAGACAATTAATGGGTAACTAACGGACCTAAAGTTTAATAAAATTCATTCTCCCTCTTTTTCACTAGCAAGAGAACTTTCGATGGCCGTAAAACAATTTAAATACTCCTACAGGAACGGTTGCAAACGGCGCGGCGGATTAGCTAAAGCATTGTGTACGGTAGCGGCGGACGAAACACAATTATACAAATAAAATTAATTACCTTTATCTTCAACTTCTAAATACCTTCGGAGCGACAATCTTCGTAACCAAGCTCACAACTTAAAACCATCTAGATACCCGGTATTCGTCTACAAGGTGATCACTAAAACGGGTAATTTCAAAGCTTCATTGTAGTATTTTGGAAAGAGGAACGGAAGTGAGAAAGGGAAATTGTTTTAAATAGAAAAGAAAGAGGCCTTTCGGTCAAGCTTTTTGTTTGGTGGGTTTTATTTGTTGCAAAACAGTCAGTTTGGTACCGATGCTTTTTGTATGGAACTCAGTTCTGTATGTTATTAAGTTATAAAGCTCTAGATGACGAAACATCATTCAGCTTGGTGTTTGTGATAGTAGCGTAATTAAAACATTATTTAAATATCGATCGCTTGTTGCGTGGTGTGTTTCCTGACGCTGAGTGCCTATATTTATTTGAGCTTATTTGATTGATTAATGTTGGATAAGTTTTGTTTTAACTGTGAATGGTTAGCATTTAATCGAGCTAGGAGAGTTGTTATGTTAATTTTTTTTCTATTTCCTACCCATAATTGCATCAGGTGCTAATGGAAAACTTGTTAATGAATTCTTGGGACTTTTAGAGCTGGTTAAGGTTGCTGAATCGGCACCAATCCGTTTCGAGTGAGTAGTTGTATTTAAGATTACGCTTATTACACTATATGTCCAAAAGTGGTACTTTAAAGATGGGAGTACATTCCGCAATTTAAAAAAAAAGCAAGACGATCACGTAAAGAGAGATAACTTAAATTGTGCTTAACACGCATCAGGCATTTATCTCATTAACTAAAAGGGATTATAAATGTAATTACCTAGCATATCCTCCGCATTGTTACTCCGTTTCCAATGACATTGATTAATTACTGTCTACAGCTATCATTTATTAAAATCGCATCAGTAGGCCCCGTGAGCTACTCATGCATTTATTAAGTTTAGGTATTTGTTTCCTGTACTAATGTTGCTTTCTGTCATTGTATATCGTGTTTAAACCAATCTAGAATTACTCCCATAGCTTTGGTGCAATTGGCGATGTGAATATTTTGGTAAGCGATATTCAGTTCTGTTACAGTTACAGATATTAATCTAGTTTTGCTGATAACGTTCTTATTTCTTAAGAACGCCGAGACGTAGGAAAAAAATTACGCAACCCTTGACACTAAACATTTCATTTGGCAATCATCCTTGAATTTTTGCCTAATTCCATATTTTACTATGACTTATAGTTTATTTATGATTGAAATCAAATTTATCCGTTGCCACCTTTGAAGGATAACACAGGTAAAACAGCTTGAAAAGATTTCTCAAGAAGATTCCAGAAGACTCCAGCGAGAAAATCGGACATTTAAATAAACCAGACGTTCCCGCCAGGCTCTCGACAAAAAGCTTTTCAAGAGAAAAGATCAGAGCTGCGTTAAAGGACAGACTCGGACTGATAAATGGCAGTACTCAGGACCGATGGGCTACGAAAACGCATACTGGTATAAAGGGATGAATAGCCGGGGGTTTATAAAACCAAAATTTAAGACTCCATTCTAGTCTCAATAACGGCTGCAGTAAACCTTTAGCAACCAGCACAAATGTCTCTGTGATACTCCAATTATAGGCAAGCAAAAGGAAGTAATTAATACTTTCCGCTACATTTTAAATTACGTTAGCTGCTCGCATGTTTGGGCAAACTTAGTTCTATGGCTTAATTATATACAGGGTGTTTTTTTGGGAGCTTTAGTTAAACGTTTCTGGGAAAGTAAAATACGTAGGTTTTTGAAAATTTGTACTTAGGAGTTACTCTGAAGGCCGAATCGATGTAAAATATTTTCAAAATGTCCGCACTTCCGGAAACACCGGAAGTAGATAGTAATTCCGTTATTTTAAATGGCAACCCCTATTTTTTATTGCATTTTTGGATTCTACGTGAAATTTCAGTTCTTTTGATACCCATATGTCGATATCTGCCATTTATGATTTTTAAGTTATTTTGACTTTAAGAAAAAAAATGGCGGATGCAGATGGTACCTTGATAATTGATTACTTGAAAACGGTTATAGTCATGGCAACCCATTTTTATCAGTGCATAGAGAATGAATAGGGCTTTCTTTTAGTGTACTTAAAAAAAAGTTAAGTTGCGTACAACCGCACCTATGGAGATCCAAATTGAAGAAACTTCAAAGTCCATAAACTCAGTTTTTTTAAATGGAATGACCATGTTCTTAATATTGCATGAGATAGAGAATCGAAATTGGCATATTTTGATATTACATGTTCCTATAGCTATCTTTAACAGTTTCTGATTTATTCCCATTTCATTGGATTGATCTCGGAATTGATGCCATTTTTTTTCGCATTTTCTTTTTAGTAGTTGGCCATGATTTTATAACAATCGAATTTTAAACAAATCAAGGAATGGAGTCTTTAATACCATTGATTCTAGTTCTAGTCTAAATAATTCATTAATAAATAACTCATTTATTAAGGATATAGGACGGAAAATTTTTGAAAAATTTGTTAATCTTGCATTTGCAATTCAATTCATTTTCTTAAATATTCTCTCGTAGAGCTTTGTATCACTTGTGCTTCAACCGTTTGTAGTGCATTAGGGGTACAAAATTTCCAAAATTCATACAATTTCGTTCCAGTTTCAGAATGAATGTACGGAAAGCACGCGCCGCGATTCTGCCCATTTCACCATAAATAACAATTAAATTCCAAAATAGGTGAAACCACTGCGAGTCATTTTTCGATTTTTGAAAAACTTATGTTAACCTATAACAGTGGGTGATGGATTAGTGTCACTAGATTTGTTTAAAATTCAATTGTTATAGAATCATGGCCGACTACTAAAAAGAAAATCCGAAAAAAATAGTGTCAATTCAATAAAATGGGAATAAGTGAGAAACTGTTAAAGATAGCTATAGGAACATGTATTGTCAAAATATGCCCATTTCGATTCTCTATCTCATGGAATAGTAAGAACATGGTCATTCCATTTAAAAAAACTGAGTTTTTAGTCTTTGAAGTTTCATAAATTTGGATATCCATAGGGGCGGTCGTATGCAACTTAACTTTTTTTTAAGTGCACTAAAAGAAAGCCCTATTCATTCTCTATGCACTGATAAACATAGGTTGCCATGACTACAACCGTTTTCAAGTAATCAATTATCAAAGTACCATCTGCATCCGCCATTTTTTTTCTTAAAGTCAAAATAACTTAAAAACCATAAATGGTAGATATTGACATATGGGTATCAAAAGAAGTGAAATTTCACGTAGAATCCAAAAATGCAATAAAAAATAGGGGTTGCCATTTAAAATAACGAAGTTACTATCTACTTCCGGTGTTTCCGGAAGTGCGGCCATTTTGAAAATATTTTACATAGATTCGGCCTTCAGAGTAACTCCTAAGTACAAATTTTCAAAAACCTACTTATTTTACTTTCCCAGAACCTTTTAACTAAAGCTCCCAAAAAAACACCCTGTATACTAATAATTATCGTTAGTCGGAAACATAAGTTCACAAAGGCTACATTTTAGATAAAAGAAAGTAATGAACATAAGCGCAACGCATAATTGCAGCAGCTTTAGCATTAATTCAGTCATGTCCATAAACCACTACCTCAGGGTGGTTGTACACCTTTGATGAGAGTTGCATTTACTTGGGGACAACTAAATCACACGTAAGTTTTCTGAATTATAAAGGCTACGTGCAAATTATTGTGTTTAATACAATTAATGAATTTTAAATGAAAAGAAATCATCTTGCGGCGAATTTGGACAAAATATAAATAACGAATGCCTGAAAATAATGCACATTTCTACGATCCAGTTTCTACCATCATCACGCCCATTTCCTTTTACACATAGAACTTCCCATAAAACCAGAAAGAAGCTTTTAGAGACGTAATGTTTAAAAACGATCGTATAGAAATATCTACTTAGCTACTAAATTTTCAAACTGGATACTTCTTAATTATCCAACTGACCCACGTCAATACCGAACCCAATTAGATCCTTCCAATATAAAATTGACACTTTCCAGACGGGTTTTCTCTACTTTGTGGTACATTGTGGTTATTGACCCTCACAAATATGGTGACCAATATTTAAATGAAACTTTGTAGAAAAACAGTTGCTCTTTGTCCCATTTAAAAACCTTCTTTTTTCGAATGTTCCTTATTGGCCGTGGTGAAGCCTTTCCCCCTGGTTCCCCCGAAAGTATGTAACAGACGAATCTGTAGGTAGACCTAGTTCGATTCGCAAGCAATATGGTAAAAATGGTGGCTACTCTTCAACGTTTAAATTTCTTTTCCTCAACTGCTCCGGACGTGTTAAATTTCTTATCACTGGAATTTTAATAGAAATTGCATGAGATTAGCCATTTATTTAATCACTACCCCTCAATTTGGTTCAGATTTCAATCTCATTCGTTCTTTAAAGGAGTGTCCAGACTAAGACCTGTGACCACAATTGTATACCTCTACTCTCCCGAATAATTCAAACCCCTATCCTACCGGCCCCATATTTTTTCTCTTAGACTACGATTCGCTTGACTCGAGGGTAGATGCAGTGAAACAAATGCCTGTATATTCCAATGACATTTGTTATTTTTATTAAAAATAGGACGCGGAGCACGAAATAAAATGTTTAGGACAGAAATTAATACTCCTTACATGCAAACGACGGGAGAACCGAAGATTGCTATTTTTACGTGTAAAATAAATTCAGAATAATGTTTTATCTGGATACAGTAGGTGTACAATAGGTGTCAAAATCTATAATTAATCAAAATATAATGTATCGAAATTGACGAGGACCAGATCATAATTGTAAAAATTTTGCTCTAAAAAGCAGGAGGGCGGGCCGTTAAAGGTGGCATTTTCAACGAGACCTTCAGAATGTGATTAATTACATTCACGTGCCGATTAAATTAATTAAATGGCAAATGCCGTGCGGCTCCATGAACCGAAGCAATGTTCTTGATTAGTTTACCCTACTCGGACCGTAATAAGAAACCAATGAATCGCAGTTACTATACTACAAACAAAGCGCATTTCACATACGAACGACGTTCCGGATCAATTTTTATTACACTATAAATGCCAGGATAATGATTTTTGTACACAATAAAACACTAATGGCGTCCGACCCTTCAAACAAATAAAGTTAATGAAACGCGCAGAAAAAAAAGGCTGTTTTCGTCCTGGAATTTGACGAGCTGTTTGTATCAAATCTGAATAAACCTCTTCCTTAAGGGATTATTAATAAAATGGGTGGGCGAATTTGTCCAATTAATGCCATCGAAGTAGGCCATTCGCCCGCCTAAAAGGGTACAAAAAGATACATTTGCATTTTTATGTATTTTTAAATAGAAATTAATGGTATGGCCCGAAAAAATGGAATGAGTTAAAAGTAGATGTCGAACGCGAGCAAGGGTCGATCAAAGTTACTAATTTAATGAACTTTGTTTCTGGCCAACTGTAAACATAGACATGTGGTTGCTCATTTATTAACGAGAGCGTGCCCATGACGTGACAATCTTCTTCTTAAGTCTACGATTAATATGTACCGCTGCTGGTGATTGTGCACTTGCACAAAAAATGTGCGTTGATTGATAACTTCGTGGACGATTTGCATTTTTTTGCTCAGTGGCCCTCATCGAGGAACCACAATAGTAGAACATACTAGATGAAAAGGGCGAACATCACCGAGCCGTTGACGCGGACAAGCCCCCTTTCGATGCAGGTGAGAAACATAAATTAGGATGTAAATGGTTTGTTTTAAGAGCAGTAGAATAACCAATGAGAGAAACCGGTGAAGAAAGGAAGAGGCAATAGTGCAGCAAATAATCTCAACACTGATGTAAAGCTTAAAGAGAAAAATAAGAAAGGTAAAATAGAGAAGGTAAAGGAGAAAATGATGGAATAAGTGGTAGTAGATAAACACAGTCGATCCTGGACCGTCCAAGGTCGCTCGTCACCTGGTGACGACCTTGGAAAGTTAGTCAAGGTGGCGTTCCCCGTGTCGGTAACCTTAAAAATTAGGTCAAGGTGAAAGTGGCGTGCCACGTGGGTGGTGACCTTGGAAAGTCGGTCGCTGTAAAGCTCGAAGGGCAAGTTTCATTTTTGAGGTGTCAAATTACATTTGCAAGGTCAATGGTCTCAATTGATCTAGTGTTAAATTACATTTTTAAGGGCATGCAAGGTCATTGGTCTCATGGTTTTAAATTACATGTTCGTGGTCATCCCAGGTGAATGACCCCAATTGTGGTGTCAAATAACATTTTCAATAGGTAGCATGTAAGGTCATAGCCAATTGTTAAATTGCAATTTCAATGGCATACCATACCCCTGACTGCATTTCTTCATTGAACCTATAAACTTTCAAGGTCCCCCGAGGTCATTTTGTGGTCCCATTTTTGGGGTGTCAAATTACATTTTAATGTCATCCGGGACCATTGGCCCCTTAAATTTTCAAGGTCATTGGCTCATGTTTTTGTGTTGATTTAAATTTCCAAGGTCATTAATGGTCATTGACCCCCCATACATTTTTAAGGTCATCCGAGGGCATGGCCCCCATTTCTTGTGGTATCAAATTACATTTTCAAGGTTATCCGACGTAATTGAATTTGAATTTATCAAAATTAAAAGGAGAAATGAAAAATGATAAAAAACTAAACAAAAAAGGACAAAGAGAATAGGGAATGGAAAGGAATAATATAACGATAATGTGATTGGTGACGAAACAACGAAAATAGAGGACTGGAATAAGTTACTAGTAGATGTAACATAAAAAAAGAAGAAGATTTTACGGAATAAAGGTAAGTCCAAAGGCACTCTAGTGGGTTGACTGATAAATTTAAAAAAAGGAGAGCAACGAGAGCGATTAAAGATATGGAAAGAGAAAGAAGAAAAAGGGAGAAAGTGAGATGACACAGGAAGACGAGGAATATAGGTGGAACACGAAGAATAAAAGAGAAAATCAAATTTGGAGGAAATATGTAGTTGACAGTAGTAGAGGACAAGAAAAAGAGGAGGTAAAAGGAAACGAAGATATGTTCTAAAATGTAACGGGACGAACCAATTTCCAACAAGAGTTCAAAAATAGAGAAGAACGAAAGAGGGTGTAATACCAGGTAGTCTAGATCGTTTTGGCATCGCCGTTTCGGCCCAAAGTCATCTCTAAGCGAGGATTATTATGGTTTAAATGCCCTTTCGGTATGTAATCGATTCGGTTGTGCCGCAATTCAATAAACCAGGCGCTAGTTTCAAGTTTTCTGACACTTATCTACCCTATTAAGGATGTTTTACACCACATTTATACACCTCTACATATAATCCCGACGGGATGTATCGTCCGGCCCGTGTGGCGCAGTTCAGTTGAAGCTGGACTGTGGTACTAAGGGTTCCTGGTTCGAATCCGGGTTCGGGCATGGATATTTGTAAATGTATAGTGGGTTGGGTTGGTAGAACAGCCTTGGCTGAAACTCCGCCCACTCAAAAATAAATAAAATAAATAAATAAATTACCGACTCTATCTTCTGCGATAGATTTTTATTGGCGTTGTATGCCATTGTAACATCTATGCCACCATTGTAACACTTAAGGGGTGTTTCTCTCGGTATTGGTAGCAAAAGGTGTTATTGAGTAGGGATTTCAATAATGCACGTTAGGGAATGCTAGGGAGTACCTGTGCTATATTGAAGTAACTTCCAAAACGTTTACAGGGGTATTAAAACATCAACATAAAGAAATTTTCAAGGTAGAAAGAGGAAACGCAGGGACCAATTACAATTTACAATACCAATGAAAACTAATAAACTTTGGGACTTACCATGTCGGTTCTGTTCAACAACCCAATCACTACTGACTTCATTTTTTTCTAGCTCACGAGGTGCCTCAACCTTTTTACCGCCTCATAAGCAATTTCCTATATCGACACCTCTTGACTAATTCTACTTGTGCCACATTCAATTTTGCATTTTTCCCTTGTTACGAAATTTACTTTTATAAATGTCTTTATAGCCCCTGCGTTATACCATTTTATATCTATCGGTAAGTGTGAAGTCGGGGTCAGGCAATACCATTTCTTTTTCGTCGACCGATCCCTTAACTGTTGGTCTACTGTGACTGTGACCTACTGAATCAAACTTTAAGGCTCAATTCTGCCCTGACAGCAGCTGCAATAAACTTTCGACAACTACTTACCCCAAATCAGCACAAATTTTTCTCTGAAATATTCAAATCCATTTTCATAACATGATACAATTAAAATTTAAAGCAAAATACATAGGGAGCAAGCAAAAGGAAATAATTCAACTAATACTGTACGTTAGCTGCTCGCGAATTTGGGCAAACTTCATTTCAAGTACAAGTAATTGAAGTTAGCGAGACGCATATAACTTCGCGCTTGTGAAGAAGTTACTTATTTTTTCGTCTTGAAGCTAGCTGCGTTGAGGAACACCCGGTATATGGACTCGACGTGGAAGCACTTTGGTACAAAGACCATAGCTGTGAATATATTTAGTTTTGTTTTAGGAATTGTAATTAACAGGGAAAAGAAAGTTTTTTCGTAGCCACCGATAATACCGTATTTAAGATCTCATATACATTAGGCTATTATCAACCGACTTTAGATTCCATGTATTAAATTAAACCAGGATAAAAACTCGAAGGTCGTACAGCACAGATAATAAGTATATCTTCAATTGTTGACCTCGCCGATTGCACTTATTTCTAATTAAACAAATGTTAATTGGATTTACGAATATTGGAGTTAGGATGCGCCCGATTGAGTAAGCATAATTAACGATTTTCATTTAAATGAAATGCAGTAAATCCCATCCGATTGAGCTGGGCCTTATCTGAAAAAACCGCTCTTAATTAACTTGAATTTTGACACCGGTCTCGTATTTTTAAGACGACTGGGAAGGACCTAACTAATTAAAAGAATATTAATTTGTTTGAACTTATCGAAGGTACAAGCCGACGGAGCGAAATTTCCAGTTTATCCCTACTTGAAATAGCCCAATTTTATAAAAGGTAAAGCCGTTGTTTAGAGAGTAAGTTTATATTTTTGCCTTTGGGTGTTTTGCTAGTTGCAAAGTACCGTATTAAATTTGTATACTTTCCGTAAATTGATTCATTTGTATCATTCTTGTTGTGTTTAATTTTGTTTTTCGAATAGTTTCACTGCACGTTGGTTTTGGTGATTTATTTGCCTGGAATTTTTAGTAAGCTTTGCAATACAAGTTAGTTATCAAGGTAAGCGTCCGATACGTTTAGTTCAATACAAGTTAGTTATCAAGGTAAGCGTCCGATACGTTTAGTTCTATTATTTATAAGGGGAACATTGTCTTGCTTTCCTGCGTTTAATTTTCTCGCAGATTCGGCTAACTAATTAACACCTGGTTGCTTACATTCCTGACAGAAAATTGGACGTTTTTCCGTGTGTTTAATTCTGTTTTTCGGTTTCTCGGCTGTGCCCGGCTGCTGTGCCCATAAGAGCCCCGGTTTACCGGTCTGCCTCTGTAACCACTGCCGTAGATTAATCAATGCTAAATGAAAAAATATTACCTGGTAGTACTGCTGTTAGCTAACAATATTGCACACATAATTGAACGGCGACGCGTGTGACTAGTACTGAGCATCTAAAGCTAGCTCGAGAACGAATTGGCTAATGGGAAATGGGTACAGTTGACAAACGCCAAACAAGGAAGGAACATCTATGCTATTAGAACTAATGAAAAGATGTAATTAAAATAAAGTAAGAAAACATGGACGGTGATGGGGTGGCGGTACAGCACTGTAATGGGTGCCCTTTAACGGATATTATTTGATTTGAATTTTTCTTAATTTTTTTTTAAAGTACAGTTCTGACATTTTAAATGCGCGTGAAACCTACAGGCGGCGGGAACTCGTGGAACAGGAAGAAATTGACTAGAAATACTGAGCGATTTTGCAAAGGTCACATTCGTTATACAGCTTGCCGTGTAGTGTGTCAAGAAATATCATTGAGCAGAAAAAATGAGTTTTATTGGTGGCCCCAGAATGGGCGTGAATCAGAAAAGTATAGTGGTGGGAATTTGGTTACTAGCATCGAGCCGTCAGAATATTGAGATTATGTCGCGAGAGAATTCTTGTCGAACCGCGACGACGGCCTTTGATATGGTAGTAAGGGGAAAAGTCTGGAAAATGATGAAAGAAGAAAAAAAAGAAATAGTGAATGAGTACAGAGTCAACAGAGAAGAATACAAAGGAAAAATATAACAAAACAAACTGATATGGAAAGAAAGGAGATGCGACAAGAAAGAGGGGAATACAAAATATTTAAATATTTTAAACGAGAGCGGAGAGAGGTCGGAAGAACGTAAAAGGCAGGGAAAAAATATTTAAGCGCAGAGGTAAAGGAAGAGAATTGGATGAAGCTAGAAAAAAATGGAAAAAAAAGACTTTGGCCTTAAAAAGAGAAACTGTAGCGCATTTTCTATGAATTGATCAGCAACGGACTATTTAAAGGCAAAAAAAGTTATGGCATAAATATGATTATAAGTAAGAAACTTAGCATCGCGGAGTCTGCCCAAGCGCGCGCCTAATGTTTAAAATATGCGATATGTTTGTCTTCACTAGAAGAATCAATTGTTAAAATTTCAAAAATATCTCCATAAATAAGATGACATTGCACAGTTTGCGTATGGGCACGACTGATTTTTGCAATATGCGATATGCTTGTCTTTACTAGAATCTTTGGTTAAGCTTTCAAAAAAATTTCTCTATAAATAAGAAAATTGACAGTTTATAGTCGGTGCATGAGCTCATTAATCGTCAAGATTATTCTTGGTTGAGGTGCCAGAGCATTAAACTACCAAATCAAAAAAAAATATATTTTTAAAACTGTGGGAGTAGTTAAGGCCATTTTGTAACAGTAAGATTACGTCATCGATAATATTTTAAATGGCACTTCATGCAATCAAAAATGTCATTACAACAAATACAAATGCAAAAATTGTATGTATTCTGTGCTTTTTTTCTTTCTTTGTTATCAGTGAAGGCCCTAGAGCTACTTTTTTCAACTTTTGATAAAAAAATTTTTACGATTTTATTAAACTCATACACCCCCATTCCGTGTGTTTATAATATGTTTAATCGATCCTTAGAGCAACGCACATTCTCTCGAGCAACCCGTTTTACAACATAACGTAGTTTCCATCAATTGACAGGTTGGTTATTTGACGATCACGTGCCATGGGGTTTCAGTTAGATTTGGCGGTAGTTTAGATTTTTGGTTTTTCAGTCGTTCTCGGCTGGATCTGGGTTAGTAGGTCATATCTTACGAAGTCGGTATATAAACAACGATTTTTCCATCGTTTTGGCGTTTAATCAACCTCTTGACATTATGACCTGTGACTTTGCACCCATATTACCCGTGCAGTAGTTGGTGAATGTGGCCTACACTAGAAACAGACGGGCAGACATAGGCAAAACACGAACAATAACGTATGTTTTTGAAATTCGATTCATAAGTCATCCGAAAGCTGCCAGAAAGAGGGAGTATTTTCATCACAAGTCTTTCTTGTCACCAGATTTTTTAGATACATTTAAATTTTATTTATTTCAGAAGACGTCGAATATCAATTTTACTTTATTAGCAGCTCTTAAATGTGAAATTGAATTATCGACTATAAAATTTGGCTTCTTGCCATTTTTTTAGGATAGTATAATCTTTGGGAGTACAGCATTTTCGCACAACCCCGATTTGCATGTTTTAAATTAAATCTTCGGATATCAGCAATAATTTTTTGGAAATGTCAAATCAACATTGTGCGTATCAAATTTATCTCAAACTTTAATTGTTTATGGACATCAAATAGTTTTCTATTCGAACCAACCACAGAAATTTGACACCCAAAATTTAGTTTGATCCCTGAAAATTTAGTTTGACACCCGAAAGGAGATTATAAAGTTACAAAGTTAAATTTCAGACCAAAAGTTTAGGAAAAATGGAAATGAAATTCGATCCAAATGAAATCGTCCCTTAAATGTGAAACTGAATTATCGATTATCAAATTTGATTTCTTGCCATTTTTTTTTAGAAAAGTATAATCTTTGGGAGTACAGCATTTTCTCGCAACCGCGATTTGCATGTCTTTAATTCGGATATGAGCAATAATTTTTTGGAAATGTCAAATCAATATTGTGCGTATCAAATTTTTTTTTATTTTTATTAGTTTTTTTTTAATTTATTTTTTTTTATTTATTTACTTTATTATTTATCTACCTCAACCTTTAATTGTTTAGTGATATCAAATAGTGATATATTTGAAACAACCACAGAAATGTATTTGACACCCAAAAATTTAGTTTGACACCCGAAAAGAGATGCAAAGTTAAATTTCAGACTAAAAATTTTGGAAAAGGAGAAATGAAATTTGATCCAAATGAAATTATCAATAATTCGTGTTTTTTTGCTTTTCTGCTTACCGGAAGACGTCTTTCTCGATACGTATTGCTCGGTTCGCGAAACATTATCGGTGTCAAGTCTTAAAAATTTAGTCTATTCCCCAATTTTCAATTTTTGCAACTTGCAACAACATTTTATTGTAAATTGTCAAAATAATCAATTTATATAATTTCGGATGAGTTTTCCTTTTGTTGAAAATTGTGTTTTGAAGGTAAATTCATGTGCAGACTTAAGCCTAAATACTAAGCAGTACTATCGAAAAGGGCATTTAACACGAGTCTTAACGGAAACAAGCACGTCAAATTGGAACACATTGTCGACTTCGCCCCCACGCAGTTCAATAAGAAAAGAAATTAGTGGCGTTCGCAACGACAGTTAAAAAAGGCGTTGAACGGAGTTTAATAAAATTTAATTTAGTTTGGCGAAACGTTTGTTTTATTGCCTGCGGTTACGGAACGGCTACGGTACCTACAGAACGCCATCCATTAGAAAAGTGACATTCGATTCACGTTTATTTATTAAGCGAGACTGTCAATTAGAGCAGAATTAGGCAGAAAACGAAGTTGCCGCTTTTCGTTAATTAAATACGATCCGTGTACGTTGATTTTATCTTAATTAACTTAGGAAAGATTCATACTTATTAAGGGCTAACCGCCGCCGTATTAGGGGTACACGTTCGGAGAACGTTGGTAAAAGGTTCCGAGCTAATTGCTGGTTTAATTTAGTATAATTGCCATTTCCAACCCTTCTGATGGGAAGTTCGCGAATGTGGCAATGAGAAGAAACAGTTGAAGGGCGCCTATTAGAAAATAATAATAAAAATTAGGATCTACATTAAAAATGTATTCCTTTCTTTCCTGTGTTGCCTTAAGAGCCTCAAGAACTCTCAGAAGTAGGATTAAAATTTGACCCGAATACTCTAATATAAAATAGAACCTGTAATTATAGGCGGAGCACAAGATCAAAAGACAGCATTAAACTATTAGCGAGATTTTAAAAATCAACCCTTCAAAAGTTTCTTAACAAGCTCGGCTTAATAAATTTTCAATTTCGTAGGTAAAGCTGATTAGCAGTAAGGATGTTATCCGAGTTCAACTCGTTAGACGTAAGTGACCTAATTTTCACTTGAACTAATTTAAAAGTCCATTTGTGACGTAATCTGATTGCGATGCACTTCGTTTGTTCGAAAAAGAAGTGGAAACTTTGAAGGGGGGAGAATTTAGTACTAACCTTTTATTTTTCTTCCCATGCTCGACTTGTCCAATACGGCGCTTGATCCTTGTAAGTTGCTCCCCTTGCCGATATCTTTGCCGCTTCAAGGAGTTTAATAGTACAACTTTTTCAGAAAAATAATCAAGTTAGATGGTTATACAAAACGTTCATAAATTTCCCTAAAAGTCCAACTTAACATAAAGGCGTTCGTTTTATTCTTCCATTTTTAACTCAAAGCATCTATCGTTCAGTAACGTCGGCGTTTTTCCTCACAAACTTCTTCGCGCGCAACTTTTGTTATGGATGAAAAGTTTCTCTCGGTACCGAGCACTTATTTAACTTCAGAAGTTGATCTAATTACACAAAAATATTATCCTTTTTGATCTTAGCCATAATCGTTCTCAAAATTGTATAACGGCGACGCTTTGCGTTAACTTCTTTAACAATGCAGCGTCCTAACGTCTCGAAAAGCAATTGCAATTACAAGATAATAAGGGCAGTAATTCAATTTCCGCAGCTACTTTTGAAAGAATCGTTGGTTAGAATTATTTAACTGTGTAACAGTCTTCTACTCAGCGTTCAATTAAGTTCTTAATCAATGTGTGGTGTTCCGACTACGGTAACTAGCAAACTAAATAATTACTATTTGATAATGAAAGAATCGTTGGTTAGAATCGAGATTTAACTGTGTAACAGTCTTCTACTCAGCGTTCAATTAAGTTCTTAATCAATGTGTGGGGTTCCGACTACGGTAACTAGCAAACTAAATAATTACTATTTGATATAAGCTTCGAGACTTCCATGTAGAAATTTAAAAGGAATTGAGTTTCTAACTTCGATGAGTTTGCAATAGCAATGCGAGAGTCATTTTCTCTGCGGTTTAAGTTTTGATTACCTACTCCAAGTAGATTATGATTCTCTTGACTTTTTGACATGCTCAGTCTCATTTTCTAGTGTAGACAGTAAGGTAACGTTACTAGATTATCCGCCTTAGTTTTTACAGTGTTAGGATTGAAAGTATAATAAAGTTACTTCTAAAATGGAAATGCAAAAAAAATAAATCAACAATGAGTACGCTAATGTCGAATTCTGCTACCAAGATGACTTCCACGTAAAGCGCTTACCTATTTAGCTAATTCGGGCATTTCGGTAAGGGGACCATCAAGATAACGTTTAAAATTTAACACTTCTTTAATTAATTATAATTGTGCGGTCTCCTGACGTCATAAAAATCTGTAATTGGTCTGAAAATTCAAATCAGTTAGGAGCGCTTCATTTGAAACCACCCAAGTCCTAATCGGATGCTGTTTACTGCAACAGTTAATTAGTCGGACTAAAATTTCCACATTCGTAATTCGGGTCAATCGTAAAAGGTCTGCGCTAATAAAACACACAGCACGACCTTGCTCGCTTAAAAATTACACAAGTAAACTGTAAGTGGTTAGTGCGTAATGATATTTTTGCTTCTCTCCCAATCGGAGAGATATTTCGGATGCTGCAAAGATAATTTATATATCACTACGGGAACGGTTACAAACGGCAAATTAATTACAGTATCTGCAATTATTGTTACCTTCTTCTAGTAAAGAACTATATCGGTCCACAAGCTGCAATCTCTCGTAATGAAGCGCTTCCAACGCTTCAACCAGATACAGGTGTTTCATGTAAGATAGGACGGATCGGAAGGATCGGAAGGACCGGAAGGACCGGAAGGATCGGAGGGATAGGAAGGATCAGAAGGATCGGAGGGATAGGAAGGATCAGAAAGATCGGAAGGATCGGAAGTATCGGCACCATTGGAAGGATCGGAAAGTTTCAAAGGATGGGGGGGGATTAAAAGGATCGAAAGCATCGGAAGGATCGGAAAGATCGAAAGTATTGGAAGGATCAGAAGAGCGGAGGAATTTATTTATTTATTTATTATACCTCCCTTGTTCTGGGCCCTCAACAGGCTTGGGCACAATTACAGAGTGATCAGCATAATGATTTTTAGAAGTGCCCCTGCGGAAGGTCTTAAGTTGTTCTATACTACTCCGGTATTTACCTTACGAATTAGGAAAACTGCAAGAAAACATTATTGGGAGTAGCCGGTAAAGTGCTCGAAACTCGCCTAAGGAAATTCCCATCTCTGTCACAGATGCAAAATCTTACCTCAGCCCAGGTTCGAATAGCTGACCTCCGCCTTTATAGCCCAAGGCTCTATCATTTAACTACAAACTCGGGTAAGGAATCGGAGGGGTGGGATGGGAAGGATAAGAACGATTGGGAAGTTTCGAAAAGATTGGAAATAATCGGGAGGTTTGGAAAAATGGCAAGGATCAGAAGGATCGTGAGGATCGGAAGAATCGGAAGCATCGGAAGAATCGGAAAGATCGAAAGGATCGGAAGAGCAGAGAAATGGGAACGATGGGAAGGATCGGAAAGTTTGAAAGGATGGGGAGAATCAGAAGGATCGGAGGGATCAAAAGCATCGAAACAATCGAATGCATAGGAAGGATCGGAAGAGCGGAGAAATCGGAGGGATGGGAAGAATCGAACGATTGGGAGGATCGGAAGGATCACGAGTGTCAGAGGGATCAGGAAGATCAGAAGCATCAGAAAGATCCGCAGTATCAGAGGGATTAAAAAGATCGTATGAATGCAATTGATCAGAATCAAAAGTACCAGAAGGATCAAAGGATCGGAAATCAATTTGATTTGAAGGATCGGAAAGGTTGAAAGAATCCTTGAAAGAATCGAACGAATAGGGAGAATCAGAAAGTAACCAAGAAAAGAGATGAGAGAGAGATAGGACCAGATGAGGAAGTGCGGAAAATAAAACAAGAAAGTCAGGATAACAAGAGATCAAGAAAGCAAGAGACTAAACTACAGTCCAAAGGGTATAAAAACAAGTTTCCAAAAGAACCAAGTCAATCAGCAAAAATAACTATTTCACGGCTTATATAATTAGATGGATCAAAGGAATCTGAAGAATCTGAAGAATCTGAAGGATCTGAAGAATCTGAAGAATCTGAAGAATCTGAAGAATCTGAAGAATCTGAGGAATCTGAGGAAGCTGAGGAATCTGAGGAATCTGACTAATCTGAGGAATCTGAAGAATCTGAAGAATCTGAAGGATCTGAAGGATCTGAAGGATCTGAAGGATCTGAAGGATCTGAAGGATCTGAAGGATCTGAAGGATCTGAAGGATCTGAAGAATCTGAAGAATCTGAAGGATCTGAAATCTGAAGAATCTGAAGAATCTGAAGGAATCTGAGGAATCTGATCTGAGGAATCTGGAATCTGAAGAATCTAAAGGATCTGAAGGATCTGAAGGATCTGAAGGATCTGAAGGATCTGAAGGATCTGAAGGATCTGAAGGATCTGAAGGATCTGAAGGATCTGAAGGATCTGAAGGATCTGAAGGATCTGAAGAATCTGAAGAATCTGAAGAATCTGAAGAATCTGAAAAATCTGAAGAATCTGAAGAATCTGAAGAATCTGAAGAATCTGAAGAATCTGAAGAATCTGAAGAATCTGAAGAATCTGAAGATCTGAAGATTCTGAAGAATCTGAAGAATCTGAAGAATCTGAAGAATCTGAAGAATCTGAAGAATCTGAAGAATCTGAAGAATCTGAAGAATCTGAAGAATCTGAAGAATCTGAAGAATCTGAAGAATCTGAAAAATCTGGAGTCTGAAGAATCTGAAGATTCTGAAGAGCCTGACGAGCCTGAGGAGTCTGAAGAGTCTGAATCTGAGGAGTCTAAGGAGTCTAATGAGTCTGAGGAGTCTGAAGAGTCTGAAGAGTCTGAAGAGTCTGAAGAGTCTGAAGAGTCTGAAGAGTCTGAAGAGTCTGAAGAGTCTGAAGAGTCTGAAGAGTCCGAAGAGTTCAAAGAATCCGAAGAATCCGAAGAATCTGAAGAATCTGAAGAATCCGAAGAATCTGTAGGATCGAAAAAATCGGAAGGATCGGACGGATCGAAAACATCGGAAACATGGTAAGTATTGGAAGGGTCAAAGAAGTCAAAAATAATAAAAAAAATTACTGTATTTTTAATAAGGGAGGTAGCTATAATTAAACGAGGCTAATTAATGCTCAGAACTCATTACTAAGATGCGCCAAGTCTACTGTAAACGCACCTTTCATTAGAAAAGTACATAATATATATGACTTTATTGGACGAGATAGTAAAGTCTGATTATGTACGAGTAACATACTTAGCTTTATGTTCATGTATGTATTGAAAATTTGCTGAAATTTGGTATAGATTTCACTATTTAATAACCAGAAATAACATAGTGTGCCTTTTGTGTTGTCATAGATACGTGTTGTTTGGAAAAAAAATCTGTTGATGTGTAGTGTCAATTTCGTTGGGTATTAACTATTTCTCTGTACCTAATTATGAATCCCAAGATGAGTTCAGAAGAAATTGATGGGTACAACAGTATACAACAATTAGCCTGCAATGCCAGAGAGGTGCTTTTACCAAGCAAATCAAAAACTGTATACGAGGCGGCATACAGGGAATACAGAAGGTGGTGCTTAGGGAAGAAAATCAATTGCACCACGGAAGACTGTATATTGGCGTACTTTAATAGTGAGTTGGTCTCCTATAAAAGTTCTTCTTTATGGAGTAAGTACTCGATGTTACGATCGACAATTAATTTAAATGAGGGAGAGGATATAAGCAAATTTCCCAGCCTAATTCCTTACCTCAAAAGAAAAGGAGATTCTGACAGAGATCTGACAATTCTAAATTATGTTAGTAGGTATTGCGGCACTTGACCGTGGGAAAATTTTGTGGAGCGTGGGAACTTTTTTTCCTTTGATGTATGCCGCCTTCGAGGGTGTGGCCCTAGACCGTGGGAACTTTTTCCTTTGATATATGCCGCCCATATGGGCGTGGTCCTAGAGCGTGGGAACTTTTTCCTTTGTGGTATTCCTGCTACGTGTGTGGCCCTAGACCGTGGGAACTTTTTCCTTTGTTATATGCCGGCTACCTGGGAGATCCTAGACCGTGGGAACTGTGTCCTTTGGTATATGTCACCTACCTGGGAAGTCCTCTACTTCTCTAACCTGGCCGTTTAAGGAGAGGTCCTAAGCTTCTACGTGGGTATCTGTCATGTGCGTCATACAATTGTTATGGCTTTATGAGAACTTGACGTTCACCTATACGGGCCCGCCGCCGGCGATTAACTGGGGAAGTGCGAGCGTATTTCGTACGAGTTAAGAGCCTCTAGTAGGGATGGGGCGTCAGACAGGCACTGCGCCTGGATTAATTCTGAAAAACTTTTTTCTTGTCCTGGGGTTCGAACCTGGGTTGTCCGATTAAGAAGCGAGCGTCCTGTACACTGGACCACCAGAACGTTTCATATATGTGTGTTAACTATATTTAAGACAAGAGCAACTCTTTGGTACATACCTATGTTGATTTATATGTACAAATGTAGTGTACGCGGTCATTTACGAAAACCTCAATAAGATAAAAGCTTTGCAGATTTATTATTATACTTTTGTTACAAAATTTGTTACATAGGTTGATTATACATTACATAGGTATTTTACAAAATATGAGCAGTGTAAAAATGATCATAAGTCGTTACTTATTCTGACATTATCTACCCTAAGTTTTTTAAATCCAGATGGGTGTGAAGAACCGTCAGAAGCAAAGCGTCTTTTTGTGGAGTTGGGTCGGTACAGCTTTGTGGTGCTACTTGTGAATACATCGTGTTCTGTTGATCGTTTTATAAGAGAAGATGTGATCGGAATGGCTTCTTCTTCTTCAAGGACCATTTTCATTATTTTATCGAAATTTATTATTTGAGCAGTTTTATATGTTAACGATATTCCTTTAACTTTGCAAACAGTGACGTCACATCCCTTAGAGCTGGACCACGCTTTGTATGCGTAATTTTTAGGACCTCCTGATACAAATTCTTTGATGTAGCTTCCAATACCTTCGTCTTCTAATTCATTGGTTAACTCGCCCAAAAAAATTGACCTAGTGGTGGATCGTACAGTTCCGGAGCCGAAACGTAGATTATCGAATCTGTATCGTAGTAAAGAACCCTATCGTCCAACCGTTCCAAATATTCATATAACTTTAATCGCGCATGAGCAGTTGTGTAGGCGGCAAGAACAACATTCACCGTCGACAAAGGATTGTAAGCTTCTTCTTTATATTCCCAGTTAACAAGTAGCGTTTCTTCATTAATTGGCAAAACAGAATTTATATCAATTGAAGGATTTGTAATGATATTGTAGAATTCGCCAGACTGTCTGATAATGGTGGTTTTACTCTGATTCTCACGTTGTCCTAGTTTTCCCCAAAATGAAGTAATCACCGATTTTCCTAACTGTCGCAAACCAGGATTTTTTTCAATTTTGGTAGGATCAAGTAGAACACCTTCGGTTTCGTAATACTCTTTAACATACTTGTCTTTTCTTTCTGGAGTGTCACAATTAGATGGCCATCCGGAACTTTGTTGTTTAATACCCAAAAATTTATTTATATACCCATTAAACAACCCACCAGTTTTAGTGTTTCTGTTATACTGTTCGGTGTCGTATTTCCATATCTCATAAGTTACTAAGAGTTTGTATCCTTTTTCGATAGCTTTCTTAACTTCATCTATCACCCAAGTTCCTGTTAACGCGCGCTCATCGTCGTTATGTTTACAAGACCCTTGGTTGAAACTCTCACCGCATGAACGACAAAGAACAAACATTAATTTTTTATTCATTTTTACAGGCAGCACCGGATGGAATAATGACTGTGGTGGTAACACTTTGCATTTAATTAATCCATCTATCGTTTCAAGATTTAATTTACCACAGTCCCCTCCAATATATACTGTGGGGTGTCCTATAGGGTAACTACAGTATTTATTAACATAGGGGTAGAGGGAGGTAAAATCGACGTATTTTATTTGTTCATCTTGCTTTGCTTTGTAAAACGATTTCACGTTACCTGTTCGCCCTCCATAAAATGCATCTCTTGGGTTGAGTGGTGAATAGGACATTATAGGGTGTGTTTCCGTATAATTATACAGTTCCTTTGTCATCAACCGTCGAAAATCACACTCCCACATCTCGATAACCGAGTAGTCCAATTCTTTTAATCTATTTGATTTTGCTAGTGTGGCTTCATAACGGTACTCAAGCGTCTCCGCTGTATTATCCGATAGAGGTACGTTTCTTGCATGTTTGAAGCACTTAGGACAGCCATGATAGTAACATCCGTAGAACTCGTATACTTCATTGGTTTCGACACAAAAACCATCAACTTTTACACCTGCAACTCTGGCTTCTTTCTGCTTAGCGGAATGTACTATATCAACTTGGCGTTTGCACTCTTCTATTAGTAACCACCGTGTAGCAATTTTCGATTGGTTGTCACAATGTCTGTAACCACCCTTTGGTATTAATCCTATGGTGTTTGGTGTCATAAACCCGCGACGGAATATTTTATTACACGCCCCCGGTAGTGTGACACTTTCTGTAAAGGGACAAACATTTCCCTCCTTTATCATCAATTGTCTAAATTTGAGGCACGACTGTGCTAATATATCTACATCGGATACACAATATTCTATAAGTTCTTCTTTAAAGTTAAACACGTAATTTTCAGCTATCTTTCCCGCATGCCATTCCATCAATTCTTGTCTCTCGTTGCACCTGAGGTTATCTGGGTCGAAGGTTTCTATGGGTGGAATTGGGCCTATATAATTTTGGTTTTCTGTTATGTTGAACAAATGTGGAAAGTAGCCTTTCTTTAGCTCTTTTAAACCGAAAACTTTAGGTAATTTACTCAGTGCCATTTGAAAGTAGTTTAAGGAATCAAGAAATTTAATATTCTCTAACATCATAGAAATCAATTTAGTTCCTCTCATTATCAAGTCTGGTTTTAGGTCGGTTTGTGTTAGAACGTAGTTTAAAATGAACTGATGATCGAAACCGCCACCATTGTGAGCAACGACGATAATGTTTTTGAATTTTTTTCTCATGTTTAAGATGTGTACCATAAATGTCGGTATTACATCAGCGGTCAATATTTTTTGCCGAAAACCGCACTTTTGACAAAAATATAGTTTCTTTTCGTTTATACACTTGTCACAGCACTGTACGAACACACACAGATTAGGTTGATGTAAAAGAGAGCCATTTGACAATTTTTGCTCTTGCATAGTTTCTAAATCGTAAAACACAAAAAGCGTATTCTCTATTTTCGGGGTACCTCTATCTATAGGCATATAACAGAGGTGATCCCTTTCTACATGGCAGTTACACGTCTTACAAAACACCTCTCCACAGATATGGTTCCTGGTGTTGCGGTATATAGCAAAACAGTTTTCACAACGACTAATTTGGGAGCATATATTATGTACTTTGTGATTTTCAAAACACGTTTTTCCCCGAAACACTCTTTTACATTTTTCGCAATTAATTTTGATATCTCCATCTGGTGAACATGCTGGTGTTTGTTGACACGCAGCACACGTAACCTCACATCGGTGGTTGTTTTTGTGATCGAACGGTGTATGACAGGGTTCGCAATAATAGCTGCACGCGAAAGCAGCCGTTAATGAAGTAATCACGTTGAAATGATTGTCGTCGTAAAGCAGATTTATTTTTTTATTCATTTCGGGACCTTCAAACACCACTTCCCTGCCTTTGGTATTGTGTTGATACACTGTAATCTTATAATCAACCAAATATTGCTGAAATCCTCGTAGTTCTTCTATACTACAACCGCCTGATGGTATTATTACATTTGCTTCTTGAACCAGCTGTTGAGCTCTAGCCTTTTGCACAGTAGCTCTATCGCGAATGCGATTATAATCAGAGTCTTTATCCGCGTGTGCTTTTCCAACGATCAAGGCGCGGGGTAGGCAGAGATTATCTTTGTTTTTTATAACCACAATACCGCGGCGTCTACTACACTCCTCCGTATAGCTGTTGTACGTTCGAGGTCTACCGTTTCCAGAGGGTAAACGCACAGATGTTACTCGAAGACAAAACGTTTCAGTATTTAATCCGCTAGAGTTGGACTGATAAATTGAGGATATCATCTTCCAAATGTCACCAACAGAAAGCTCGCCAGCAGTTCGAAATTGCAACCATCCTTCGCCATTCTTAAAATCTTTAGAACAAAAGGAAAAACCCACCATATCATGTGGAGACAATCCTTCTACACCTTTATGAACAATTTGTGTGATTGCTTCTTTTGTCCAGTGTATGGGGTTGGCATCTTTAGGTATGGGCTTTAACTTAAATTCCAAAGTACGGCCGCTTAAATTGAAACGTCGTACCTTTCGGGTATTGTCTTTCAAAATAAGAAATTTTTCCATGTTAAATGTTGAAAGTTATTAACCAAGAACTCGTTACAGTTTATTGAACGAAGCACCGTTATGTACTGACTGGACCACCAAATTTCAGTTAGGTATATCAATTCTACACGGACCGTCGACTGAATGATAGCAGCATAGATATTTGTGTTAATGGTCTGTAATAAATTACTAAATTATTATTGTATTCGCAACTATGACGATTGAATTGACAAAAGTAGCATAGAAGTATTTGTTTTAGAAAAATTTCGAAAACTAGAGTAGGTACTTTTTCATAGCAGACTAAAATTATACTCCATGACACGTCTTGGTTTGCATCGCGGTATACGAGTGCATAGGACATCTTACCCATATAGATTATATGGCATATGAGGAGACATTCTTTTAAGAATAACACGGGAGTTTGACAACAATTGCTTCTCTACTTTCCAATACTCAGTAGTCAGTACTACGATCAAAACACCACTAGCGACGTTAATAGCATCACTAAGAGTTTTATTTGCAATCGGTAGCAATATCAAAAACAGACAACGTATTACGAGGATCAAGAAGAAAAGAAAAAAAAAACAATATTGATTTAGGTGTGAGAGGGGGGAAGATACGATAGCACAGCCAACGAGACTACGACAGCTCAAGCTTTAAGCGACTGGTTAGTGAAACTGTTATATATATATATATAGATAGACTGTAAAACCACACAGGATTAATACGTGCATGCGAGGTACCATTTATGTTGTTATCAAAGGTATAGTATTGTGACCGATTGACACCCACGCGCATGCAGCGGGGAGCTTTTTATCATCACTGAAAATCACAGCCCGGCGTGTTAGGGGGGTCTAACCGATATTTCAGAGAGATATATTTCTCCGGGACGCACGCATCAATGGTGATGTGCTTAAGAGCGGTCTGTATGAAAGACTGTACGGTTTGTTAAATATGTAGTGTTCTGATCGAATGATATTCGCGATGAGCCAGCAATTAGCGGACTTCTGCCATCTTCAAAAATCACAACCAGCGTTTCAGGCTGGAAAATTTTACCATGATCCTCTCCGGCATACAATCCTCCTCCACGTATGAAGGGATGCTGGGCGTACAATATATCATTCGTAATGTTATTTGCGTGTGTGCGTGTCGAATGCGTATTATAATAGGAAGTGACGGTGGCAGGACACATGCTTGCACTTACCAAGATACTTACCTCTCTGTTTGTGGCCGAATGTATTAAGCAACGAGAGGTACCTGCAATTTAAGATTTTTTTGTTAAATGAGGTTGACTTGATAATTTTTTTTTTCTTATTTTATTGTAAGTATGAAAAATGGAACTTTTTATTAGAAATAATTGAAGATACAATACGAGATTTGAACCTGGGTTAGATTTAGATTTGCTTTTATTCCAAATGCCTAAGTATCAAACTTCATTTAAACGTTTTCACAAAAAATTTTGTAATTCGGTTCGTAAATGGTCGAGATGCGAAAAGGGAACTATGAATGTTGAATCCGATTAGGCTCAACTTTCGGCGTATTATATGGTTAAAGCTATGTCCATATTGAATTTCACGCAATTCGGTTCATAACTAAAGGAGATGTCAAAAGGGCCTTCCTTATTTTTATTTACATTGCCAAATCACGAACCTGATATAAATTTGATAAAGAACCCACCTATTCGTTTTCGAGATATCGTGCTAACGGACGGGCAGACACTGCAAAATGATTAAATCGCTAGGACCTCGTTAATAATTGGGTAGGTACAATATGCTTATACATTGTTTACGCGAAAGTTGAATTACGACATAGAAATTAATATTTCGTGGAGACTTTAATAACGCTCGAGGGAGTGTTTCATCTAGGGGAGTACAAGAGGTGTTGCTCAAGAGCCCTAAACATAATTTTTCACAGTCATTTTCATTATTTAGGAGTAACTGACTAACCCGATTAACAAAATTTGCCCACTAGAGATCCAACGCCCGTTTTTCTAACGAAAAATAGAGAGCTAAAAAGTATGCTATTAATTACTAATCGAGGAAAGAATATTCAATTAAACCGGCCCAGTAAGTTTAAAATGCACGAAAACACAAATTTTCTGCTAGGGAAATAGGATTTAGAATAAAAGGCGTATCCGTTGTTAATAAGGAGTTTAAAGACATTCAATGATTAGATCGATAATATCTGTTGCGATTCATAAAATGGTTATATTAAAAACGAAAAGTTGAACAAATGGATACAGGTTTTAAAATAATTGGTTAGGCATAATATGCCATAAAAGCGTCTACGCGAAACTTTTAATTACGCCAGAAAAATTAGTATTCAGGATAAAAGGAATGTTACATATTTTTAAATCAATAATTGGAAAATTATTCTTAACGCACATCTCTTATCGGGGCCTATTTTAACTTTTTAAGAATCCTCTATAAATGGTAACAGCGATATTATTTATTTTAAATGAATGAAATACACCATGTAAGGGTATAAAATGGTCAATTTATCTCATAGATTTCATATTTAAAAAATGTGGGGTTACCTAGATAAAAATTGTCATTTACGACCTTACCTAATACTTCGACCTAAATTATTGTGCAGTTGTGTTCCGTAGATCCGCCTTCAACACTGTCCTCGGGAAAACTGGTTAAATATGTAAACTCTCTTGGTATAAAAGCGCTTCTGTAATTTTATGTTTAAATGTACATTCAGTTACAAGATCTTCTATCTTGCTTTTTCATATCGGCGTCAAAGGGGAATAAGAAGAAGAAGTGGAATTGCTTTGTGTATAAAGGAGGGATGGAGACGACGCAATGAATACAATAATTGAGCTGAACTTGCGTTTCTTCACATATAAAGTATATTAGACGGAGTACGCATTCGGAGGGAAGGAGACGGAGTTTAACGCGTGACCTCCTTAACTTTATTATAAATTTACACTTGCAAATTCCGAAGAGTTTATCGAAGGTAATAGAACCTTTAAAAAGGAGATTCCAATGAATGTTACAAAGTTACCCGACCAGCAAAATTTACTAAAAATGGGAGACCAAAAATCAATATTTGATCAAGACGAACAGAAAAGAGAACTGTATTTTCATCGTGTTGAACA